>NC_079190.1:203897507-204232507 GCF_029499605.1 Hyla sarda
AGGGGTAGAATTAGTCCCGTAAGCCTCATGGTAAATTCTAGACTTGTCCTCCTCCCTACAATTATAACTATACTGCACCTAATGTGGGGGAACTATATTGCACCTAATGTGGGGGAACTGTACTGCACCTAATGTGGGGGAACTATATTGCACCTAATGTGGGGGAACTGTACTGCACCTAATGTGGGGGAACTATATTGCACCTAATGTGGGGGAACTGTACTGCACCTAATGTGGGGGAACTGTACTGCACCTAATGTGGAGGAACTGTGCTACTAACCTAATGTGGGGGAACTATACTACTAACCTAATGTGGGGGAACTATACTACCACCTAATGTGGGGGAACTATACTGCCAATCTAATGTGGGAGAACTGTACTACTAACCTAATGTGGGGGAACTATACTTCCAACCTAATGTGGGGGAAATATATTTCCATCCTAATGTGGGAGATTTATACTGCCAACCTAATATGGGGGAACTATGCTGCCAACCTAATGTGGGGGAACTATACAAAAATATAAAATTGTACTATTCTGATCCCTATAGCACTTTTATTTTTCTATATATGGGAATGTATGAGGGTAATTTTTAGTGCTGTGATTTGTAGTTTTTATCGGTACCATTTTTTATTTTTTTTGCTTTTTAGATATTTTTTATGGTATTTGAAGTGACCAAAAATGTGCTAATCTGGTTAGTGCACTATTACAACTTTTATATATATATACATAAACACACACACGCATGCGCGGAGTGAGTTTGTGCTTTAGGGTGCACACCCTAATGCAGTAGGCTGTGCACACCTATGCTCAGCCATTAAATTAATTTACCAATTTTAATATCAATATATCACTGTCCTAGAGGTGTGGGCTGGTTTCTTTTATTCTACAATTTATTGCAAATTTGCACACCTTGGGTATAGGTGTATTGCTTATCCACTTTAGACAGTATATAATTGTGAGCTGCTCCAGCATTTACATTTGTAAATTACTTCTATTAAAAAATCTTAATCCTTCCAGTACTCATTAGCTGCTGTTTACTAAAGAGAAAGTTCTTTTCTTTTTGAATATATTTTCTGTCTGTCCACAGTGCTCTCTGCTGATACCTCTGTCCATATCAGGATCTGTCCATAGCAGGAGCAAACCTCTTCTGCTCCTGACATGGACAGAGGTGTCAGCAGAGAGCACTGTGGACAGACTGAAAAGAAATGTCTCTGTAGAAAACAGCAGCTGATAAGTACTGGAAGGATTAGGATTTTTTTTAATAGATGTAATTTACAAATCTGTTTATCTTTCTGGCACCTATTGATTTAAAGGGGTATTCCAGGAATTTTTTTTATTTGACTATGCTACAGGTGCTGTAAAGTTAGTGTAGTTCATAATATAGTGTCTTTACCTGTGTGTGACAGTTTTCTCACAATTCTTATGTGATTTTCACCCCAATATTTATTTTTACCAGCATACAAAATGACTGCTGTCTCGGAATTTTCCCAGCTTGCAATGCGGTCGAGACCTGACTCACTAGTTAGCTGATGACAGGGAGCCTCTCTGCTTCAATGGGTGGAGAGAGCAATCTGCAAGTAATGCAACAGCTGGAGGCACTCTGATTAAAAACAACAGGTCTGCAGCTCATTTATGTTTCAATGAGTGGGGTGACTGATGTGAGGGAAGGAGGAAAATGGAATCATGGGATTTGTAGGCAAATAAGAAAACTGAAAACAGGAAATACAAGTTCACAAAAAGCTAGCCACAGTGTTATGGTAATCTGACAACATAGCCATTTAGCCCAAGACAAGCGCAGATCCTTCCTAAGCATGTCCGTTACTTTCTGCCAGGTACGTACTAAAATCACATTTTGTTGGATAACCCCTTTAAAATAAATTGTTTTCCACCAGAGTACCCCTTTAACCCCTTAAGGACGCAGGACGTAAATGTACGTCCTGGTGAGGTGGTACTTAACGCACCAGGACGTACATTTACGTCCTAAGCACAACCGCGGGCATCGGAGCGATGCCCGTGTCATGCGCGGCTGATCCCGGCTGCTGATCGCAGCCAGGGACCCGCCGGCAATGGCCGACGCCCGCGATCTCGCGGGCGTCCGCCATTAACCCCTCAGGTGCCGGGATCAATACAGATCCCGGCATCTGCGGCAGTTTGCGATTAAAATGAACGATCGGATCGCCCGCAGCGCTGCTGCGGGGATCCGATCATTCATAACGCCGCACGGAGGTCCCCTCACCTTCCTCCGTGCGGCTCCCGGCGTCTCCTGCTCTGGTCTGTGATCGAGCAGACCAGAGCAGGAGATGACCGATAATACTGATCTGTTCTATGTCCTATACATAGAACAGATCAGTATTAGCAATCATGGTATTGCTATGAATAGTCCCCTATGGGGACTATTCAAGTGTAAAAAAAAATGTTAAAAAATGTAAAAGTAAAAGTAAAAAAAAAGTGAAAAATCCTCTCCCCCAATAAAAAAGTAAAACGTCCGTTTTTTCCTATTTTACCCCCAAAAAGCGTAAAAAACATTTTTTATAGACATATTTGGTATCACCGCGTGCGTAAATGTCCGAACTATTAAAATAAAATGTTAATGATCCCGTACGGTGAACGGCGTGAACGAAAAAAAATTAAAAAAGTCCAAAATTCCTACTTTTTTAATACATTTTATTTAAAAAAAATTATAAAAAATGTATTAAAAGTTTTTTATATGCAAATGTGGTATCAAAAAAAAGTACAGATCATGGCGCAAAAAATGAGCCCCCATACCGCCGCTTATACGGAAAAATAAAAAAGTTATAGGCCATCAAAATAAAGGGATTATAAACGTACTAATTTGGTTAAAAAGTTTGTGATTTTTTTTAAGCGCAACAATAATATAAAAGTATATAATAATGGGTATCATTTTAATCATATTGACCCTCAGAATAAAGAACACATGTCATTTTTACCAGAAATTGTACGGCGTGAAAACAAAACCTTCCAAAATTAGCAAAATTGCGTTTTTCGTTTTAATTTCCCCACAAAAATAGTGTTTTTTGGTTGCGCCATACATTTTATGATATAATGAGTGATGTCATTACAAAGGACAACTGGTCGCGCAAAAAACAAGCCCTCATACTAGTCTGTGGATGAAAATATAAAAGAGTTATGATTTTTAGAAGGCGAGGAGGAAAAAATGAAAATGTAAAAATTAAATTGTCTGAGTCCTTAAGGCCAAAATGGGCTGAGTCCTTAAGGGGTTAAAGCTCCTGCTGGGCTGTATGCACAGGGCTCATTGAAAGGAATGGAAAGCACTTGGAAAGGCAGGAAAATACACACACACACACACACACACACACACACACACATATATATATATATATATATATATATATATATATATATATATATATATATATATATATATATATATAAAACTTTGTATGCCGCTCTACACTCATTCATGAGGGTAAGGTGCAGCACTGCTAAGTGACCCAAAAAATGATTGTTCCTGATGCAGAACTATTCCTTTCTCAAGTACAAATTTCATAATTGGAAATATGTGATTGCTGAAGAGATGTTGTGATCTCTGCTTCTAGGAATGTGTAAGTACCTTTTTGAGGCTCATTCTATGTAATTACTTTTTTTTCCCTTTCATTTCTATATTATAGATCTGCTGTATATATAAAAGTTAAAATGAAACTTCTGTGTCCAATATTTTATGTTATATGATGGATTATGATGTCAACCTCTACAAATGACTTCTATAGAACTTATGATTAAATTTGAACCGTTCAGAAATGAAAAAAAAAATGTTAGAAAAGAACTTGAAGGGCAAACTATTTTGTGAATCAATTTTGTAATGAATATCAAATGTGGTTACTGTTAACATCACTTGTGTGTATCAGAACTCTTGTTTATATAAGATTCAGTAACAAAATTGTCATTGCAAGTTAACTACAAAAATCTTTTTACATGACAATTGATATGTAAAGTTGTTTTTGTACATTAGCAAATTCCAATCTTGTTGGGATCTGAGTTCAAATTCAACGTAAGCTGTAAATAAATAAAATTCCAGCCATGAGATTCTTATTTTATATCTTTAGATGGATAAAAGAAAAGTGATTTAAAATACGATACATTAGATGACCTGGCTAATTCACTATGAACTCTGAATCATTACAGCCTAATTGTCTATTAAATAATTAAAAACACAGTAAAGTCCCTATTATTTGTATATTTTCTTGGTTTTTAAAAGTTTGATGGTTTTTAAAGTTTATATTTAACCCCTTAAGGACCACATTTTTTAATTTATTTTTTTTGAACTTCCGTTTTTTCCTCCTCTCCTGCTAGAAACCATAACGCTTTCAATTTTCCACTTACAGACCCATATGAGGGCTTGTTTTTTGCACCACCATTTTTTACTTTGTAATGACATCAATAATTTCACCACAAAGTCTACAGCAAAACCAGAAACAAAATATTTGTTGGGCTAAATTGAAAAAAAAAACAAAAAAAACTACAGAATTTTGTAACTTTTGGGGGCTTTCGATTCTACAGAGAGCACTTTCTGGTAAAATGACACCTTCTCTTTATTTTGAAGGTCCATACGATTAAAATGATACCCAACTTATATAGGCTTGATTTAGTTTTACTTCTGTTAAAAAATTATATCTTTATTGTTACACACTTCGCTCCAGCCGGGAGCGCAGTGTCCCCGACTGCCGGCGAGGTCGGGATTCGCATTGCGGGACGTGCCAGCATGCGAATCCCAGCCCGTCAATCACCTAGTCCCGATCCTGCAGCTCCCTCACTCTCTCAGCTCAGTTTTGAAATTTAAAGGACCAGTATGCCCACAATTAGTAAATGCTCCTGACAGCACATTATAACTTGTTGCACCTCCCACACACCCCTACCTAATCTTCAGTGCTTATTACCTAAGAGAAAGTGTTCCCATTGCCTGTTTTGCCTACTCGTGTTTCCTGACCTTCCTGCTATGTTTTTTGACGCCGAACCTTTGACACCTGCCTAGACCTTCTGCTACATTGATTATGCCTCTGCCTCATCCTCCAGTACCTCGCCTTGCCCAGTTATCTGTGTGATCGAGCCGTGTCAGGGGTAGCGACCTGGGTGTCTCCTGCCACAGCAAATGCATCCTGCTTTGCGGCGGGCTCTGCTGAAGACCAGTGGCACCTTAGACTCCGCTCCCCGATACGGTCCGAGTCATCAGCAACACAGGTAGAGGAGCCACATCCATTTTCTTGACAGCCTGCTTTCAGGTGCGTGACAGTAAGATCTGGCCATGGATCCAACTGGGGTTCTTCTGCCTGACAACATGAATTTTACATCTATCGTTGCGCTCCAGTCCCAGCGGTTGGCCCAGGCGGCACAGCAGCTTAACCAGCTATCCGCCATAATGCAGCAGTTGCTATCTACTCAGCAGCTACCGCCACAGCCTCCTCCTCCAGCTCCAGTACAGCCTCCAGATGCTGCAGTCTCCTCCGGATCCAAACTCAGTTTGTCGCTTCATGAAAAATATGAGGGGGATCCCAAGTCCTGTTGAGGTTTCGTGACGCAGTGCTTCATGCACATTGAACTCATGGTGGACCAGTTCTCCACAGAACGAGCAAAGGTGGCTTTTGTCATTAGTCTCCTTTCAGGAAGGGCCTGGCCTGGGCAACTCCGCTGTGGGATTGCAGTGATGTCCTCACTTCAATTCTCCAGGCATTTCTGATGGAATTTAGCACTGCTGAGTCTTTCTCAGGGAAACTCCACTGTTGGCGAGTATGCCATCCGGTTCCAAACCCTGGCGTCGGAGTTGGCCTGGAATAATGAAGCTCCCTGTGCTACCTTCAAGAGAGGATTATCGAGTCAAATTAAGGATGTCCTTGCTGCCCGGGAATTGCCTTCTACCTTGAACGAACTAATGCAATTTGCATCCCGGATCGATATCCTTTTCTCCGAGTGACGAGAGGAACTACGAAAAGAGAGGGAATCTGCATGACCTCGGCACTTTCCTTGGCTGGCGCCAGTCTTCCAGCAACCACCGCAATCTTCTACATTGCCTCCCGCAGTGGAGGCTATGCAAGTGGATCGGCTCCGCTAAGTGAATTGGTCTCGCCCGACCCTGTAGGAAAGGACTCGCCGACAAACAAAAATTCTTTGTCTATACTGCGCCAGTGCAGACCACTTCCTTAAGGACTGTCCTCTAAATCCTTAGCCACAGGGAAACGCTCGCACCTAGGGTTTGTTGGAGAGGCCTCCCTAGGTGTCAATTCCTCCTCTCCATGCTTAAATGTGACCTTTCAGTTTCTTCTTCCCTCCAAAAAGAGCCTCTCAGTTCTGGCTTTCCTGGCTCTGCGAGAAACTTTACGTGTTTCTTACTTTATTCTTGTTGATACTTCATGCTCGTGTGTTTGCAGCCCGCAGGAGATATGCAATTAGGTACTGTGATCAAGCTGCATTCCAGTCCAGGTGAAGCCTGCCTTTAGTGCACTCTCTCTTTTCTTGTCTCATTATTATTTCTATATCCAGGAGAACCTACATAAAGGATTTATCAGGAAGTCCTCTTCTCCTGCCGGAGCTGGGTTCTTCTTCATGGAAAAGAAAGATGGGTTATTGCGACCTTGCATCGACTGACGGGGACTGAATAAAATTACAGTTAAAAACTGTTATCCCCTTCCTTTAATCTCAGAGTTGTTTGACCGTCTGCGAGGTGCCAGGATTTTCTCCAAATTGGTTCTTCGAGGTGCCTATAGCTTAATTAATGTATAAGATAAGGGGACGAGTGGAAGACCGCGTTTAGTACTCGAGATGGACATTTTGAGTATCTTGTTATGTCATTCGGACTATGTAATGCTCCAGCAGTCTTCCAGGAGTTTGTCAATGACATTTTTTCGAGACCTTCTCTACTCCTTTGTCGTTGTCTATTTGGATGACATCCTCATCTAGTCACCCAATCTCCACACTCATTGTCTCCATCTCTGTCAAGTTTTGCATCGTCTCTGAGACAAGCAACTCTACGCAAAACTAGAAAAGTGTACTTTTGAAAAGACCAGCCTTCCGTTTCTAGGATATATTGTTACCAGTCAAGGACTACAAATGGATCCTAACAAGTTATCCGCTGTACTGGAGTGGCCTCAACCAACTGGACTGAAAGCGATTTAGCGCTACCTTGGCTTTGCCAATTATTATCGACAGTTTATTCCCCACTACTCCACCTTTGTTGCCCCCATCGTATCTCTAACCAAAAAAGCTGCCAGTCCTAAGGTCTGGACTCCAGAGGCCAAAGAAGCCTTCAAAAAGTTAGAGTCTGCCTTCGCATCTGCTCCGGTGTTGTCAAGACCTGATCCGGACACATGACATTTATGCATGAAAATTTGTAGGTTTAAAAATGTCCTCTTCTGGCCCCTATAACATTTTTATTTTTCTGTATACAAGTATGTTTAAGGGCTCATTTTTGTGCCACGATCTGTAGTTTTTATTGGTACCATTTTTGTTTTCATGAGACTTTTTGATAATTTTTTTTATACATTGTTTAGGGTGTACAAAGTGACTAAAAATACACAATTTTGGAATTTGGTATTTTTTACGTATACGCCATTGACAGTGTGGTTCAATTAACATTATATTTTTATAGTTCAGACATTTACACATGTGGCGATACCACATATGTTTATTTTTATTATGTTTATATATCTTTTTATATGGAATTAGGGAAAATGGGTGTGATTTAAACTATTAATAAGGAAGGGGTTAATGGGTGTTTTTTAAACTTTTATTAACCTTTTTTTTACACTTTATTATTCCTCCTAGGGGACTTTTAGGAGGAATCATCAGATTCCTCATACAGATCAATGTACCGTATTTTTCGCCCTATAGGACGCTCCGGCATATAAGACACACCCAATTTTAAATGAGGAAAATCTAGAATACAATGTAAAGTATAGGTCACAGTGATCTTCAACCAGCGGACCTCCAGATGTTGCAAAACTACAACTCCCAGCATGCCCGAACAGCCGTTGGCTGTCCGGGCATGCCAGGAGTTGTAGTTTTGCAACATCTGGAGGTCCGCAGGTTGAAGACCACTGTTATAGGAGGTAATACTCACGTGTCCCCGCCGCTCCGGACCCGTCACCGCTCGTCACTGCTGCCCTGGATGTCACCCTCCACCGCTGTCGCCACGCCCTCGGGATGTTCCCGTCGCTCCGGAACATCTCTGCTGAAGGGTATCCTCGCTCTCCATCGCTGCCATCGCGTCACTACGCACGCCGCTCCTATTGGATGATGGGGCGGTAAGCGCGATGATGTGATGACGACAAAGGAGAGCGCCGGCCATGCAGGGGATCCCGGCACGAAGCAGACACCAAGGAGGCAGGTAAGGTCCCTCCCGCTGCAGCCAGGTTAGTGTCACTTTCGCTTCAGATGCGGCAGTCAGCTTTGATCGCCGCTTCTGAAGGTGTTAATACAGGGCATCACCGCGATCAGTGATGTCCTGTATTAGCGGCGGGTCCCGGCCGTTGATGGTCGCAGGGACCGCCAGGATAGGTGTGTATTCGCCGTATAAGACGCACCAACTTTTCCCCCACAGTTTTGGGGAAGAAAAAGTGCATCTTATATGGCAAAAAATACGGTAGTTCCATAGAACTACATTGATCTGTTTCCTCTGCACTCAATTGATAAAGCTTGGTTAAGTCAGGCTTTATCAATGCAAGAGCTGGGAGCAGCACAGCAGGAGAGGTAGGCCCACCCGCTACCTCAGAAGTGCATTGCAAACTCCCCCCCCCTTCTGTTTAAATGTCCCTTAAGACGCAGCTGTCAGCTTGTACAGCGACAATCTAAAGGGTTGATAGCCAGCCGCGGCGATTACCGTGTGTCAGCTATTAACGCCGACCCTCAGCTACAAGAATAAGCTGGGGACCGGCCGGTATGGCGTGGGCTCGAGTAAGGAGCCCACGCCATACACAGTTAATGGCACAAGGATGTGTATACACGTCCTTGGTCGTTAACAGTTAATGAACTTTAGATGTACTGAAGTGCACAAGTAATGCAAGTAGACGTGGATGAGTTTTCTTGCAGTTATATGTAGTAATTTAGTGATTACGAATGTAAATATTAGTATAATCAATTGACTAACACAAAATAAAAAATACAAATAATTTCAAATTGAATGACAGAGTAACTATGTGTTCAGTTTCCAATCAAGCCTTATAAAAACTTTTATTTCTATCATTTAAATTGATGTTTATTAGGGCATACTCACATCTGGCAGAACAGTTTAGTGACACACCTGATCCATTAATTTCAGTGGACTGTATTTAGTCTTAAAGGAGTAGTCTAACAAAAGCTATACCCGACTGCTGGCAACCCCTTTGATCTTCCACCCCATGCCCTGGCTCTTTGCATGAATGACATGTGTAGACCATGGCACAAAGCTGCGGCCGACACATCCCCTTCCATGCATCTCTATGGGAGAGTCGGAGATACCGTAACACTGTATCTCCGGTTCTCCAATAGAGATGCATGGAGTCATAGCTTTGTGTGGTGGTCGCCACACCTCCATTCATGAGGAGAGTTGGGGGCCGTCAGCAAAATTGGGGACGAGTGTCAGATTGTCAGATTCTGGTGCATGTAGACATTCACAAAAGCAAAAAAAAAAAAAAAGGACTTCAAAAATTCTTACTTAAAGGGGTACTCCGCTGGAAAGCATTTTTCTTTAAATAAACTGGTGCCAGAAAGTTAAACAGATATGTAAATGACTTCCATTAAAAAATCTTAATCCTTCCAGTATTTATCAGCTGCTATTTGCTCACAGGAAGTTCTTTTCTTTTGGATTTCCTTTCTGTCTGACCACAGTGCTCTCTGCTGACACCTCTGTCCATTTTAGGAACTGTCCAGAGCAGGAACAAATTCCCATAGCAAACCTACACTGCTCCGGACAGTACCTGACTTGGACAGAGGTGTCAGCAGAGAGCACTGTGGTCAGATAGAAAGGAAATCCAAAAAGAAAATAATTTCCTGTGGAGCAAATAAGCAAATAGCAGCTGATAAGTATTGGAAGGATTAAGATTTTTAAATAGAAGTAATTTACAAATCTGTTTAACTTTCTGGCACCAGTTTATAAAAAAAACTGTTTTCCACTGGAGAACCCCTTTAAGTCAGACATTGATAAATGTTCTCCATACAGTTTTTTTGCAGGACGTCTCTGTTCAGCTGAGGCAACATTCTCACTTAAATTTTTTTCTGTCTCATGTTCCTATTTTATCATTGAATTAATTTTTTAAATAGTTTTAAATATGTTAAATAACTTGGTATTTCATTAGCATATACATTGACTAATTTATAGTATACATTGTTTTTCTGACTGTCTCTCTTATGTCCTTGTTCAATATATATTCATTATAACAAATCATCCATTGCAAGTTGTCTCCATTCAGAGAAGTTTAAATTCCTCCCACTGTATAATACATGTCATATCCTCAGGTAATATTTCACCTTCTCTGTCTTCCTGTAACAAATGCATTTGTCCGCTGTAGGAATGGATAAATATCCCACATAACAACATTATTCAGTGTTTCTAGTTGAGGGATTTCTTTCATTTTCTTGTTCATCGTCCAGCAGGATCATTTGGAAACACTATACAGTGGCCTCTTCAAAAGACATATTCTCTGACTAAAGCACATTTAATAAGATCTACCACATTCAACGTTCCATAATAAGTCTTTAGATATTGTTCGATTTTTCTTTAATTATTACTATTATGAACATTTATTAGGGTTTGAATAATCATCTCAATATTTTACAAATTTTTAGAAAATTTTTCACGTTCTCACTCTTCAGCACTGTTATCTACCTCCACATTGGCAATCTGTTGTAGAAAAAACAAAGGAATAGTAAAATATCTTATATCCTATATTGAAGGAGGTGGATTTCCATTTAAGGTCTTAAAAATGATGCTTTAAAGTCTGAAAAATTTGCTATATCTCCAAAACTTACAAACAAATTCAATGAAATGTGGTCTAAACATACAGTACCGTATTAAATGAGAATCAGGAACCCAAATAACCTGTTCATTAAGCGCTCCTAAATTTGACTGCCGCCATCCATATGATGGCAGTCAACAAGCAACCGAGTCTGGGTTCATATTCTGAGAGTTTACATAGCCAGATAAGTGAAACTATGCCTTGTCTATAAACCCCAAGATAATTTTGTATGAAAAAAGCAGTACTTTCAGTAAATTCAGAGAAAGTGTTTATTTCACCAGATGCCGGTGGAATGGTGGAATAATGGTGAAATATTTACTGAAGAAGTAAAGCTCCACCCGCCTTCGTCCTACTGGATTTATTAAGTGGCCCATTCCTCTTACTAAATCCAGCAGTGCTGTGGCTGCCCTTACACCTGAAGAAGAAATATAATCCAGCGAGGAGGTGATGTATTTTTTAGCAACTTTTTATGTCAACCCAGGTGGCACATATAGGGAGGGCGCGCCACCTGCATCTGCCCATTATGCAAAGCCAAGACCGCTACCAGCCTCGTTTATCTCTCCTTCGTGACCCCTTGGTGAGAGTGGCATACATGTTGCTCATTTTGGGGATTTTGCTTTAAAAAAAGAATTTTATTTGCAAAACATTTGGGCATCTGCACCACTGACTTGTTGAAACTTGCAAGTGTTGCCTTTTTCATACAAGATTTCCATAATGATGACATTGATGTAATCTCCAGAGGGTGAAGCATGTACTTGAGCCTTCGGGCCTATATGAGGCCTATATACTCTGCTTCATCTGGACTGTGTTTTTGTCTGTACACCATGTGGTATCAAGAATATTCAAATTCTTGGTGACAAATGCTTTTAACTATTGGCAGTACACAAAGTGCTTGTTTTTATCAGGACCTTTCATTCTTGTACCACAGTAATTGCTTATCCATCCAGGAGCAAAAGATAGAGGAGCTAAGACTAGACTAAGACAGAAGTGGGTGGCAGCAATTTTGCAAAAAGACTGCTTGAGCATGACACAAAATAAGGCATCAGGTAATAATTATTTCAATATGTTACTAATCTTCAGACTCTTTTTCACATCATCACTCTTTACTATTGTCATCTACCTCCACATTGACAATCTGTTGTAGAAAAAACAAAGAAATGGTAAAATATTTTATATCCTATATTTAAGGAGGTTGATTTCCATTTAAGGTCTTACAAATTTGGCTTTAAAGTTTAAGATAGAAGCTGGCAGCCATTTTGCAAAAAGACTACTTGAGCATGACACAAAATAAGGCATCAGGTAATATTTTACTCTATTCTATATCAGAGTTTATCCCTAGACTAATGGGGGAGATTTTAAAAGCCACCGATAGTTGTTGAGTGCTTTAAGGGAGACGGCATAAAATGATGAATTCAAATTAGCATCAATAGAGATAGAAATTCAAGTTGAAAAAATAGTATTAGCAAAAGACAAAAACCGCAATGGGTATGCTTTTGCCAATGCTAATATTGTTCTTGAGGTGTTTTATGATAATGTTGTATGTGTTTTATAGTAGACAATCCATTTGTATATTACATAAAGTTATTTTTCACATACATTAGCAGTACCACATAATTTAAGAGCTTTGTTGAGTATCTCAATAATACTAGTACCATTAACAGGAGATTCACTTTTGAATTTCAAGCAGACATGTGAGCAACTGAACAGAAGTAAAAATAAGCTGATGGCTTGAATTTCCCATCAGAATTTCAGACATACCTTTTTTATTTTTATGGTCCGCTACATTGGTGAGATATAAAACTTTTTTTGTAAAAATGTAAATAGGGATCAAGTGCCTAGGGGTGCAATCCCCATGCACAGAAAGAATCCAGGGTTTGCCAGGTCATATCCTCTTACCTCTTCCTCACATCTGTGCCTGCTTGCATATGTCTATCATGAGAAAACTTTTGTCCAGGTTTACTAAACATTACGTCAAAAGGGAATAGCTCTAGCACCAAAGTGAACTAAAAAATAACTTACATTTTAGAAATTGTTAAAAACACACTTCCATGGCTAGTTAATAATTAAATGGTACGCATTGTAGTCATGTAGTCAAAAATGTGGTCAACCCCAATGTTAAACTATGTACTCCCCTTTTTTGGGTGTGCATTGAGGGATAGTTAGCCTTTAGAAATATTTTAAAAGTTAATAGCACACCAAATTGAGTCTTAATTAGCATAGTATTTAAGAGTACTGCAGCAGTATATAACTTATCCCCTATCTGCATGATAGGGGATAAGAGTATGATTGTGGGGGGGGGTTGACCATTGCCCCCGCGATCCCTGGAGATGCAGCTCCAAACATAATGCGGGTGCTGCAGGGAGATCGTGGGGGGGTCCCAGCAATGGGCCCCCCGCGATCAGACATCTTATCCCCTAGCCTTTAAGGAATACCCATTTAAGGATTTACAAGAGTCAAGATGAAGTGTATTAAGTATAATGTAAATAGAGACTCATTTGATGTGCTATTGACTTTTATGCTATTGCATAAAACCCAATTGCATTTCAAGCATACCATGCTCTTGATCACAGCATCCACCTTGTCAGATGCTGTGGAAAAAGTGTCTAAAACACATAAATGTAGTGCAAGCTGGATGTGCAAGAATTGTTCAATAGTAAAACTGAGAAATAAATAGTTTAGAGCCATCTCCTCTGGTGGGTCAGATTGATTATAAAATGTGGACATGCCTCATAACACACTGTTTTTATTTTTTTTATTTTTTTTATTTTTTTCTTGTTATATTTTGTTATCTATTTTTCTCAGGGCTAAGGATTTTCAATAAAAACAGATTATTTTATCCCTTTGATAGGTCCTTTTTTAGATATTAACTAGAGATGAGCGAATCTAATCGGACGAAGTTGAATTCATTCCGAATTTCATGAAAAATTTGTTTCAGACCGAATCCGAACTTCGACTCGATTTAAAATAACAAATTTCTCAATTAGCGCCACTGCTATCGTCCTGTAAAATGTATAGATGCGAGCGGCTTTTTCCTGTGTGCACATCTCTGCAATAGATAAGACTATCGCAGCGGGTGTCAGGAGTGACACCTGCTGTGCTGTCCTTAACTGCAGGTACTACTGCTCCCAACATGGAGCACACTCTGCTCCATGCTGGGAGCTGTAGTACCTGAATTAATAGACAGATCGTAGCGGGTGTCACTTCTCACACCCGATACCATCGTCCTGTGGCCGGCCACTCTTCTCTGGTCCCACTGTAGTATGAGTATATGCCGTATATACCTATTATTCATATTTCCCACAGAGAGCTGTGATTGGCTGGAACCATATGACCAATCATAGCTCTCTGTTGGAAATATGAATAGAATTCACATCACCGGCCAGACGGAGTATAGTGCAGTGATGCAAGCGCAGGAGAAAGCCGCTCCATCTCTGCAATAGATAGGACGATCGCATCGAGTGTCAGGAGTGACACCTGCTGTGATCTGTCCTTAACTGCAGGTTCTACTGCTCCCAACATGGAGCACACTCTGCTCCATGCTGGGAGCTGTAGTACCTTAATAGACTGATCACAGCGGGTGTTACTTCTGACACCCGATGCGATCGTCCTGTATAATGTATAGATGTGGGCGGCCGGCCACTCTTCTCTGGTCCCACTGTAGTATGAGTATATGCCGTATATACACCTAAGCTGTGATTGGCTGGAAACATCTGGCCAATCACAGCTCTCTGTGGGAAATATGAATAAGTGATGTGAATTCTATTCACATCACTGACCGGAGTATAGTGCAGGGATACGAGCGCAGGAGAAAGCCGCGCCATCTCTGCAATAGATTGGACAATCGCATCGGGTGTCAGCGGGGGCAATCTGTCTATTAGTACAGTTACTACAGCTCCCATCATGGAACAGTCTGTTCTATGCTTGGAGTAATAGTACTACCTAAAAAATTTGTAAAAATAGAGAAAAAAGTTAAAATACACACACATACACTATTAAACACAATATTAAAATGCATTACTAATAAAAAAAAATTTAAGTATAAAAAATATATCATTTTTACATTTAAATGGTCTCTGACTACATTTTTATTATTGTCGGCTACATTTTTAGGTCCCTGCCCGCCCACATAAATTGATCCCCGTTTAAAAATTAACATTTACATTTTTTTTGTCTTTTAACTTTCGGGAGCTGGCAGGGACCAGAAAATTCAGTGCTCAATATAAAAAATTTATGAGGAGTGCATTTCATAATTTTTTTTCTAGTTTTTGTTCTAAATCATAATTTTTTTTATTTTCACTCAGAGATGAGCCGAGGACAGGGACATCAGTAATATGTATAATACAGTAGGCAAAAAAAGGCTGAGTTTCCCTAATTTACCAACAATCCATAAATTTACAGAGGTCTTCTATCAGAAATCAAAGATACTACAAAATGTAATTTGTGGAGGCAGATGACCAGGACAATAATGTATATATGTATTTAAGCCCTTAAGGACAGTGTGTTTTTTGAGGTTTTTTTCCTCCTTACCTTTTAAAAATCATAACCCTTTCAATTTTGCACCTAAAAATCCACATGATGGCTTATTTTTTGTGCCACCAATTCTACTTTGTAATGACATCAGTCATTTTACCCAAAAATCTATAGTGAAACAAAAAAAATCATTGTGGGACAAAATTGAAGAAAAAACACCATTTTGTAACTTTTGGGGGCTTTCGTTTCTACGCAGTACATTTTTCGGTAAAAATTATACCTTCTCTTTATTCTGTAGGTCCATGTGATTAAAATGATACAATACTTATTTAGGTTTGAGTACTAAAAAGATAAATGGATCCCACACTCACCGCTTTAACCGCTGCATAGATGGAGGCTTCATGGAGGGGAAAGACTTAGATGGGGGCTCAGAGGCAACGACCCATGGATTCGTGATAAAGAGCACTTCTTCTGGCCTATATAGGTTTGATTTTGTCTTACTTCTGGAAAAAATCATAACCACATGCACAAAAATTAATACCTCTAAAATTGTCATCTTCTGACCCCTATAACTTATAAATTTTTCCGCTTGCGGGGCGGTATGAGGGCAAATTTTTTTTCACCGTGATCTGAAGTTTTTAGTGGTAGCATTTTTGTATTGATTGGACTTTTTGATCACTTTTTTTGTTCATTTCATCATGATATAATAAGTGACCAAAAATATGCCATTTTTGATTTTGCGGTTTAGTTAATGATATATTTTTATAGTTTAGACATTTACGCATGTGACGGTACCACATATGTTTATTTTTATTATGGTTACATATTTTTTATATGGAATTTGGGAAAAGGGGGGTGATTTAAACTTTTAATAAGGATGGTTTAATGGGTGTTTTTTTATAAACTTTTTATAAAAAACATTTTTTAACACTTTTAGTTCCCTTAGGGGACTTTTAGGAGGAATCATTAGATTCCTGATACAGATCAATTTGGTTTCATAGAACCACATTGATCTGTGTTTTCTGCACTCAATCGTCCTCTGCACTCGATTGTGCTCTGGACTCCAACCTGTCAGACTCATTCACAGCGCAGCAGCCTGCACATCCACCCCACTGGACAACCAGGGATTTAACCCCTAAAGGACTCAAGCTAATTTTCACCTTTTTGTTTTTTCCTCCCCGCCTTCTAAAATTCATAACTCTTTTATATTTCCATTTCCAGACCCATATTAGGGCTTGTTTTATTGCGTGACCAGTTGTACTTTGAACTGACATCACTCATTTTACCCTAAAATGTATGATAAACCCAAAAAATTATTTTTTGTGCAAGGAAGTTTAAACGAATAACATAATTTTGCAAATTTGGGGGGGTGTTCATTTTCGCGCTATACACTTTACTGTAAAAAATTACATGTTTTCTTTATCCTCTGGGTCAAAACGATTAAAATGATACCCATAGTTACATACATTTCTATTAATGTACTGCTTTTAAAAAATCCTCAAACTTTTTTTTTACAAAATCACTATTTAAAATTGCCCTGTTTTGACCACCTCTAACTTCCTTATTTTTTCATATTCAGGGATGTTTGAGGGCTCATTTATTGCGCCATGATCTGTAGGTTGTTATGTATCACGTTTGTAGATATGTGACTTTTTGATCGCTTTTTATAAAACATTTTTGTAGTTTGATGTGACAAAAAAGCTAACATTTTTTTTTACATTTACGCTGTTCACCATAGGGGATCATTAACATTATATTTTTATAGTTCAGACATTTACGCATGCAGCGATACCAAATATGTTTATTATACATTTTTTTATGCTTTTTTGTATTAACCCCTTAACGACGAGCGCCTTAATGCACCTGGTGAGGTGGTACTTAAGAGGGTACTCCGGTGAAAACCATTTTTCTTTTAAATGAACTGGCTCTGGAAAGTTAAACAGATTTTTACATTACTTCTATTAAAAAATCTTAATTCTTTCCTGTACTTATTAGCTGCTGAATACTACAGAGGAAATTCTTTTCTTTTTGGAATGCTCTCTGATGACATCACGAGCACAGTGCTCTTTGCTGACTTTATTATAATAAGAAGTCTTCATTTATTGTCCTTAGTGGGATTTGAACCCGAGGCCCTAGCACTGCAAGGCAGCAGTGCTAACCACTAAGCCACCATGCTGCCCTTAGCATACATCTGCTATGCACGGTTGCTAAAATGGACTGAGATGTCAGCAGAGAGCACTGTGCTCGTGATGTCATCAATGTTCCAAGAATTTCCTCTTTAGCATTCAGCAGCTAATAAGTACTGGAAGGATTAAGATTTTTTAATAGAAGTAATTTACAAATTTGTTTAACTTTCTGGCGCCAGTTGATTTAAAAGAAAAAAGGTTTTCACCGGAGTACCCCTTTAACGCATCAGGACGTACATTTACGTCCTAAGCATAACCGCGAGCATCGGAGCAATGCCCGGATCGTGATCGCAGGCAGGGACACGCCCATAATGTCGGAAACCTGCAATGCCGTGGATGTCCGCCATTAACCCCTCAGATGCTGTGATCAATACAGATTACGGCATCTGCAGCATCGCTGTCACTAAAATGGATGATCGGATCGCCCGCAGTGCTGCCGCGGTGATCCGATCATCCAGCATGGCAGACGGAGGTCCCCTCACCTGCCTTCGCTGCTTTCCTGGCATCTTCTGCTCTGATCGGCCTTCCCACAGACCAGAGCAGAAGATGACCGATAATGCTGATCAGTGCTGTGTCCTATACATAGCACTGAACAGTATTAGCAATCAAGTGATTTCTATAAATAGTCCCCTATGGGCACTATTAAAGTGTAAAAAAAATAAAAAAAATAAAAGTAAAAAAATGGGAAAAAACCCCTCCCCCAATAAAAACGTAAATTGTCCCATTTTCCCTATTTCACCCCCAAAAAATGTTAAAATTTTTTTTATATACATATTTGGTATCCCCGCATGCGTAAATATCTGAAGTATTAAAATAAAATGTTAATGATACCGTACGGTCAACGGAGTGAAAGTAAAAATGTAAAATTCCAAAATAGATGCTTTTTTACAACATTTTATTCCCCAAAAATTTTATAAAGAATGGATTTAAAGTTCTATATAAGCAAATACGGTATCAATAAAAAGTACAGATCACAGCGCAAAAAATGAGCCCTCATGCCGCTGCTTATACGGAAATATGAAAAAGTTATAGCTCTTCAAAATAGGGGGATTTTAAACTTACAAATTTGGTTAAAAAGTTTGAGATTTTTTTTAAGCGCAACAGTAATAGAAAAGTATGTTATCATGGGTATCATTTTAATCTATTGACCCAAAGAATAAAGAACACATATCATTTTTACCGTAAATTGTACGGTGTGAAAACAAAACCTTTCAAAATTAGCAAAATTTTAATTTCACCACACAAATAGTATTTTTTGGGTTGCACCATGCATTTAATGGTGAAGTGAGTCATGGCATTACAACGGACAACTGGTCGCGCAAAAAAAAAAACCCTCATATTAGTCTGTGGATGAAAATATAAAAGTTTAGATTTTTTGAAGGCGAGGAGGAAAAAACGAAAACGTTGAAATTAAATTGTCTGCGTCCTTAAGGCCCAAATGGGCTGAGTCCTTAAGGGGTTAATATGGGGAAAAGGGGTGATTTAAAACTTTATTGGGGGAGGGTCTTTTTCAATTTTTTTCCCTTTTTTAACCTCTTAAGGGCCCATGACGTACATGTATGTCATGAGTCCGCTCCCGATCTATAACGCGGGGCCACGGCATGGCCCCCCATCATAGCGGATCGGGCCCGGCCTCCAACAACGGCCGGGACCCGTGGCTAATAGCGCACGGCATTGATCACGGTGCTGCGCGCTATTAACCCTTTAGATGTGGCGTTCAAAGTGAAAGTGAAAGCATGCCGGTTAGCTCAGGGAGTTGTTCGGGATCGCCGCGGCGAAATCGCGGCATCCTTAACTGCTTACATGACAGCTAGAGGATCCCTACCTGCCTCCTCGCTGTCCGATCGCCGAATGACTGCTCAGTGCCTGAGATCCAGGCATGAGCAGTCAAGCGGCAGAATCATCGATCAATGGTTTCTGAAGAGAAACCAGTGATCAATGTAAAAGATCAGTGTGTGCAGTGTTATAGGTCCCTATGGGAGCTATAACGCTGCAAAAAAAAGTGGAAAAGAAAGAGAATAAAGATAATTTAACCCCTTCCCTAATAAAAGTTTGAATCACCCCCCTTTTCCCATAAAAAAATAAAACAGTGTAAATAAAAATAAACACATATGGTATCACCGCGTGCGGAAATGTCCGAATTATAAAAATATATTGTTAATTAAACCAGACGGTCAATGGCATAGGAACAAAAAATTATTGATCAAAAAATACCTCCCCATACGCAGAAAAATAGAAAAGATATAGGGGTCAGAAGATGACAATTTTAAACGTATTAATTTTCCTGCATGTAGTTATGATTTTTTCCAGAAGTACGACAAAATCAAACCTATAAAAGTAGGGTATCATTATAATCATATGGACATACAGAATAAACAAAAGGTGTCATTTTTACCGAAAAAATTTACTACGTAGAAATGGAAGCCCCCAAAATTTGCAAAACTGCGTTTTTTTCTCAATTTTGTCTCACAATTATTTTTTTTCCGTTTCTCCGTAGATTGTTGGGTAAAAGGACTGACGTCATTACAAAGTAGAATTGGTGGCGCAAAAATGAAGCCATCATATGGATTTTTAGGTGCAAAATTGAAAGAGTTATGATTTTTTAAAGGCAAGGAGGAAAAAACAAAAATGCAAAAACGGAAAAACCCTCGATCCTTAAGGAGTTAAAACTTTTTTTTACATTTATTTTACACTTTTTTTAGTCCCCATAGAAGACTATTGATAGCAATCATTAGATTACTAATACTGTTCAGTGCTATGCATAGGGCATAGCACTGATCAGTATTATCGGCGATCTTCTGCTCTGGTCTGTTGGAAGGCAGATCAGTGCAGAGGACCCCGGGAGACGGACGGAGGCAGATGAGGGGACCTCCGTCCACCATCTTGGCTGATCCGATCCTCGCGGCAGTGCCGCAGGCGATCAGATCAGCCATTATAAGTGCCACACTGCCACAGATGCCATGATCTGTATTGATCACGGCATCTGAGGGCTTAATGGCAGACATCAGCACGATTGCTGATGTCCGCCATTACCGGCGGGTCCGCTCCTGCGCTCATGTCACAGCCATGACGTAAATGTACTTGTAAATGTACTATGCAGCACCGTACATCTACGGCACATGTTCTTAAGGGGTTAAATGTCACTTTAGATGCTGCTGTCAACTTTGACAGAGGCGATCTAAAGGGTTAATAGCCACCCACAGGAATCACCACATGTCAAGCCCGCGCCATACTGGCCATCCCCCAGCTGATAACTGTAGGTGGGGGACCTACAGTTATCAGCTGGGGGACGGACAGTATGGCACGGGCTTGAGTCGGGAGCCCACGCCCTACATTAGTTGCCGGCTCGTCCTTAGACGGAAACGGTTAATATAATTGTAAAGGATGATGCCATTGTAATTATTAATTACAATTACATTGTCCTTCACAATTACATTACATACATAGAAACATTATTGTCCTGGCCATGTGCCTCCGCAAATTACAATTTAAAGAATCTTTGATTTCTGATAGAAGACCTCTGTAAATTTATGGACTTTTGGTAAATTAGGGAAACTCAGCCTTTTTTTGCCTGCTGTATTGTACATATTACTGATGTCCCTGTCCCCGGCTTGTCTCTGAACCCCGCAATTATTCATGGCAGGCCATCTAAATGGACGAAAAATTTTTATTCAATAAATGGGGCTAAAAAAGTAAAGTGAATATTAAAAAAAAATTAAGATTTAGAAGGAAAACAAAAAAAAAAAGTTAATGTTAATTTTTAAACAGGGATCAATTTATGTGGGCGGGCAGGGACCTAAAAATGTAGCCGACAATAATAAAAATATAAAAAGGTTCCATTTAAATGTAAAAATTATACATTTTTATAATAAATGTTTTAATTTTTATTTATCAGTATTTTATATGTATTTTAATATTGTGTTTAATAAAGTTAGTGTATAAGTGTGTTTCACTTTTTTTCTCTATTTTTTTTTAGGTTGTACTACTACTCCCAGCATGGAACAGACTGTTCCATGATGGGAGCTGTAGTACCTGTACTAATAGATTGCCCCGGGTGTCACTCCTGACACCCGATGTGATTGTCCTTTCTATTGCAGAGATGGAGCGGCTTTCTCCTGTGTTTGCATCTCTGCACTGTACTCTGGCCAGTGATGTGAATAGAATTCACATCACTTAATCATATTTCCTGCAGAGAGCTGTGATTTGCTTGATGGTTCCAGCGACTCACAGCTCTCTGCAGGAAATATGAATAATAGGTATATATACGGCATATACTACAGGTGGACCAGAGAAGAGCGACTGGCCGCCCGCATCTATACATTATACAGGACGATCGCATTGGGTGTCAGAAGTGACACCCACTGCGATCTGTCTAATAATGCATGTACTACAGCTCCCAGCATGGAGAAGAGTGTGCTTCATGTTGGGAGCAGTAGTACCTGCAGTTGAGGACAGATTACAGTGGGTGTCACTCCTGAAATCCAATGCGAGCGTCCTATCTAGATGCCAGAAAGCCGCCCAAATCTATACATTATGCAGGACGATTGCAGCAAGTGTCAGGAGTGACACCATGGCACATCTGTTTATTAGCAGAGGTACTACTACTCCCATCATGGAACAGTCTGTTCCATGCTGGGAGTAGTAGTACTACCTAAAAAGTAAAAAAAAAAAACCTGAGAATAATAAGTAAAACACACACACTTCATTAAACACTTAATTAAAATAATGTACATTATTAATAAAAATTTGCCGAGAATTTATTCGGATCGAATTGATTTTTTTTTTTACTCGGCGAATCAGCCTAATCAAATTTTCAAAAAAATGTGCTCATCTCTCACAATAACCTCCAGAATTCATGCAGAGCCAGCCTCTTGTGTCCTCTCTATAAAGGTTGTCTTAACTGTCGCCAGATGACTTATTACATAGCACTTGTCCTTGTAAATGATCTGAAAAAAAAATGTAAAAGCTTATTCAAAATGTGAAGATTGTGAGTCTTTGCGGTAGTTAGTCATCACTTAATTAAAACTGTACGAATTAGGAGGGCATTTTCTGGCCCACTTAAGAACAAATGATAATATACGGTTGTTCCATAATATAAATGCTAACATCAGGTTTTCCACATTATGAATGTCTTCTTAATGGAATCCATCATAGTTAACCTTCTCCACGTAAACTAAAACTTACTGGCGTCACTTAGCAAGGTTAAATGCCGTGATGTACCTGAGTTAGTTACAGATTGTTTTCAAGTATAAAGCATACTTGCCAATTTACAGGATAGCCTCAAAGGAGTATTGTCAGCAAGATGGTGTTTGGCAACTTAGCTTTAAATATAACTTCTGTTTCAGGGATTGATGTGTTGATGTATCTTATTTACATGTGCCTATTTACAACAAAAATATAATTCACATATAAATGTAATTTCTATTAAATTATCCTATTAAAATTGTATTTTTAAAATATTTGCTTATGAAATATTCTTCTGACAATAAATTTTACTCTTATTAAAGGGATAAACTCTATATCAAACATCATTTTTTACTCGTAAAGATTTTTTCTTTTTACAAACTATCCAACCCTTTGCTTTAACTTCTCACTTGTATCGACTTCCTACAACCATAATTTTTGGACCTATCAGATTTGCTCAAGTTACTTGCTGCACTCCTTCATATATTTTAGTTCCCAAGAAAAGGAATCTCAATTCTTTCAATTTAATGGAGCAGCAGTGTGCATAATCTGCATTAATTTTCTATTGGAGTGCTGATAAAAAGCCAAGCAATGTTTCTTAGTCCTAACACTTTGGGGGAGATTCTCAAAAACTGCTGTAATTTCTGTTCCAGTGATATTGTTCACACTTTTTTTCTCCTCACATTTTCAAAGGTCTCTTGTGCCGCTTTGAAAATATGAAAATTGCCAAGTTTGGCGCCAAAATTGTAAATTTTGAAGCCAAAATTGCCGATTTTTGCGCAAAAATTTACATCCCAGAAAATTCTGGCAGAAACATCTCACAAAATATTATATGGTTACTAGTGTCCAGACAAGCGATAACTGCATAAATAAATTAGTTCTGAGCTTAAATGTGAGTGCAGGTGCAGCGACCAAGAAAAAAATAAATAAAAGAAAAAAAATTTTTAGAACATTTTTCAATAATAATAATAATTTCTTTTTTTTATAATCACTTAAATAACACCTTTTCCCCAAAAAACTAAGAAAAAAAATACAAAATCAATAAAACTACAACCATTTCTGTGATTTCTATCAAACGGCTGGTGTGAAATTTTTGATGGAAACTGGACTCTCACCCCTTTGAAAATATCATGTAAAGCAGACAATACATATAGTTTATAAAACTGACATGAACAGTGTAAACTGCGGCACAAAGCTCTTTGAAAATGTGGTTGATACTTTTCACGCCAAAATTTTTGCGCAAAATTGTTTTTTTGGGGCGAAAAATTATTTGAGAATCTCCCCTTTTATTTTTCTCTGATGGAACCACATGGGGCTTTACTTTTTGCAAGACTAATTGTACTTTTTAACAGCATCTTTCATTTTATCATAAAATGTAAGACAAAACAAAAATGTTTGTGGAATAAATGTGAAAATTTTTTTTTACATGTTTTACAGTGCAGTAGAACTGGCCTGTTAACTTTATTTTGTTGGTCAGTAGCATTACAGCAATATACTACTACTATGCTACTAAAAAAGTAACAACTTACAAAATGTTGCATTGCCATATTCTGAGGACTATGGGGTAGAGTTATCAAAATCTGTGTAGAGAAAAAGTTACTCAGTTGCCCATAGCAACCAATTAGATTGCTTCTTTCATTTTTGAGAATCCCTTTCAAAAATAAAAGAAGGGTAACCTTTCCTCTGCACAGGATTTGATAAATCTACCCCATTAAGGGTTTTTTTTGCTATATATTTTTGCATCTATGAAGCTGGGTTATGGCTAATTTTTTGGCTATGAGCTGTAGTTTTTATTATTATCGTTTGGAGACATATGAGAATTTTTGATTGTCTCTGAAAACATAATTTTGGCTTTATACCCAGCTTCATAGATGCAAAACTATATAGCAAAAAAAACCTTAATGGTGAAAATTTATCAAATCCTGTGCAGATCCTTTAGATATTTATGAATGTTTAGATAAGACAGAGAGATTCACATGTCTGTGTGAAAGAGACCTCCATGCTATTCTTATCTCTCTAATACATTTGGATGTCTAGGTAGGCCCCAAGATGTCTATGAGAATCCAGGTTTTAATTACTTATATGTCAAAAATAATCCCTGAAATCAAAATATAGTGCTCCATACTTCAAGTGTGGAATGTGGTTTTAAGACCAGTTATTGACAGTTAACCCTTAATGGTAATGGTGCTAATTGCTTATACACCGACAGGAAAGGCATTATGGATAATATGCTCAATGCATTCTTGGTATTATAGTGATGTCATAGTCATTACCATATGTACACGCCCAACCTACATTCATTGGGGAATTCCAATTTAGGGAGGTGTGTCTAACTAATTAAAAAGTCTGGTAAACCAGATGTTAGGGACTGGACTGTACTGTGCGGGAGAGAACACAAAGACACAGGAAAGAGGTCCAACCAGGTGGAAAAGCCATGTGAGATTCCAGCAAGCAGACTGATCACACGGTACCAGACCAATGGCTATCCATGACGATGAGATGGACTTTTCAATTTTTCTAGGACCAGAAACAAGGTTCTTACATAGACTTGGTGAGAGACAAAAACATGGTATTCCATTTAATTAAGACTAATTGGGATAATGTGGATGGAATTATACCATTTAGATTGGCCAATAAATTAATTAAATAAAATAATTAATTATCTCCATATTGAGATTATAGTTTTAGGATATTGTGAGACTTCATTCTACTTGCAGAAGAATCAAGACTCATAATCTAATAAAGCATTAAATAATTGCTTATACTTATTGATAGAATTCCTACTCACCAAACTAAGTATTATAAGTGTATTTCCCACACAGGAAACTTGTTTTAAATTCTTCCTCCTATATAGTCTAGCAAGATCATAAAACTCTGTTATTTGTCTTAACGTCTTACCAAGATCATGTATAGAAAATATTCCAGAATGGGGTGGAAGTATATCATTGTTCTTCCATATTTATATCCTTAGATGGATTTGCCCATTCTTGGAATCATGTGATATGTAGTTGGTTAGAAGGGGCGGGGAGTGTATTTAGCATTCCATATTGATGTCTATGATTAGATATTGCCCATCTTGATATCATGAGGTTCCTCTGAACAGAGTGATATGTAAACTTTTTCTTATATGATATTCCTAACCTAGTAGCTTTTGTTTCATTGTAACAAGTTACTTACTACTCACATGTATTGTTCTACTATATGTTGTCAATTAACAAGCTTGTAATGTTTACTAATATATCTAATTGATATTTATTTACAGATATCATTGTGTTTATTACTCATTTATGTTTATAACCTTATAACCAATAAATCTGCATACTTATATAATACCTGTGTATTATTGTATATTGCAAAACTACATTCGTAAGCATTAATGTCATCCCGTCATAAAAAGAACTTGTTGATATCTGAGGAAATAGTCAGAATCAGATGTGGTTTTGTATTGATTGGCTTTGCCTAGAATTCACCAGGTCATAATTTTGATGTTTTTAATAATTTTAATAATTTTTGATTTTTCATAATTAATATTTTTATGACCATAATTAATAATTCATAATTGAGTTATTACCGCACAACAGTATACAATAAAGAAAATCATAATTTGTGTCAGTTTAAAAACTTTTGGCCATAAATGTAGAGTGAACAATGGGAAAACATTGTAAAATAGAATGTTCTCTGAAATACAATATTTACAATTTAAAATTACACTAAATACACTTAAACTAAATACAGCAGGCAGGAACAAGATGTCAATAAAATAAAAAAAATGTAAGAATAATTAAAATCCATGTGACTGCAATAAACACACACCATGGTTTATAAAACGTTCATGTGTATGCTAATGCTGGTCTTATTTAAGTCACAGTAAGATTATTTTCTCCAAACAACTTGTGTAGGAAATTCACTACAGGAGATGCTGATACTACTAGAAAATGTGTTTATATACCTAAAACAGTAATCCTTAGATTATCCTTCTGCCATTTGTTGTTTATTAATTCAATTTTGTATTTCCTAGAACTAGCACATCTGATATGTTATAGAAGATAAAATGATAACTACGAAAAACTTGATACATTTATCAACATTCCATGAAAGTATATTTATGTTGTATCCTTCAAATACATTACTTGTTTTATTTAAAATTGTATTTCACCTTTCCTGTTGAGCTTTTATAGCATAGTAGTAAATGGAACCTTAGGCAACTGCATTGCACGCTGTGATTCATCACTAAAACTCTTAGTACATTATATACAGGATTACAGTGGACCCAATGTGGAAGCCTAATTCTTCCTTTCTTTATAACTACAGTTAAAAATACAAAGGTGACCTGGACTATTTGTACAGAATACACCTCAAGGGGATACTATTTTACAACTATCATTGAACCAAAGCCACAGTAAGTCCATAAACTAAAACTTTAACTTGAAAGCATCTGTCTTATGCTTGGCTGACAGTGTTCTATAAAGATGAGGAAGGTAAGGGATGACAATGGATGAAGAACACTTTGCAGTCTAGAGTGTTTCTAAACCATGTTCATGTATCTGTCAAAGGACAATGGTAAAGTGTGAACCTTTTTTACTAGCAATAATTTAACTTGGTAGTGCTGGGTGTGTGAAAATGTTTAAATTATTTAAACTTTTTTGATACTGTTTAGGTAAACTCTCACTTTTCTCACTAGAGTAGCATTGATTTTTAAGAATAGATCTTTAACCCCTTCCCTCTCGGGCCATTTTTTATTTTTGCAGTTTTGTTTTTTTTCCTCCTCACATTCTAAAAATCATCAACACTTTCAATGTTCCACCTACAGACCCACATGAGGGCTTGTTTTTTACGACACCAATTTTATTTTGTAATACCATTAATCATTTCCCTACAAAATCTACGTCGAAACTGGAAAAAAAATATTTGTGGGACAAAATTGAAAAAAAAAAACCGCCATTTTGTAAATTTTGGGGGCTTCCGATTCTACGCAGTGCACTTTTTCAGTACAAATGACACCTTATCTTTATTCTGTAGGTTCATACGGTTACAAGGATACCCAATTTATGTAGGCTGTATTTTATTTACTACTTTAACCACTTAAGGACCTAGGGCATATGGATACGCCTTGACGTCCTGGTAGTTAAGGATCCAGGACGTATCCATACGCCCGTAGGAATTTTGGTCCCCGCCGCGCGCCGGGCGAGGACCGGACTGGGGTGACTGCTGATATCAATCAGCAGGCACCCCGCGCAAATGCCCAGGGGGGTCATCAGGACCCCCCCCGTCGGCGATCGGCGCAAATCGCAAGTGAATTCACACTTGCAATTTGCGCCGATTCCGGGTCATACGGGTCTATGGTGACCCGGAATATAAGGGGGATCGCGGTTGTCTAAGACATCCACGATCCCCCTGTAGGCATAGGGGTGAGGTGGTAGGGGTGCCCCCCCTCCTATCCCTGCTATTGGTCTGCTATTGATCGTCAGAGGCGACGACCAATAGCAGACCGGGGGCGGGGGAGTTAACTTTCGTTTTCCCCGTCCTGCCCACCCACAATAGGCGGGGCAGAACGGGGAACCGAAGGGGACCGGGCGCCGACGTCCACTTACCGATCCAGAGGCTGCGGTGACGGTGATCGGCGGGCGGCGTGACGTGCGTCAGAAGAGGGCGGCTCCTTGGATCCTACGGAAGCCGGTAAGTTGAGTTGGAGGGCTACAGTCTGAGACTGTGGTCTCTAAACTGTAGCCCTCCAGATGTTGCAAAACTACAACTCCCAGCATGCCCAGACAGCTGTTTGGGCATGCTGGAATATGTAGTTTCGCAGCAGCTGGAGGGCTGCAGTTTGAGACCCCTATACAGTGATCTCTAAACTATATCCCTTCAGATCTTGCAAAACTACAACTCCTAGCATGCCCACATAGCTGTTTGTTGTCTGGGTATGCTGGGAGTTGTAGTTTTGCAACACCTGGAGGTCCACAGTTTGGAGATCACTCTGCACTGGTCTAAAAACTGTAGCCCTCCAGATGTTGCAAAACTGCAAATCCCAGCTGTCTCGGCATGCTGGGAGTTGTAGTTTTGTACCTCCAGCTGTTGCATAACTACATCTCCCAGCATGCCCTTCGGTGATTAGTACATGCTGGGAGTTGTAGTTTTGCAACAGCTGGAGGCACACTGGTTGGAAAATACTGAGTTAGGTAACAGAACCTAACTGAAGGTTTTCCAACCAGTGTGCCTCCAGCCGTTGCAAAAGTACAACTCCCAGCATGCATGGTCTGTCAGTACATGCTGGCAGATGTAGTTTTGAAACAGCTGGAGGTTTGCCCCCCCCCCAATGTGAATGTACAGGATACATTCACACGTACAGGTTTGCAGTAAATTTCCTGCTTCAAGTTTGGGCTGCGGCAAATTTTTCGCCGCAGTGCAAACTCCTACTGGGAAACTCACCGTAACCCGACAGTACGAAAGTACCCTAAAAACACTACACTACACTACACTAACACATAATAAAGAGTAAAACACTACATATACACACCCTTACACTGCCCCCCCCCCCAATAAAAATTAAAAAAATCTTGTACGGCAGTGTTTCCAAAACAGAGCCTCCAGCTGTTGCAAAACAACAACTCTCAGCATTTCTGGACAGCCACTGACTGTCCAGGCATGCTGGGAGTTTAGCAACAGCTGGAGACACCCTGTTTGCGAATTACTGGTGTAGAATACTCCTATGTCCACCCCTATGCAATCCCTAATTTAGTCCTCAAATGCGCATGGCGCTCTCTCACTTCGGAGCCCTGTCGTATTTCAAGGAAACAGTTTAGGGCCACATATGGGGTATTTCCGTACTCAGGAGAAATTGCACTACAAATTTTGGGGGTCTTTTTTTTCCTTTTACCGCTTGTGAAAAGGAAAAGTTGGGGGCTACACCAGCCTGTTAGTGTAAAAAAATTAAAAATTTTACACTAACATGCTGGGGTTGCCCCAAACTTTTTATTTTCACACGCGGCAAAAGGAAAAAAAAGACCCCCAAAATTTGTAACGCAATTTCTCCTGAGTACAAAAATTCCCCAACATGTAAGCGTAAAATGCTCTGCGGACGCACAACAAGGCTCAGGAATGAGAGCGAACCATGTACATTTGAGGCCTAAATAGGAGATTTGCACAGGGGTGGTTGATTTTACAGCGGTTCTGACAAACGCAAAAAAAATAAAAACCCACATGTGACCCCATTTTGGAAACTACACCCCTCACGGAATGTGACAAGGGGTATAGTGAGCCTTAACACCCCACAGGTGTTTGCCGAATTTTCATTAAAGTTGGATGGGAAAATTAAAAAAAAAAAAAAAATTTCACTAAAATGCTGGTGTTACCCTAAATTTTTCATTTTCACAAGGGAAAATAGGAAAAAAGCCCCCCAAATTTGTAACCCCATCTCTTCTGAGTAAGAATATACCCCATATGTGAATTTAAAGTGTTCTGCGGGCGAATTACAATGCTCAGAAGAGAAGGAGCGCCATTGGGATTTTGAAAATTTACACACCTCCAAGTATAAATTTGTAAACAACAACAAAAACGTGGTCTCAAATGGCTGGAGGTGCTCAACCCCAAATGCAGTTGCGCATTTATACTGGGGGAGCAGATCCTGCCCTTGTAGTCCGTTGCATAGAATGGAGGATTTGAGCCATTTGAGACCAAGTTTTTTGTTGTTGTTTAAAAATTTATACTTGGAGGTGTGTAAACTCCATATGTTGATGCGCCTTGAACATTTTCCAGGCAGCATTAAGGTTGTACCTGTGAGGCCATGCACCTATATCAGCCAACTTGGGTGGGGCTTGTAGCCTGTCTCTCCCTCCTCCCATTGTATGTGTGCTCAGTCACACTGGAGGGAACTGGGAGCAGGCTGCATGTCAGCCTAGTGCTGCTGTAATTGCCCACTGGCCCCTGGTTAATTGCCCACTGGCCCCTTATTACGCACAGGTAGGTTAGCATTAGGTCCCGCGCCATCTGAGAAACCTTGGTGTTGGTGTGCGGGCTCTGGTGTGTCCTTCATATAAGGATACACTGGCGAATGTCTCAATTTTAAGATCAGTGATGAGGGATAGCCAATGTCATTGTATACATCTACGACAGTAGTGCACCTACATTTCTGTATTGTATTATTCTAATTGTTACACATCCACACTGTTTATCTGGTGTAGGATTCTGTTGTGGCACTTGTAGTCCGCTGCAGGCATCCTCCATTGTAAGCATTTTTATGCTGGGGATCGCCCCTAGCAACAGACTACAAGTGCAGGATCTGCTCCCCCAGTATAAATGCGCAACCGCATTTGGGGTTGAGCACCTCCAGCCATTTGAGACCACTTTTTTTGGTGTTGTTTAACACTAATAGGTTGCATATATTTATACTTACTGACCAAATAGTTTATGAAACTTATACTTTCAGATGTCTACTTTATTTTAACAGCATTTTTTTTGTTTTTAATTCAAATTTTTTATTAATTAGAAGCCTAACAATTTAACTTAAAATTTAGAAAATGTGAAAAGTACATCTTTTTTTATGTGCTATGCAAGGTTTGCAGAAATTTGAAGGTGGTAGAAAATAGGAACACCCCCCAAATGACCCCATTTTAAAAACTAGACCCTTCAAGGTATTCGCTAGGGGGTACAGTGAGTATTTTAACACTATAGTTTTTTTTGCCAGGAATTATCACAAATTCAGTGTTAAAAATTCGAAATTAGCATTTTTTCACAAATGCATCATTTGTGGGACATATTTTTTGTACATCACTTCTGATATTGCAAGAATTGCACCCTATATTTTATTGAGCTGCTCGGCCTGTGTTTGAAAATACCCCCGCTTATGCCATATTAGGTTCCTTGGCCGCGTAGTAGGACCCAGAAGGAGAGGAGCGCCGTTTGGCTGTCAGGGCATCATTTTAGGCCGAATGGATTGTAGGCCGCACTTCATGCCTGCAAAGGGTTTTAGCTGCTAGAACCATACAGAACCCCCACAAGTGACCCCATTTTGGAAACTAAACCCCCTAATGTATTCATCTAGACCAAAAGTGAGTACTTTGAGTCCCTTTTGTGTGGCTGGAATGGATACAAAGTCAGTGGAAAAATTTTAAATTTCTTTTTTTTTCACAAATGCATAATTTGTGGGACATATTTTTTGTACATTGCATCTGAAAAGTAGAAAATATTTTATTATGCTGTTCATCCGGTGTTCGGTAATACCCCAGCTTAGACCATATTTGGTTGCATGGCCACATGGTGGGACCCAAAACGAGAGGAGCACCATTTGGCCTTCAGGAATTCATTATACAAATTAAAGGCCGCACTTCATCTTGCAGAGCATTCTGCTGTCAGAACAAAACCGCACCCCCAGAAGTGACCCCATTTTCGAAACTACACCCCCTAAAGTATTCACCTAGGGCTAAAGTGAGCACATTGAGTACTTATTGTGTGGCTAGAATTATTTCAAAGTCAGTGGAAAAAATAGAAATTTGCTTTTTTTTCCCCACAAATTCTTTATTTGTGGAACATCATTTTGGTAAGTCGCTTTGAAATGGAGGAAATGCACCCATATTTTATCACGCTGTTCGTCCCAGGTTGGGCCATATCTGGTTGCCTGACCGCCTGGTAGGACCAAGAAGGAGAGGAGCCCCCTTTGGCTTTCAGGGCATCATTATATGAATAGTCCCGATTCATACTGCATTTCTGCAGTATAGGTGTCTGTTGTCTTGTCAAAAAAGGGATGCCAATGTATACTGTAGCAGTCTCATTCAGAAATTAATGGAGCTGCTACAATATATGTCAGCATAACTCTTTTTGACGTGATGCTGACGGATACCTCTAACACTGCAGAAACGCAGTATGAACAGGACGCAGTGTAGGGGCACAGAGTACATCCGCAGCTTATTTCCCACCACGGATGCCCCGCCAGCAGTCACAAGGGGCGAGATCACTGCTGTGGCTGGGTAGCTCAGTGTATCCGCTCATGACTGCCGGCAGGAAATCCGCTGCTATGAGTGGACACACAAAGCTACCTAGCCGCAGCAGGGAACTCATTATTGTGACTGTTGGCGGGCATCCGCAGCATGTAATATACTGGGGATGTGCACCGTGTGATCCTACACATTATACATTTTTATTTTTGATTATATTTATTTAATAAATGTTTTTTTATTTTCTTTTTACCCTTTTTAAATTTTTGTAAACATTTTTTACACTTTTTTTTACACTTTTTTTACATTTATTGTCTTTACACTTTCTTTTTTACACTTTTTTTTACTTTATAGTTTTTTACACTTTTTTTAATGCTTCGGAATACTTAGTATTCCAAAGCATTGCAGTTATATGCTGTATGCCAGTTTTACACTAGCAGGCAGCATATCAGGATGTGCCTCATGCACGTCCTATCAGGCAATAACCATGGCAGACCTGGGGGTCCTAGTAAAGAACCCCTGGCTGCCCAGGTAAGCAGCAGCACTCAGCAATAGTTGCGGGGTGCTACAGGAGAGAGACAGAGGGAGTCCCCTCCCTCTGTCTAAACTCCTTACAGCTCGCAGTTGCTTCCGACCGAGGCTGTAAGAGTTAAACAGCCGGACCGAAGTTTTCTTCTGTCCCGGCAGTAACGCAGGTCCCCCCCCCACCACCACCAGGAATTACACACAGCACCCCATGATCGCGCTGCGGGGTGCTGCAGGGAAGACAGAGGTAGCTCCCTCTGTCATAACACTTACAGCCAGCGGTCACTTCCGACCACGGCTATAAGGGTTAAAATGCCAGGACTGAAGTTTACTTCGGTCCCGGCATTGCGGCAGGGTCCCGGCTGTGTGTTACAGCCGAGTCCCTGCCGCGATCTTGTGGGTGCACTGTGCAGCACCCACGAGAACCATGGATGAGTATACACGTCCTAATGGCTGAATGTGCATTCAGCCTGGACGTGTATACACGTCCATGGTCCTTAAGGTGTTAAGAAGATTTGTGGTTTCATTCATCCTTGTTTCCTTTCCCCTTCTATCACAGAGCACAGATAACACTTCCTTTCCCCTTCTATCACAGAGCACAGATAATCGCTAAGCCAAAGCCGAGCCCAAGCCAAGATGGAACAAAGTACAATAACAGAGTTACAAAGGTAAGTCAAGAGTCACAGAAAACAATAATAAACAGACAGAGTAAGAGGCTGCTAGGTCAGTTACTAGAACTATCACAAGCAGGGAATGACTGGAAAAGGCCTCCTTATATATGCCTGAGCTGCAATCAGGAGGGCTCTAATTGGTTGAACCCCACCCAGGAGAACAGAGGCATCATCCTAGCAACCAAAATAAAGAACAGGGCAAGAAATCATTAACCCTACGATTTCTGGCAGAACCAGTAATTACAGGCATAGTCTGGAATCATGACCAGAGCAAAATGCAAAAACTACAATCATCAGCGGGTATTCCAATTTACACAGGTCTCCAGTCACTCATTCTACCTTTAGAAGGCCAGTTGTTAGTGAGTCATCTTGACCTGAATCCCAAGTAACCAACATTGGGACAGCAATAATTTGTTTAGTCTCACAACTAAGTGGAATAAGGCTTCTTTCCCACTACAAAATGACTCAGTTTTAAAGATCCGTACGAAGTTCTGTCTGAAAATCAGCTGTATAGCGGCAGTTACAAAATCCTATACGGCCGTTAGAAAATCCCATTATAGTCTACTAGAGAAATCCCATAGACTATAATGGGATTTTCTAACGGCGGTTAGTGATTTTGTAATTGCCGTTTTCAACTGATTTTCAGACGGAACTTCGTACGGATCTTTAAACGGAGTCATTTTGTAATGTGAAAGGGGCCTAAGCATGCAAGAGTTTCAAAGTACTCTTTTTACATAGAGATAGAAATGGAAGTCTGTGTGTCTGTCAAATTTGGCACCTTACAAAGTAGCAGCTAGCCTGCTTTTAGAACAATTGTCTTCTTGATGAAATCCACAAGCAAGCAAGCACTAATGGCCCCAGTTAGAAAACTTTTTACAACCCATCTTTGAAAGATGTTTTAATGGCCTGATTCTTAACTCCCTTCTGTCCTAGGATGTATGCAAGCTGGTTGCAAGCTAGTTAGCACAACTGGATGTATGCATATGTCCTAGCAATCTCCTGCTCAGCGCAATGCGCTGCAGGAGATCGCTAGCGGGACCCAGCTGTCAATCACAGCCGCGATTGTCACTGCAGCTGCCGAGACCAGGATTGTGCTGGTCTCTGCAGCATTAACCCCGTAGATGCCATGATCAGTCCTGATCATGAAATCTATGGGGTTGACAGGGGGAGGGAACTCCCCCTCTCGACCAAAAGCAATTATGGGATCATGTTGGTTACCATGGCAGCAGGAGTCCAGCTGATGGCCTCATGTCTTCCAATACGGCAGCCTGTGAGGTCCAGCCATAGGCTGGATGGCACAGGTTGCATGTCAGTGTACACTGACAGTTATACTGTGCTGCAGAACAGATGTACTGCAGCATAGTATAAGAGGTAAAAAGTGAAAAGCAAAAAAATAAAAAGGTTTTAAATAAATTAATAAAGTGTAAAAAAAAAACTTTCCCAATAAAACCATATATTATCACCCTCTCCCCCCCCAAAAAAAAATGAAAAAATAAACGCCCAAACCTATACATAATAGTTATTTAGGTATTACCATGTCCTTAATGACTTGTACAATAAATTGTGAATTGTATCTATCCTGCATGGTGAACACATTATAAAAAAAAATAAAAAATAAATAAATAAAAACACAAATTTTGGTTGAAAGTGTGGAATAAAAAATATCAAAAGGTAGCATGAATCGCAAAAATGCTACCAAAAAAAAAATAGACGTCACACAATGACATTGGACAAAAAATTCAAAAGTTATGGCAGTCAAAACATGACAATACAGAAAGGGGAAAAGAGTATTTTGTCCAGAAAAGGGAAAAAGAACATAAAAAAAGCTTCACCATAATTGTACATACCCACAGAATATAAATAAAATCATTTTTACCATACAATGAATTCCTTAAAAAAAATAAAAAAAAAGGCCAGAAATTTTCAAATTTTTCACAATATTTTGGAGTTTTTCATAAAAAATGCTGCATGAATTATCAAAGATTTACCACTAATATAAAGTACAATATGTCATGAAAAATTATTTCAGAATTGCGCCGCAAAGTAAAAGCATGTCAAAGATATTACCACTTAAAGAGACACAGAACAGATTTGAAAAATTGGGCCCAGTCATTAAGGTAAAAACAGGCGTCATCCTTAAGGGGTTAACAGTAGTCAATTCACAACTCCCTGTGACCACAGTGTCAGGCTAAATATTGAAAACTTCAGCAAAGCAGAAGAACAGAGTATGGCACTTATCGGGAGCAGCTAGAAACAGAGCTTTATTTTCAAGATACTGATAGTGGGTAACAGCAGTTTTGTGAAACTTACTTTACTAATTCCTCTAAATTGAGTAAAACATGGGGAAAAAAAATCACTTAAACAATGTCAACAATTTTGACCAGATATCAAACTCCCAAAAATCATTTATTCATGATTTGATGGCAAAATTGGATTCCGTTCTTTACTAGCTGAGCCAGACACTGTGGCTATATTATGACTATATGGTATATTAAGCCTATGTTAGTCTAAATTAAGACCAAGAGCAATTAAGCTATCTATCTAGGCTTAAATTGAGGAAAAATTATAAATCCTTTGCTCAGTTTCATTTCCACTTGTTTTCTGTAGGATGAATCTGGGGTTAGCTAGAAATGTGACAGGTAGAGAGGAGCTGTCTTGCATTAAAACCTTTCAGGATGCACTGTGCCATCAGTTGTGTCATCAATTGTGGCCATTTATCGTGCCCAATACAGAACAGAATCGCTTGACAAAGGTGAAGGCGTCATTATGCTACAATGCTATCTCAGAATGTTCCTGTTAAGCCGAGCGCTCCGGGTCCCTGCTCCTCCCCGGAGCGCTCGCGGCGTTTCTCTCTCTGCAGCGCCCCGGTCAGACCCGCTGACTGGGAGCGCTGCACTGACATTGCCGGCGGGGATGCGATTTGCATAGTGGGGCGCGCCGCTCGCGAATCGCATCCCAAGTCACTCACCTGTCCCGGTCCCCGGCTGTCTTGTCCTGGCGCGCGCGGCTCCGCTCCTTAGGGCGCGCGCGCGCCAGCTCTCTAAGATTTAAAGGGCCAGTGCATCAATGATTGGTGCCTGGCCCAATCAGTCTAATTAGCCTCCACCTGCTCCCTGTCTATTTAACCTCACTTCCCCTTCACTTCCCTGCCGGATCTTGTTGCCTTTGTGCCTGGAAAAAGCGTTTATTGTGTTCGCCATTACTGTGTTCCTGACCTCTTGCTATATCCATTGACTACAAACCTTGCCGCCTGCCCCGACCTTCTGCTACGTCTGACCTTGCCTCTGCCTAGTCCTTCTGTCCCACGCCTTCTCAGCAGTCAGCGAGGTTGAGCCGTTGCCGGTGGATACGACCTGGTTGCTACCGCCGCAGCAAGACCATCCCGCTTTGCGGCGGGCTCTGGTGAAAACCAGTAGCAACCTAGAACCGGTCCACCGACACGGTCCACGCCAATCCCTCGCTGACACAGAGGATCCACATCCAGTCTGCCGAATCCTAACAGTTCCCTTGCTCTGGTAATTTAAAGGGGTTATGCAGAAATCGAAAAACAGAACTAATTTCTTTCAAAGACTGATCCCTGTCTGTCTCCACTTTAGGTGTGGTATTACAACTTGGCTCCATTCACTTCAATGGAACTGAGCTGCAGAACCACACGCAACCTGGAGACAGACAGGAAACAGTCTTTGAAAGAAATATTCTCTGGTTTTCGATTTCAGGATAACCCCTTTAAGATGAAATTGTTGGAATAATTTGCTGCTTTATGACTAAAGACCATGAATTGCACCACAGCTTTCCACCTAGCCTGACACCTACACTGTAGAGTGCCACAAGGGAACCAAGACCATCATCCATAGTGCACCCCCCAACCCACCAAGCAGCTAAACCAGCCTTTAAGTCAACCTTATTGCACCTTCTACAAAACTTACCTAAATTATTCAGTTATATGCTAAACCGTTGAGAGGTGTGAAGAAAGGCAGGGTGGAGGGGGGACCTTATATAATATATTTTGTCTTGTCTGTAGGATTAATGTGCTTGATTGTATCTTATTGTTTTTCTTCCTTTGTTTTGCAGAGATCTGCCTTTGAAAACATACCCTTATAGTTAAAATCACTAAAAGTATAACAAGGATTCCTTCCATTGACAATGACCATTCTAATTGCAATTCTCTATCTCTTGTCTGTTAACTGTAAATTAAAACTTAATAATTGGCTTTATCCTGGTTTTGTGGTATCAATTTGTCACACAGTTTCTTTCAGATGCTGTTTAGAGACTTTTCATTGTGACTTTTGCCTTAGAAGGTTTTTCTAAACCAATACATATCAAGTCATGATTTTAGGTGATATCATGCAGTGGTCAGGACTTTTTCGATGTGCGACTTTTCAGTTTGTTGCATCTCTTGCCGAAACTGCACTAACTAAGGCACAAATCCACAGCAGCCCTTACTTGGCTTACAAAACTATTAGAAATACTAAATTATTAAAAAGTTGCACATTTTGTTGCCACACAAAAATTTGAAGAGGGGGCACCATACAAAGTGGAGTACTGGAGTAAGAAATGTGATCAGTACCATAATTATCATATGCCCTGCACCTACACCACTTCGTGAATGCTCTTATTATTTTAAATATCCACATTAAAGAGTCTATAAGGCTAGGTTTCTACACAGGTTTTTTTCTGAAATTTTTTCGAAAACTGCCATCACAGTCTATTCGAAAAGAATGGGAAATATAATGGAAGGATTTATATTTCTCCTTCCTACTGAATCCTACTGAACAAAAACTAGGTTTCCACTCAGGTTTTTGTTCTGGAGTTTTTTTTGGAAAGCTGCCATTGCAGTTTTTAAGCCAAGTACAGAAGTGGATCCAGTAGAAAGGATTTATATATTTCCAATTGCTTTAGAATACACTTTTATCTTTGGCTCAAAAACATCAGTGGCAGTTTTCCAAAACATGCCAGGAAAAAAACTTTGTGGAAACCTAGCCTAAGAGTAGTAATTCACCAAATTGTAATGGCCATTAAACATTAATTTGTAGAAGTGACAGGAGGCAAAGGCCGGCACGTACAACACTAAGCGCAGGGTAACAGTTGGAGAAACACTGCAGGACACAATTGACAATGAAGCCTGAAATGGTGGTGCTCAGCCTGACACAACATAGACATCCAACAAGCAAGAGAAGCAAAACAGGCGACACTCACCAAGCATGTAATCTTTATTCACTATTCAGTGACTGGGTACAGGTTGCAGGCGGGGGAGCTCAGATGGAGGACAGGGAACTGGAACAAATTGTTTTGTGTGTCATGTGCACTTCCTCTGTTAGAAAACAGTTTGTTCCGGTTCCCTGCTGTCCTACACCTGAGCTCTCCCGCTTGCAACCTGTACCCAGTCACTGAATAGTGAATAAAGATTATCTGCTTGGTGAGTGTCGCCTGTTTTTCTTCTCTTGCTTGTTAAACATTAATTTGTAGAAGTCATCTGCTACACTCACAAAAATACTAAGGAGATAAAACTCATACTAAGGAGATAAAACTCAATAGAAATGTAAAACTAACTATGAAGCTTTAAGAGCATAGGTTAACTAAACAATTAATGTAACGTAATCTCCTCAAGATCTGTAATCAGAACACCCTTACTCCCGCTGTTCTCAATATGACTTTTTGTTTTCTTATTTGTCTGATTTGTCAAGCCCTTTGGGAGATTTGTCTTCGTTCACATTATGTTATAAAATGTAATACAATTAAATGTTTCAAAATACAGCAGTCAGTGTCCTGTTTATCCTACAAGCCCTGTGATTAAAATTAAATTGACAAAATTATTATTTATATTCAACTGTAAAAAACAACAGGGTATTCACACGTTGGCACAATGGTGGGACGTTGGCTGCACAGTGTTGGTAGGTGGTGATAATTCCCCAATGGCATGTCCTGCTAGTTGTCCAGTTAGAATGTGTGGTGCCCTTGGTGTTGTGGAGTGTTCACATGGTCTATAACTACTACAGCATGGAATTTGAAGTGTTGTTTTTAGTGCTGATATGTTGTGGTTTTACATATGGCTAGCAATATGTTTTCCTTTTAAAGATCCTATTGATTTTAGTGAGCTTCTAAACAGAACTGTTCTGAAAAGTAATGTGTCACTACTTTTTTCAGGGCTGTATTTTTCAGCGCTGTATTTTTTTAAAACCACATTGGATATAAACAACTCACATTTTTATTGCACAGTTTATGTCACTCTGTAAACATACTGTACCCATCCTGGTGCAGATAGTAAGCCAGACACAGAGGTAGTGGAGACCCAGTCCATTGTAAAACAATATTTCAAGCAATGGTAAGGGGAACAACTTTGAGGAAGTTAAGAAAGAATCTGGGGTCCCAATTACTCCCTGTGCCTTGTGTGGGCCAAAGAGACATAAGTACTCAAATATTCAGGAGAGTGATAAACATTTACTAGGCAACTTGCTAGAGGCAATAGTCTAGCATATTACATTTTAAGGCATCACAGCCACTGTTCCACAATATAATGTAGTAAAACTGAATACCTGGAGTGGGAGCTACCCTTTTGATACTGCTGGGTATTAAAGTTTTAGCAATATGTTTCCATTAGTTATTTTGCTGGGCATACTTTCATAAAACTGTTATTATGATTAAATTAACAAATTAACAAAAATGTACCTACATAGAGGCAGAGGGCTGTTTACATGAGCAACTGCTATTCGTATAACTTCTACTCCGAAGAAAAAAGACCCCATAAGTGAAAATGAGAGTTAAGTAAGCATCAATGAGGACATTGATAAAGGGAACTCATAAATTGAAGGAAAGTTCATGTTACCCACCTCATAAAGTCAGTCTTCTTGCGCACAGCCAGCATGTCCAAAACTGTCCTTCTTCTCCTTAACCACATAGGCTGAAGTGAGACTTGTCAAGTATATGTACGTTCAACTCCAGCTTGGACTCCGGTGGAAAACTTTTTTTTTAAATCAACTGATGCCAGAAAGTTAAACAGATTTGTAAATTACTTCTATTAATAAATCTTAATCCTTCCAGTACTTATTAGATGCTGAACACTACAGAGGAAATTATTTTCTTTTTGGAACACAGAGCTCTCTGCTGATATCACGAGCACAGTGCTCTCTGCTGACATCTCTGTCCATTTTAGGAACTTTCCAGAGCAGCATATATTTGCTACGGGGATTTTCTCCTACTCTGGACAGTTCTTAAAATGGACAGCAGAGAGCACTGGGGCTATGATGTCAACAGAGAGCTCTGTGTTCCAAAAAGAAAGAATTTCCTCTGTAATATTCAGCAACTAATAAGTACTGGAAGGATTAAAAAAAAATTACAGAAGTAATTTACAAATCATTTTAACTTTCTGGCACCAGTTGATTAAAAAAAAAGTTTTTGACTGGAGTACCCCTTTAAAACAATCCCATTTACTACTAAAGTACAATGCATTACTCAATGGCAACTTTTCACATTAGCTTTTATCCACAATGTTGGATTTTTAGCAAAACTGAATAAAATCTGCAATCTGTTGTTTTATGCCTAGAACCAGACTACTACTTTCTTTTACAATATTTATATTACCACATGTCTCTTAAATTGAGACAACATACATTTCTCTCCTAGAGCAGCAAGTAATACTTTCTGCATCATGCGTTATCTATCATTTACCTGTAAGAAGTTATTAAAACAACGTAAATGTTTTGCTCTTTATGAAATCATTGATAATTTTGTGCATTTTATTCTATTTATCGAAGGTTTACTTGCTGATAAATATGTTTTATGTTCTAAAGTAATATTCAGAATGGAATGTGGTTGAATCCAACACAAATGTGTAGCTCGTCTGAATGTAGAACCATGCAATTAAATTGAAGTACTGAATATATAGCCCCATCTGTGGGAATCATCAATGCCTACATCTAGTTAGCAAGAATTATTGTTTCCATTAGTTATTTTGCTGGGAATACTTTCATAAAATTGTTATTATGATCAATATGAACACTGTGTCTAGAAACAAATTACCTTATTAAAATATGGAAACTTGGGAGACTTTAAATTTGCTGAAGTGGCATTTCTCAGTCTGTCACATAAATGTATGTTTTTTTAAATCCTAGAAAAGTAATGTCTTGTGCATTTGTATTCCTGGTAATGGGAAGTGTATTTGCAGTGACCTGCAAAAGTGTTTAACCCCTACAGGTTTGTCTGAATTGCAAATGATACAGATTACTTGAGCCAATAGTTGTATTTTAAACTAGGGTCCTCATGAATTTAGAATACATTTTAAAACTCATTTTAATATTGTTATAAAATATAATTTTGTGCTTGTATAAGTATTACCGTATTTTTTGCCCTTTAGGACGCACCGGCGTATAAGACGCACCCTATTTTTAGGTGCAAAATCTAAAAAATTTAAGATTTTGAACCCAATAGTGGTCTTCAACCTGCGGACCTCCAGATGTTGCAAAACTACAACTTCCAGCATGCCCGGACAGCCGTTGGCTGTCCGGGCATGCTGGGAGTTGTAGTTTTGCAAAATCTGGAGGTACGCAGATTGAAGACCACTGCATAGGAGGTAATACTCACGTGTCCCCGCCGCTCCGGACCTGTCACCGCTGCCCTGGATGTCGCTCCATCGCTGTCGCCGTGTCCCCGTCGCTCCGGAACGTCTCTGCTGCCGGCCGGGTATGCTCGCTCTCCGTCGCCGTCATCACGTCGTTGCGCACCCCGACGCACGTGCGCGACGACGTAATGACGAGGAAGGAGAGCGCCGGCCATACAGGGGATCCCTGAATGGAGAAGACACCGAGGAGGCAGGTAAGGTCCCTCCCGGTGTCCTGTAAGCACTAACCCGGCTATTCAGTCGGGCTGTTCGGGTCAGCTTTGATCGCCGCGTCTGAAGGGTTAATACAGGGGATCACCGCGATCAGTGATGTCCTGTATTAGCCGCGGGTCCAGGCCATCGATGGCTGCAGGGACCGCCGCGATAGGGGTGTATTCGCCGTATAAGACGCACCGACTTTTCCCCCCCAGTTTTGTGGACGAAAAGGTGCGTATTATACGGCCAAAAATATGGTAAATCCCTGTACAGTGGAAACACAGTGTTTATTGTAAACATCTTTGTGGTCCTCAACTGTCTAAAAACAAAGTAAGACACATAGGTGTATTGGTTCAACTAAGGTAGAGAATGACACGTAATCAAACTCAACAATCAACGTAAAGCACCTCAATTCTAAACTTACCCTCTAACTTTCAACCTTTGCATTCTTTAGATTGGCAACCTACATATATGAAATTTTGGGGTATCCTTCTCAATAACTCATACTTTTCTATAGACTCCTCCAATTACTGTATATTGATTTTCTTAAACAGAATCTTTCCATTCTTTTGAAAGGGATGGTCATTTTATGAACAAAAATAGACATGACATAAAGATATATGTCCACCTTATTCTGCTATTTAGGGGTACTCTGGTGGAAAACATTTTTTTTTTTTTTTTTTTTAATCAACTGGTGCCAGAAAGTTAAACTGATTTTTAACTAGAAGTAATTAAAAAATCTGTTTAATTTTCTGGCACCAGTTGATTTAAAAGAAAATGTTTTCCACCAGAGTACCCCTAAATAGCAGAATAAGGTGGACATATATCTTTATGTCATGTCTATTTTTGTTCAGAAAAAAAAAATTCTTCCAGTACTTATTAGCTGGTGTATAATACAGAGGAAATTCATTTCTTTTTTAATTTCTTTTCTGTCTGTCCACGGTGCTCTCTGCTGACACCTCTGTCCATGTCAGGGACTGTCCAGAGCAGGAGCAATTCCCCAGAGCAAACCTCTCCTGCTCTGGACAGGTCCTGACATGAACAGAGGTGTCAGCAGAGATCACTGTGTACAGACAAAAAAGAAATTAAAAAAGAAAAGAACTTCCTCTGCATTATACAGCAGCTGATAAATACTGGAAGGATTAAGATTTTTAAATAGAAGTAAATTACAAATCTGTTTAACTTTCTGGCACCATTTGAAAAAAAAATTCCACTTGAGTACCCCTTTAAAGATGTGCCTTTGATGCACCCTGGCTGATGCACATGTAGCTTTATAGGTGAATGTTGTTCACCTGTTTTATTTGACACTTTTTTTCTTCTTAAGGGATTAAAAACTGTCCGGTACCATATCCCTGCCGGACCCTATTCATTCGAATGAACCAACCAGAGTCAGATAGTGACTAAGGTCAGCTCATTTTTGACGCGTATTAGTTTTATTGTCAGACTTAAAAACTTGCCAGCCCATGGTTTTCAGTCCAGCAGCAAAACCAGACTATCTGACTCCGTCTAACTTATTCAAATGAATGGGCTGCCGTGTACCCAAAACGAGATGTGAATGAACCCTAACTATGCACCCTAACTGTCTTTTGACAGATCTTTGTAACAGTGGGCTGTGCAATTGAAAAATTAAATTTTTCATTTTTACAAACCACTGTTCAAAAAATCTGTCAGACACATGTGGGGTGTAAATGCTCACTGCACCCCTTATTACATGTGGGGGGTCCACTATTCTGGCACCATGGGAGCTTTGTTAACGGACACAGCTTTCAATTCCAGACACATTCTCTCTCCAAAAGCCTTATGGCGCTCCTCTTCTGAGCATTGTAGTTCGCCCGCAGAGCATTTTACATCCACATATGGGGTATTTATATACTCAGAAGAAATGGTGTTACAAATTTTCGGTGTCTTTTTTTCCTATTACCCCTTATGAAATTGAAAAATGTGGGATAACACCAGCATTTTAGTTAAAAAATACAAATTTTTCATTTTGATGTCAAACTAATGAAAATTCTTCAAACACCTGTGGGGTGTTCAGGCCCACTATACCCCCTTTTCATGTTCCGTGAGTGGTGTAGTTTGCAAAATGGCATCACGTGGGTGATTTTTTTTTCCGCGTATATGTCAGAACCACTGTAACGATCAGCACCCCCTGTTCAAATCACCTCAAATGTACATGGTGCTCTCACTCCTGAGCCTTGTTGTGCTCCCGCAGAGCATTTTACCAGAATCGCCGCAAATCGCCGATATGATTCGCCGACATGAGGGGGGTCTCAGGACCCCCCCAGTGGTCTGCACAGAGTGCCTGTTGATTGATTTCAGGTACGCTCCTGGTCCTTAACTCCTTAAGGACACATGACGTACCGGTACGTCATGAGTCTGCTCCCGATCTATAACGCGGGGCCACGGCATCATAGCGGGTCGGGCCCGGCCTCTAACAATGGGCGGAACCAGTGGCTAATAGCGCGCGGCATTGATCGCGGTGCCGTGCTATTAACCCTTTAGACGGCGCGGCTAAAGTGAAAGTGAAAGCATGCCTGGTAGCTCAGGGAGCTGTTGGGGATAGCCGCAGCGAACTCGCGGCATCCCGAACAGCTTACAGGACAGCTGGGGGATCCCTACCTGCCTCCTCGCTGTCCGATCGCCGAATGACTGCTCAGTGCCTGAGATCCAGGCATGAGCAGTCAAGTGGCAGAATTATCGATCACTGGTTTCCTATGAGAAACCAGTGATCAATGTAATAGATCAGTGTGTGCAGTGTTATAGGTCCCTATGGGAGCTATAACACTGCAAAAAAAAGTGAAAAAAAGTGAATAAAGATCATTTAACCCCTTCCCTATTAAAAACATATATGGTATCGCCACGTGCGGAAATGTCCGATTTATAAAAATATATCTTTAATTAAACCGCACGGTCAATGGCGTACGCGCAAAAAAATTCCAAAGTCCAAAATAGTGCATTTTTGGTCAATTTTTATATAATGAAAAAATGAATAAAAAGTCCTGTCAATAAGTCCTATCAATGTAAAAATGGTACGCTAAAAACTTCAGATCACGGCACAAAAAATTAGCCCTCATACCGCCCCATATGCGGAAAAATTAAAAAGTTATAGGGGTCAGAAGATGACAATTATAAACATATTAATTTTCCTGCATGTAGTTATGATTTTTTCCAGAAGTACGACAACATCAAACCTATATAAGTAGGATATGATTTTAATCGTATGGACCTACAGAATAAATATAAGGTGTCATTTTTACCGAAAAATTTACTACGTAGAAACGGAAGCCCCCAAAATTACAAAACAGCGTTTTTTTTTTCAATTTTGTCTCACAATGATTGTTTTTCCATTTCGCCATAGATTTTTGGGCAAAATGACTGATGTCATTACAAAGTAGAATTGGTGGCACAAAAAATAAGCCGTCATATGGATTTTTAGGTGCAAAATTGAAAGAGTTATGATTTTTTAAAGGCAAGGAAGAAAAAACGAAAATGAAAAAACGGAAAAACCCTCGGTCCTTAAGGGGTTAAAGGAGTACTCCAGCGCAACATAACTTATCCCTTATCCAAAGGATAGGGGATAAGTTATAGATCGCAGGGGTCCGAGAGCTGGGGCACCCCTGGATTTCGTGGACGGTGCCGCGGCAGTCTGCAGGAAGTGCAGTTTCATCCCCAGCAGAAAGCCACATCAAACATGCCCCCTCCATGTATCTCTATGGCGTACATGGAGGGGGCATGTTGGCCACTGCATCATGCATGGATTGAATGCCCCCTTTCCAGCATACTGCTGCGGCCCTGCCCAGGAGATCCCACGGGGCCCCAGCGCTCAGCCCCCTCGTCATCTATAACTTATCCCCTAGGGGATAAGTTATACTGCACTACAGATCTCCTTTAAGCACCAGGGAGAAAGGGCATACCTGTAAGCCCTTGGTCCCCAACAGGTTAACAATTGGCCAGCAAGTAGCCTATAACTGTGGACCAATAAAAAATCAATTCCACTGGATACATTTTTTTTCTTAAATAAAATCTGTAATTCAAAGTGTTTAATTGAATTAAATTCAATATCAACATATGCTACATATGGAGAAACAGTATGTAATAATTGGTTGCTGACATGGTTCCAATATTTAAGATTAACAATTTTACACTTTTGGATATGTCACAATTGCATAGCTGAATGCTGTTGAATTGAACAATGAATATGCTATATTTTAATAGATTTCCTTTTTTATATAAACACCTAATTACGGTATTATGCCTGACAAAATCATCTGGCTTTAGCAATAGCCGTATTTTCAGAAAATCACCTAATTACAGAAATGCATATACAAGTTAAACCCCGGAAGAGATTTCTTACATTAAATCTCTGAACAATTGGTCCATTTGTATACTCTAAAGAAATACCTATAATAGATTTATGTACATTATGCACCATTCCCAGAATCTTTATGAGGCAAGAGATCTTAATTAAGATAAATGCTACCCAAAGTGATAATTAGGAAAAAGTACATACTGTGAAGGGACAATACTTCCACTTCAATAATTAATTAGAAAAGTGTACATCCTGAGTAATGACTGCAGTAAGCAAAGAGAACTTGCAATTCAGATTTTTGTGCATTATAACATTTTGTGATGGAAATGTTTTAAAGTAATATTAAAAAGGTCACAGGTAAACAGTGCACAAAAAGCATTCATTCTAATGTTATTTTTTCCCTAAGTCTTAAAGGGGTACCCCGCCCCTTGATATCTTATCCCCTATCCAAGGATAGGGGATAAGATGTCTGATCGCAGAGGTCCCACTGCTGGGGACCCCTGCGATCTCTTCTGCAGCCCCCCGAGTCATCAGCTCTCTGGAGCTAGGTTTACTCCCTGGCTGATGACTCACGATACAGGGACCAGCAGTTCGTGATGTCATGGCTCCACCCGCTCATGTTGTCATGCCCCACCCCCTTAAAGGGGTACTCCGGTGCTTACACATCTTATCCCCCATCCAAAGGATAGGGGATAAGATGCCTGATCGCGGGAGTCCCGCCGTTGGGGACCCCCGTGATCTTGCATGCGGCACCCAGTTTGTAATCAGTCCCCGGAGCGTCACGCCTTCGCCCCCGTGTGACATCATGCTCCTCCCCTCAATGCAAGCCTACGGGAGGGGGCGTGACAGCTGTCTACGCACCGGAGAACCCCTTTAATGCAAGTCTATGGGAGGGGACGTGGCATTAAGGGGGTGGGGCATGATGACATGAGGGGGTGGGGCCATGATGTCACAAACCACCGGCCCCTGTCATCAGCCACAGAGCAAACTTAGCTCCAGAGAGCTGTTGACTCGGGGGGCTGGATAAGGGATAAGATGTCTAGGGGCGGAGTACCCCTTTAATAGCAGCACAACAATGGGGTATTTCTTCCCCCCGTGAGCTGGTAGTAAAGAGGGAATTTACTCAATTTGATCAAATAATCTAATTAAATTAACTAGCACCCTCCATTATAAAGGAAAACTACTGCCAATGCCATATGGGCAGTAACAAGAAAAATAAAACAGGTAGGGTAATTTCTTTGTATGCTGCTGTTAGGACTAAGGGAAACAAATTAATATTAGAAATGCATGCTTCCCTTACATCCTAACCAGCAGCACAACGATGGGGAATTAGAAGAAGTTAAAGGGGTACTCCGGTGGAAAACATTATTTTTTCATATGAATTGGTTCCAGAAATTTAAGCAGGTTTGTAATTTACTTTTATTTAAAAGTGTAATCATTCCAGTACTTATCAGCTGCTGTATGCTCCACAGTAAGTTATTTTCTTTTTGAATTTCTTTTCTTTCTGACCACAGTGCTCTGTGCTCTACTTTAGGAACTGTCCAGAGTAGGAGAAAATCCCCATAGCAGACTTATCCTGCTCTGGACAGTTCCTGACATGGACAGAGGTGTCAGCAGAAAGCACTGTGGTCAGACAGAAAAATAAAAATAAAACTTTCTTTGGAGCATACAGCAGCTGATAAGTACTGGAAGGGTTAAGATTTTTAAATAGAATTTACAAATCTGTTTAACTTTCTGGCACCAGTTGTTTAAAAAATGTTTTCCACTCTTTTCCACCCTTTAAACCCAAAGGGAAAGAAGACAAAGCCTTTATAGCCTCCTTGATCCACCTTTGAGAAAACAAGCAATAAGTAATCTCTTTTTTCAAAAGTCCCCAGCTTGATAAATTCTTAGACATGTTGCAATGTTTAGGTGCAGAGACCTTTCATCCTTCAGAAGAAGGAGAAGGAGCCAAAACAGGTAAAGAGACCATTTGATTTATGTTCCTGAATGATGGCACTTTGGGAACAAATGTGAGGAGGAACCTTATGAGAATTCTATCTGGCAGACCCAAAAGGCAAATAAGCCTGAAGTTATTTAATTCTCTTGGCATATGTTATAGCCAGAAGGAAGGTAATCTTCGAGGATATATGCCTGAAGTCTACTTCTTCCAAAGGCTCAAAGAGGAAACACACAATGGAGCTAGGATGTTAGGCTTTAATCCAGTGGATCCTTTAAAGAACCTCTTGATCAGAAAGTCTTGAAAAAAGAGATTTACCCAGAAAAGTAGACATAGCGGCAATTAGAAATTTTAAAGGGGAGAATCCAAGGCCCTTATCCAGGGCATTTTGGAAGATCTGAAGGATAGAGGAGGATCTCCAGTGTCTATCTTTCTGCTAGAACATCAATCTTGAAAATCCCCTTTTACTCTAGCATGAGCTGTCTTCGTAGACTCCACTCTTGAGAAGCATAATGTCTTCAAGACCGACTCTGACAGCCCTCTAAATTCTAATATGGACTGGCTAACCTCCAACCCACAGGCTGAACCTGTGCATATCCTTTCAGTGTACCCTGAGACACTCGGTCTCCAATACTGAACCATGCTCCTTTGCATGAGCTGGGTGAACTACGACTGTGTGTCACCCACTGCGATCTGTCTCTTAGTGCAGGTAGTACAGCTCCCAGCATGGAACAATGTCTGTTCCATGTCGGAAATAGTATTAGTACCTAAGTAATGACGGAAATATAGATAATAAAGTTGAACAGCAGTTAAAATCAAATAAAGTTTATAAAAAACGTCACTGACCAGTCCGCCGGGCGCCCTATTGTCTCGGGGATCGGGTCAGTGACAGAGGGCCTGTCTAAATATGCGGAATAGCTACTTAGACCCATTCTCACAGAACTCCCGACTTACTTAAAGGACACCGGTGCCTAAGGGCACTTGAGGAAGTTTCAGGAGGGTTTCAACCTTGCCTCTGTCGACGTGGAGAGCCTCTACACCCAAATCCCCCCCAAATTTTGGGTCTGGGTGGTGGGAGAGCTCCTCATCGACACGGGCAAGGATCCTTTATTAGTTGAATTTAACTGTGAATCACTCAACTTTATTTTGTCCCATAATGCATTTATGTTTGACAACAATTGGAACAGGCAAGACTCGGGGACTGCTATGGGGACCTTAGTCGCATGTACTTTTGTAAATCAGTTTTTGGCCGTTTTTGAGAATTTTTTTGTTTTTCTGCCCGGAATTCCTTCACAAAGTATATTGGCACCTTCCTCCGTTTTATATATATATATATATATATATATATATATTCGTCATCTGGAATGGAGACGAATCTGAAGTAAAACAATTCGTTGAGTACCTTAACAATAATGGTTATTTTGGGATGTGTTTTACGTATGGGTATGGGGCAGAGCATGGAGTTTCTGGATGTGAAGGTTGGAGTCGCGGAAGATAGAATTATAACATCAAATTATAGGAAAATTACCAATATGGATACTGTCATACAAAATGCTGTACGCAAACACTGGTGTATTATTGAAAGTGACCCTGTTTTGAAAGAGATAGCTAAGGGGCGTCCATTATTTAGTTTCCACAGAAATAAAACTCTGGGAAGTGTATTGGGAAGTAATCAATTCAGAACAACATCTAAAACATGGCTAGAAAGTACCCCACCCCAATGCAACCAAAAGTGTAGGCAATGTACTCACTGCAAATATAATTCAGAAGCAAAATGTATGAGATTGGGAGGTTTTGAATGTAAAATCATTAATTTTATTACATGTAAAAGCAAATATGTGGTGTATGTGATCCTATGCCCATGCGGATTATATTATATAGGTAAGACAATTCATTGTCTATATGTTAGGGTGCGAGAGCACTTCAAGTAGATCCGTACTGGCATAGGATCCCCACATTTAATTGAACATGTCAGAAAAAAAACATGGGGGTAACCCAGACGTCCTAGAGTTTGTAGGGTTGGAAATAGTATATAATCGCCATAATGGGGGCCATAGAAATAAGCTGCTGCTCCAAAGAGAAGCTAAATGGATATTGAAGACGAAACGCATTGGGTCCCCTAGGTCTTAATGACAAAATCGACATGTCTGTATTCCTTTAAATTCCAGTATGCTACCCCTTCATTTGACCTTATTCTCTATTTTTTTTCCCTTATAAGATAATGTCATTTTTAGTCAACATTTTGTATATAGTTTGTAAATACCTTTATAATATATAAAAAAAAAATGTAGGCCACTCCTCACAAGTGTATTTATGTTTGCCCTATGCAATTCCCTTACTCCAGGTATGCAGTATCCACTTCCCCTTTCTTTGACTCGCATTCTGTGTATCCCCCTCAGTGTATGCGCCTGTGAAACGGGTTGGCATCCTACCGGTTGCCTAGCACCGAATGTCACGTGTTCAGCACATCAGTGATTCCCGCGTTGCCCTATGGAGGAGGATTGGATGTACATGATGGATTATTAGACGAGGAGTGCCAGTGCTATCTTTCTTTGTGGATACATTTTCAAAATATATTAATAAAAAGTTTAACAAAATTTCTAAAAAATATATTATTTTTACAATTAGGCTACTTTCACACTGCTGTTGTGCAGCATCCTTAAATGGCCGTTAAGCTCTTTCTTTCTGTTTTCAGCCTTCAACAGCCATTATCGGGATGGGGCACAACGAGCAATAACGGGTCCCGATGCATCCCATTTACTATAATGGGATCCATCTGGCACCGTTATTTTGTAGTGGGAGTAGCGGGAGAAAAAGACGGCACAAGCAGTAATTTTTCTCCGGCTATTCTCCTGACTCCCCTGACAGCCGTTACACTGTCATGTCCTAACGGTAGTGTGAAAGAAGCCTTACTTTGCTCTATTATCCATTTTTAATATTGCTGGCTACATTTTTATGTCCGTGCCCACCCACATAAATTGGTCCCTGATTAAATTAAAAAATGTATCCAAATTTGGTATACAATTTTTGTTCCCTACAATTTTTCCATCCCTACAGCATAATTATTTTTTTTAGCCACTGAAGTAGAGTTGGGTAAAACTGTCACGATTCGGCTGGCTGGAGGTGGATCCTCTGTGCCAGAGAGGGATTGGCGTGGACCGGTTCTAAGTTGCTACTGGTATTCACCAGAGCCCGCCGCAAAGCGGGATGGTCTTGCAGCGGCGGTAGCAACCAGGTCGTATCCACCGGCAACGGCTCAACCTCTCTGACTGCTGAGATAAGCGCTGTACAAGGGAGTAGACAAGAGCAAGGTCGGACGTAGCAGAAGGTCAGGGCAGGCAGCAAGGATCGTAGTCAGGGGCAATGGCAGGAGGTCTGGAACACAGGCTAGGAACACACAAGGAAACGCTTTCACTGGCACAATGGCAACAAGATCCGGCAAGGGAGTGCAGGAGAAGTGAAGTATAAGTAGGGAAGTGCACAGGTGACGGTACTGATTAAAACCTCATGCGCCAATCAGTGGCGCACCGGCCCTTTAAATAGCAAAGACCCGGCGCACGCATGCCCTAGGGAGCAGGGCCGCACGCGCCGGGACAGCACAGACGGGGAACAAGTCTGGTAAGCGAGTCGGGATGCGCATCGCGAGCGGGCGCGTCCCGCATCACGAATCGCATCCCGGCTGGGAACATTATCGAAGCGCACCCGGTCGGCAGGTCTGACCGGGGCGCTGCGAATAGGAGAAAGCTGTGAGCGCTCCGGGGAGGAGCGGGGACCCGGAGCGCTCGGCGTAACAAAAACATTTATTTGTGATATTCTTTCTGACCAGTAGAAACATTTCAAATATTTTTGTGAACATGAACAAAAAGATGAGAAAGCTTGGCTTAAGAAAAGCACAGTTTTAAATACAAAAAGAAAATACTGTCTATTCTAAACTTACTCAAAGTACTGGAGTATCAATCTAGACTTCCAAGGGAAAAACAAAGGGAATGTATTTAAGATTATGCACAAAAATATAAAAATTACATAGATTTGCCTTTGTTATTTTTTCATCTGAAATCAAGGAAAACATTTAGCCAATTTTATCTACATAAAGTTGCGTTTTGCTGGCACATGGCTCCCATTTTTATTCAACAGTAAAAAATAAACAGAATTAAAACTATTGATGCAGTAATAGAACAGATTGCCATTGTGTTTATCCAAACTGATCAACATATCAGTCCTTGCAAAACAATAAAATAGTGGACATGCTACAGAAAATTGTATTTAGCCTTGAGAGCTTTTAAAACTAAGCATGCTGGGTTAAAATAATAAACCTCTTTTCATTACTACCTTAAGAAATAGATTTGAAAGAAAGTCAAAGCTCTAAATCATTGATATGCTTTCTGCTTCAGGCACTAAGAAAGAGTCATGGGAGCATGCTAGACAAGAACACAAGAAGCCAAGTAAAAGAAGCCTATTGATTCATTACAGCATCAACTACAATATTTTAACAATATGCTTCAAGGCAAAAAGTTTGACCACGCATATCTGCAAACCAACTTTTTAAATGCACATAAATATATTTTACATATTGTATAAGGACTATAAGAAATGTGTTCACTGATGAGACATTGTTGTTATTTTCAGTGGAGGGGGGGTGGCAAGTGCTTAATAGAGATGAGCGAACCTCCTATTTTGAGAGGACTGACTTGAATCATCCATTGGATGCAGAAGGGATTAGGAACACTTGGTATTTTGGCAATTGAATGGAGGAAATACTAGGAACACTGAGATGATGTCAGGTTACTTTACATCTATCAGCAAGATCACATGGTCCCAGGTTATGCAATTATTGATTTATATTATGTGCCATACAGCACCCAGGTCAATAAGGACACAGCAAAGGGTTGGGTTTAGGAGGATAATAAAGTTATATCTGCTACATTGTGGTTTGGAGAAATAAAGCTGAGAGTGAGAGCAAAATCTACAGATTACAGAAACCCTTCTCAAATTTAATAGAATAGCAAAGCAGGCTGAGCAAAGAATTGATCAGTGGGATGACCTTAGACAGTGACCTCCTGTCACCTGCAGCACTGTGTACAGTTGGTGCACTAAAAAGCCCAGCCCAGCAGTGAACGAGGCCATGAAAGCTATCACATTACAAGCAGAGTAAAGCATTGGTTAGTTGGCTGACAGTGACCTCCTGTTACATGCAGTGCTGTGTCCAACTGGTGTACTACAAATTGCAGCCAGCAGTGAACAAGCGCATAAGAACTATCCCATTGCAAAACCCATCAAGCATAGCAAAGCAGTGGGCTGACCGTATTTTAAAATAAATACACATTCAAAGCATTCTCATTTTATGTGCCAAACTTTTATGTGGCACAGTATAAATGCTTTGAACAAATAAATCAAGATAGATGAGATCCAGCTATTCTGCCGTGTCCAGTCTTGAGTTATCTCCTCATAAAGCTGATCAGGTTAGTTTGACAGGACTGCTCCCTAATAAAACCATGCAGATATGGAGTCATACATTTATTTTCATTGAGATACTCCAGTAAAGCATCTCTTAGAAAATCATCAAACAATTTACATTTAACGGAGGTTAAAGTGACAGACCTATAATTCCTGGGGTAACTTTTTTTTTATAATGCCACCACATTTGCTATGTGCCAGTCCTGGGGACCAGACCCTGTCACTATAGAGTCCTTAAATATTAGAAATGTGAGGAGAATATCATCTGGACCTGTTGATTTGCTATTCTGATTTTTTTTAGACGGCACTGTATTTCATATTACAGTAAGGTGTCAACACTATCTGTGATGTACTAGGAAGACAACACACTGTTTGACAATCCCAGTGTTTAAGACTGATTTCCCTGTCTGTCCCCCTAATAGATGAATTCCCCACTAGCAGCACCTGTTTGGCCTACCTTGCACTTTTCCTTCCCTCCTTACTGGAGCAGACCAAAGGCAGTGTCTTGCTGCAGCAGTGCTAACTCTGACCTAACATCCCCCTCATCTGCCAACCAGGCAAAATTGTTGGGGTGTGCCAGATCAGGACTAGCCTCCCTAACAGTTTTCCCCCTACCCCATTTTTAACTGTACTCCACCCACATTGTTTTTCACCTCCATGCCGCTCCCCCCCCCACCTCTGCCCAAGAGAGTGCTTTCTCAGTGAGCAGCAGACTCCTCTCCATGTTGTCAATGTATCTCGGTCTTGCCAGTTGCTCTTCTAGATCAAGATTCAAATAAACAATTTGCACACATCATATCACAGTAATATGCACCCTCAAACAACTGTTCAAGGATTGCATACATCAAGCAAGATGTACATAGGATAGCATTGTCAAATATGAAGGGCATCTTAGTGATGGGAATAGCACACATAATAAACAGTCAGACAGAATATAATACAATTAATAAAATTGGCTCTTCCCCAAACTCCCTGAATCCAAATCCCCTTAAATGAGAAGTAGTGTGGTGAAAAACATATCCCCTATCCGCAGGGGGGTTTGGCCACTGGAGTCTCCTGTGATCTCCTGTACAGAGCCCCGACTCTCCCTGGGAGCCACCACGCCTCCTCCATATATCTCTATGAGAGAGCCATTGGGCTATCTTCTGCTCTCCTATAGAGCTTTATAGAGGGGGCGAGGCAGCCCCGCTTTGTGCAGGGGTCGGGATGTGCCGCTCTTGGGGAGAGCCGGGGCTCCGTACGGTGGTCGGACACCCCGCAATCTAAATCTTTGCCCGTATCCTGCGGATAGGGTATAACTTTTTGACCACAAGACTTCTTTAATCTTAAATTCCCACACTTCATATTCACACACTCTTGGTTTATAACACACTAGCACTTTCACACACTTGCTTCCTTTGTTTTCTTTTCAAGCTATCCCAACACCTCTTGTCTCTTACAGTATGTGCTTGGAAATGAATGCAAAAAACAAGGTGTTAATCTTTTTAAATCTAATAATGAGTACAGCAGGGGCCCAGTTTTTCAAGAACTGAATACTGCTTCTACTACAACCACCGCTTAATACTGCTTTATCCACTCTACTCCTAAATATTCTTTAACCCCTTAAGGACCACAGGTTTTTCCGTTTTTGCAATTTCGTATTTTCCACCTCCCCTTCTAAAAATCAGAACACTTTCAAATTTGCACCTACAGACTCAAATGAGGGCTTATTTTTTTGTGCCAACATTGTGCTTTGTAATGACATCAATCATTTCACCACAAAATTTATGGCAAAACCAGAAAAAAATATTTGTGGGGCTAAATTGGAAAAAAAAAAGCCATTTTGTAAATTTTGGGGGCTTCCAATTCTATACAGTGCACTTTTCAGTAAAAATGACATATCTTTATTCTGTAGGTCTATATAGTTACAAGAATGCCTAATTTATATAGGTTTTATTTTATGTTACTACTAAAAAATTATAACTGGGTGCACCAAAATTAGTGAGTCTAAAACTGTCATCCTCTGACCCCTATAACTTTTTTATTTTTCCGTATACAGGGCGGTATAAGGGCTAATTTTTTGTGCGGTGATCTGAAGTTTTTATCGGTACCATTTTTGTTTTGATGGGGCTTTTTGATAGCTTTTTATAAACATTTTTATGGTATACAAAGTAACTAAAAAGAAAAAATTTTGGACATTGGAATTTTTTTATGAGTACGCCATTGACTGTGTGATTTCATTAACATTATATTTTTAACAGTCAAACCATGAGTCTTTTATTGAAAAGAGCTGGTAGCAATATACAGGATGTTAAAGGTAGGTATGGACGCCCATATGGGCATTGTATTACATGGTAACAAATAGAACAGTTACAACACATAACTAGGAGGAAATATCTGATCAGCATACAATAATAATTGCACTGGAATCATAATGCATATATAGGAGGAAAACAGGTAAGAATGATAATGGTTGGATCGGTCGTCTCCACAAAGGGAACCCCAGCCTATCGTAAAACATGGACGTCATCACCTTCCCCCAATCAATAGAGAGAAAGGCATGTTTGCATAGAAGGACAATAAGGAGAAAGCAGCCATGCCTCCCACAACTTATCAAAACATTCTACTCTACTCTCACGGATGGCTGATAACTTTTCACACAGCATGATGTAGTTAACCTTGTCAATAACCTTATGAAATGACAAAGATGGGGATTTCCATTGTGCAGCTATATGTATCCTGGTGGCCATAAGAATGAACTGAGCCATCCGAAATGTACGGAACGGCATCCTGCTAGGTTTATTACTTAAGAGACAAAAGGAAGGGGAACAGGGCATGCGATCACCAAACAGGTTCTTCAAGACTACATGAATCTGCCTCCATAACCGCGCCGCCTGTGGGCAGCTCCACCAAATATGGTGCATAGAACCAACAGCTCGACACCCCCTAAAGCACAGGGGAGAGACTGAGGGATAAATTGAATGCAGTCTGGAGGGAACCATATAGACTCTATGCAGAATCTTGATCGAAGTCTCCATTAAGGAGACTTGCCAGCTGCCCCTGCTGACAGCCGTACAGCATGCGTGCCACTGGGGCAATGTGAGGGTCACATTCAGGTCACGCTCCCAGGCCTCCATGAAGCGTAATTTGGTGTCTGCGGGAGGGGCGTTCAAATGTGCATAAATTCTAGAAAGCAGGCCTGGCAGTGTAGGGCTGTACAGCAAGGCTGCTTCGTAAAAAGTGGTATCCACCCTAAAGCCTCGAGGGCCCAGAGAGGAGTAATATAATAGAACCTGTAGAGCACGAAAGTGCTCCCCAGGGGGGGGGATGATGTATAGAATATAGCTGTGCCAGAGTAATCAGTTGTTTGCCCACCAGCAGGTCATATAGTCTAGTCAATTTAGCAGTGTGCCACCATGAAAAGGGAGCAGTAGAAATGCCCGGCTGAAAAGCGGGATTAGAAAGAAAGGGAAGGAGGGGAGGGACCGAGGATTGTAAGAAAAATTTAAAGCGGACCAAGCGCCATAGAGACAGAGAGAATAAAGTAATTTGCGCTGTAGAGGGGAGAAGGGTTGCAACAGGACAAGAGGACCACATCAAAGCTGAGATAGAATAGGGACAGAGTAGAGATTCCTCCAGAGCCACCCACCTAGGAGCACCCCGTACCGCATATGTAAGGGCAAGTTGGGCCAATCGGGCTGCATAATAGTATTTCATCAGGCATGGAACAGAAAGCCCACCCATTCTTTTATGATAATGCATAGCTGTCCTATTAATCCGGGGGCGACGGCCATTCCAGATGTAATGGAATAAGGCACGTTGGAGAGAGCACACGTCCCTCTTCACCACCGGGATGGGGAGGGAACGAAACAGGTAAAGGACACGGGGCAGAATAACCATCTTATACACATTTATGCGGCCCACCCAAGAGATATGAGGGAACGACCATCTAGTTAAGTCCCCTCTAATAGAGCGAAAGAGTGGGGGGTAATTAGCAACATACAGGGAATTGAGGGACGTAGTAAGAGTAACCCCCAGATATGACAAGCCCCGTGAGGAGTCATGGAACCCAAAATTCAGGGAAATCAAATGTTGCATCTCAGGTGGAACATTGCAGAACATAACCTCTGACTTAGCCACATTCACTTTCAATCCCGACAACCCAGCAAACTTATCCAAAAGCGAGGTCAAATTAGGAAAGGAAATCTGGGGACTCGTCAGCGTCAATAAGAGATCATCAGCAAATAGGTTAGTTTTGTATTCGGTTGTACCCACTGTAAGCCCCTTAATGTCAAGATTGTCCCTAATAGCGACGGCTAGAGGTTCCATCACCAGCGCAAAGAGCGCTGGCGAAAGGGGGCATCCCTGTCGGGTACCTCGGCCTATCGAGATAGGGGAGGGTGACGTAGAGGGTAGTTTGAGATAGGTTGTCGGGGTCGAGTAAATGCTCTGCAATGCGCGGACAAAGGGACCAGAGATGCCAAACTTAGATAACACCTGAAACAAGTACGGCCAGGAAACCGTATCAAAGGCCTTTTCGATGTCCAATGCAAGGGCCAACATTGGAGTTTTAGTGACATCAGAATAATTAATTAGATTTAGAATTTTCCTAATGTTATCCGGTGCTTGGCGGCCCGGAATGAACCCCACCTGGTCTTGGTGGACAAGGGAGGGTAGGAAAGAATTAAGTCTAGAAGCAAGGATAGAAGTGAGTAACTTAGAGTCAACATTAAGAAGAGAGATAGGGCGATGGTTAGAGGGGAGAGAGTGATTCTTAGAGGGTTTAGGTAAGACAGTGATCAAAGCGGCGAGAAATTCAGAAGGGGGGGTAGCACCAGACATTATGGAGTTAAAGAAGGAGACAAGATGGGGGATCAGCAGGGAAGAGAATGTCTTGAAGTATGAAGAGGAAAATCCGTCCGGGCCGGGGGACTTGCCCAATTTGAGATGATCAATAGCTTGCTCTACCTCCTCCGCCGTGATGGGGCCATTCAGTACCTCCCGATCCAGAGCAGATAGAGTAGGGAGCGACAGGGGGGACAAAAAAGCATGTAAAGAGGTGGAAAAAGAGTTGGGAAGAGGAGGGGCTGAGTAAAGGTGAGTATAGAAAGCAGAGAAAGTTTCATAGATATGGTCGGGGTGGGAAGTGCGGAGGCCAGGCTTCAATTGAACACTATGGACTCGATTGAATGAGGATGTTTTTTTTTAGCATAGCAGCTAACAGTCTATCAGGCTTATTCGCCTGTCTATAATATGTCGCTCCAGTCCATCTCAAAGCCTTTTCTACCTTCGTGGAGAGTAGGGCATCCAGCTGCAACCTGGTCTCCGCAATAGATTTGTAGAGATAGGGGGTAGGGTCCTGCTGGTGGGCAAAAACTAACCTGGATAGTTTGGCTTCCAAGGCCACCTAAACTCTCGTTCTGTCACGTTTCAAACCCGTTGCCACAGAGATCAGGCGACCTCGCACATAGGCCTTATGAGCCAGCCACGCCCAATGAGGGGATGATTGAGGAGAGCTGTTCAGAGAGAAATAAGAAGTGATATCATATTCAAGTTGGGTCTTAATGCGTGGCAGAGTCAATAGTGATTCATTCAATCTCCACCTATAAGGGAGTGTGAGGGGGGACATAAAGTTAAAGACCGACAACACCACATCGTGGTCTGACCACGACATGGGGACATGTCGGGAGTAAAGTAGCTGGGGTACAGTGGCAGCATTGACCAATATCCAGTCTATTCTCGTATAGTGACACTGAACCGGGGAATAATAAGTGTATCCTCTACTGGTACCGTTATGTTCTCTCCAAGTATCTACTAGGGAGTGTGTAGTGAACAGGTTAGAAAGCAGGCGCTGTTGGGTCCCCGACCTACGAAACTGAACCGTATTAGATCGGTCCAACTTGCCATTAAATACGAAATTAAAGTCGCCAGTCCAGATCAAGGTCTCGTACGTCAGGGACCCAAGAGCGGTGCACATGTCTTTAAAGAATAAAATCGTATTATCAGTAGGGGCATAAGTATTCATAAGACACACTGTCTTCCCATACAAAGATCCCAAAATAATCAGGTAGCGACCCTCCGGATCGCATTTAGCGTCGGAAACCTCGAGTGGGAGGGAGTTGTGTAAAGAAAACGCAACTCCCCTGCACTTACTAGTAAAAGACGCTCTATACCCCCTCATATAGGATTTATGGAAAAAGTTAGGGTAGCTGGACACAGTAAAGTGCGATTCTTGTATACAAATGATATCAGGCCTAAGTCGGGTGTAAGCTAAGAACGCCATCTTTCTTTTAGAGGGGGAATTAAAGCCCTTCACATTATGAGAAATTACTCTACACATAGGCAATAGAATATAGAGCGCAATAGGTTGGCAAAAAAGGAAGGGGCCACCTCCTGATATACATTACATAAGGCGAAGACCGATCCAGGAACATCTCCAGCAGTGCAATAAAGGTACATAGATAGATACCCTCCTAAAACAACAAGAGAAACAAAAACAAACAAAACAATACAAATAAGAACACAATTGTACTCAGGAAAGATGGTCCAGAGTACCACTAGAACCATCGAACTTCCCACACCCCAGCCGGGGTAGATGAGGCACATCAGTCCACTCACGTCTAGCCTATTACATGGATGATCCAAGCAAGGATTCCAAGCCAAGATAGGAGGAGGAAGGGAGAAAACGGAGGAGGAGAAGGCAAAAAAGAAAACATAGGGCAGAGAATTAAGGGGTTAAGCAAGAGAAAAAGAGAACAGAGAGCCCGGAGAGGTGAAGGGAGTAGGAAAAGGTAAAGAAGCAGAGGAGAAGGAGGATGAGAGAAGGGCAGTTAGTGACACAGGGTAAAGGCCTGACTGACCAGGTCCAAGCAGTACAGACTAAAGTATATAAGGCATCAGCGGTAGGGTCAGGCGTTGTAGGCTCCAGTAAGAAGTCCCCAGGTATCCATCGCAGCATACAGGCAAGCGTGTCAAGATAAGGGGGAATCGGGACTTGCACACTAAGACAGGGGTTCCATATGAGTAGTAGGGAAACACAGGCAGTTCGGAAGCAAGCAACAGCGAGCAGTCATGGACAAAGAAAATCCAGGTGAATAGGGTCCAGGCCGCCTCGACCATTTTCCAATAAAAGTCAGGGGCAAAACAACATGTGTTGCAGATGTGGCAAGGAAATCCCCAGGTCCTCAGTCCAACACACATGCAGGCACAGCAAAATAAGGGGGGGACCGGGAGCCGCAAGCACCATTGAGGGTCCCACAGGGGTTACATGGAGGCCCGGGCAGAGTAAAACGTAGCAGGTAGGACACAACCCACAAACAGAGACCTGTACGGTGACTTCAGGCAGGCTGGCGTGGTTCCTGGGAGAGAGGCCGTTCCCGTCCAGCCCGTGGTTCCGGGGTCCATACTCTGGAAGGATGATTCGCTCTTTGAGGCGTGGATGGAAGGTCCACAAGGGGTATGCAGGCCTGCAGCAGGACCTCCTGTGCATCAGGTAAAGAGCGCACCGTGTAAGATTTCCCCTTCAGTTGAAATGACAGGGAGAACGGAAACCCCCATTTGTACTTTATCTGTTCCCACTGCAATGCCAAAGTAACCGGACGAAAGTCCCTGCGGTGGGCCAATGTGGAGGGAGCCAAATCTGAGTACAGGTGCACCGAAGGAGGCATCCCAGGAAGCACCGTTAGGTTGCGGGCAGCGGTCAGCAGTACATCGCGGACCACGGGGTAGTGCAGCTTTAAGACCACATCCCGAGGTAAGTCAGGGCCCCTCTGTTTGGCTAAGGCCCGGTGGATCTGGTCAAACCTGAGTAGCTCCGGCTCCAGTTGGGGGGCAAGGTCAAAAAACAGAGAGGTTACCGTTTTAGTGTGATCTGTATCAGGTTCAGGAAGGCCACGAATGCGTAGGTTAGCCCGCCTTGAGCGGTTCTCGAGGTCCTCCAATTTCAGCTCCAAATCCCGCAGCTGGGCCGAATGATCATCGAGGTCCCTTCTGTCTTCTTCGGCGGCATCAGCCAGCACGTCCAACTTGGCTTCATTATCTGAGACCCGCTTGCCCAGGTCTTGCAGCTGAGATGTGAAGTCATCCACTGCTTTAGTCAGAGCCGAGTGGAACATTTTCTTGATGTTGCGAAACATGGCCGCTGGCGTGAGGTCTGAAGGTGCAGCAGGCTCCTCCCCATGAGATAGTCCCAGCGGGGAAGCATCCCGCTCCGCCGTCATCTTTAAGCGTGCCCCCGAGCGGAATAAGTCAGGAATAGACTGTGAGAGAGCTTGTGAATTGCTGAGTGCCCCCCTCCTTCCCGACCTGGGCATATTCAGGAGTAGATTGGTATGTGGATCAGCTTTGTGGAGCCGAGATTCGGCGCTTAAGAAGGCTATAAAGACACGAGTGGCGCGGAGCTCACATCACCTGCTTCCTCTCCGTGAACCGCGCGCATGAGCCTCTTCACATTATATTTTTATAGTTTGGACATTTATACACATGGCGATACCACATATGTTTATATTTATTTTTGTTTACATTTTTTTTTTATCGGAAAAGGGGGGTGATTCAAACTTTTATTAGGGAAGTTCAATCACATTTATTACCTTTTTTTCACAATTTTTTTTACACATTTATAGCCCCCATGGGGAACTATAACATGCAATCTTCTGATTGCCATAGCATAGCATTGATCAGTGTTATCAGCGCACCATTGCTCCAGCATAGATCTCAGGCATGGAGCAACATATTGCAAACACCTAGGTCGAAGGTAGGGACCCTCCTCGTGTGTCCTCAGCTGATAAGGACACTGCGGTGATCCTGATCAGCTCGACTGACCTGCCTGGAAGCATTTTTTTACATTTTAGACACTGCGATCAAAGTTGATTGCCGCGTCTAAAATGTAAAAAAAAAAATGCTTCTCAGTAGTTAAAGAGTTAATGCTGGACATCGGCCTGAACAGCGATGTCCGGCATTAGACACGGGTCCTGGCTGCTGATAGCAGCCAGGACCATGCAGGTATGATGCAAGCTCAGCTCCTGAGCTCGCTTCATAACCCTGCCGTGCTGCAGCGCTATTTATAAACGGTGCTCTGCGGCAAGGGGTTAAGCAAGGGCTGGACTAAGGGAATGTCTCCTGCTGTTCATCTCTTTGTGGTCTTCAAGGGCAAATCTCACACTGACCAGCATGGGGGGGTCTATTCCTTGAATCAATGATCATTTGTTTGTATGGTTTTAATGTAATACTGCCTTATTCCTGCAGTGGCTGTGACACGGGGAATGTGCGGCTTGCTAATGTTTCCCTCAGCAATGACAGCTGATCCCTGTGTCAAGAAAAGCCAACTTCTTCTAAAATTTGGTACTTTCTTAATTGGTACTTTTTTTTAATATTTATCTATTCTCAATGTGTTTCAATGTAGTGGTTCATATGGATAACACTGGATATATTCTAGCTGTTCATTAAATTTTATTATTCTGTTTAAAGTCTAATGATTCTGCTATTGATCAAAAAAAGTTTGGTTGCTGCAGGAAAACTGGAATAATATTTTCAGTTTCCAGCGAGAAGCCACATCTGTATATACGAGAATTACCTTAACATCTATCAAATCCCGTCTATAATTGAAATGCTAAAATTTAGATTGTGTTATTTAAAATCAATTCCTGGCTAAAATTACTTTTTTAATTAAAATTTGTATTATATATATACACATATAGATATAAAACCAGTTTACCAAGAGGTACTAAGAAAATATGTAAAAAAGTAGAAGTAAAAAAGTAGATAAAAATATTTGTACAATAAATATTTAGTTTCATATCTAAGATTGCATTTCTTGGGCAGGTATTGCATATCTGAGATAACATTTTCGACAGATATATTGACACCTGTGCTGGTGAAAAAAGCAAGTTTCTCTATTGTAAGAACAGTACCTGCATACCTATGTTATTGCACTAAGAAGCACCTGTCTTTTCCCCCTTCCAAGTCCACAGAAAGCACCATTTTTAAGTATTTGATCCCATTGCTCAACCACCAGAGGACAAGCATCCATTGCAACATCCATTCACGGTCCACAGAATCCTAAACGAAAAGTAGGTGAAGAGCAGACACAGAGAAAACACATAATAAAAAGATTTACATCCCTTGCATGTTTTAGACCCGCCCTTAGTTTTGGCTTATTAATACTGATGCTAAGTACTGTGCTGCCATAGTGCCATAAAAAGGAGGCCTTAGGGTGTTTTCACACATGGCATTTTTATATATTTTTTAGAGGAAGAGTGGAACAATATCTCCAATCAGATAGCTTATTTCATTTCTCAACAAGCCTCTAAAAATTAAGGAAGCTATTTGATTGGTTGCTATGGATAACTGTGCATCTCTTCCTTTACACAGGTTTTGATAAATCTCCATCATTGTGTCCAGACATTAGTTTTTTCTTCCTGGAATTGTTTCTTCCTAGAATTGTGTTTTTTTATTCAATGCAGCATGCTTTAGCTCTGACAATTGTTACCTAGTTTGTGGTATACTTTAGTCCCAAAAACCTTAAAAAATGTGTTTGCATACATGTGGGTATATTAAATTAAAAAACATAAATAGCAAAACATGTGTTTAACCCCTTAAGGATGCAGGGTTTTTCAGTTTTTGCATTTTTGTTTTTCCTCCTTACCTTTTAAAAATCATAACTCTTTCAATTCTCCACCTAAAAATCCATATTATGGCTTATTTTTTGCATCACCAATTCTTATTTGCAGTGACATTAGTCATTTTACCCAAAAATCCACGGCGAAACGGAAAAAAAATCATTGTGCACCAAAACCGAAGAAAAAATGCAATTTTGTAACTTTTGGGGGCTTCCGTTTCTACGCAGTGCATATTTCGATAAAATTACACCTTATCATTATTCTGTAGACCCCTACGGTTGAAATGGTACCCTACTTATATAGGTTTAATTTTGTCATACTTCTAGAAAAAATCATAACTACATGCAAGAAAATGTCTACGTTAAAAAATGTCCTCTTCTGACCCCTATAACTTTTTTATTTTTCCACGTACAGGGCGGTATGAGGGCTAATTTTTTGCGACGTGAGCTGAAGTTTTTATCGGTACCATTTTTGTTTTTATCTGACTTTTGTTCACTTTTTATTAATTTTTTAATGGTATAAAAAGTGAACAAAATACGCTTTTTTGGACTTTGGAATTTTTTTACGTGTACGCCATTGACCGTGTGGTTTAATTAACAATATATAATTTTATAGTTTGGACATTTATGCACGTGGCGATACCACATATGTTTATTTTTATTTACACTGTTTTATTTTTTTAATGGGAAAAGGAGGGTTATTCAAACTTTTATTAGGGAAGGGGTGAAATGTGAAACTTTTTTTTTACTTTTTTTTGCAATGTTATAGGTGTGACAATGGAATTTTGGAGAGTGACTTTTGCTGAAATGATATTTGGGAGGCATGTTGCATTTAGGAAGCCCCTATGGTGCCATAACAGAAACAGGAAAAAAATCATGGCATACTATTTTGGAAACTAAACCTCTCAAGGCACATAACAAGGGGTCCAGTGAGCCTTAACACCCCACAGGTGTTTGACGACTTTTTGTTAAAGTCGGATGTGTAAATGAAAATAAATGTTTTCACTTAAAATGTATGCATATACAAACTTATGCATACGACCTGCATCCCGAGTCCTGACCAATGGCAGCACAGGACAGTGGGTAGCCATGGCATCCCACCCCTGGATGTCGGGCAGAACGGGGGGAGAAGATGGAGGCCTTTACCTGAGGACCAGATGTGATGGGGCCCGGCGATCATCGGAGACATCAGCGGAGATCACGGCGCAGGTAGGGAACTGACGGTGGGGGGGGGGGGGGGGATTGGAGGGAAAGGAAGGGGGCAGTAAGCGATATTTACTGCTGCCCTTCCTAGTGGGTGCCAAACTGCAACCCCCATGCTGGGAGTTGTAGTTTTGCAACATCTGGAGGGTCACAGTTTGGAGACCACTGTTACAGTGGTGCCCAACCGGTAGCCCTCCAGATCTTGCCAAACTACAACTCTCAGCATGCCTAGACTGCCCAGGCATGCTGGGAGTTGTAGTTCTGTAACATCTGTCCCTTCAGATTTTGCAATTTTCATAAAATGTTTGAAAATTGCTGCTCTACTTTGAAGCCCTCTAATTTTTTCAAAAAGTTAAAATATGCCGATTTTATGATGCCAACATAAAGTGGACATATTGGATTTGTGAATAAAAATAAAATGTATTTGGAATATCCATTTCCCTTAAAAGCAGAGAGCTTCAAAGTTAGAAAAATGCAAAATTTTTTACATTTTCATGAAATGTTGGGATTTTTCACCCAAAAAGGATGCAAGTAAGGACAAAAATTTACCACCAAAATAAAGTAGAATATGTCACGAAAAAAACAATCTCAGAATCACAATATTCGGTAAAAGCGTTTTAGAGTTATTAATGCGTAAAGTGACGGTGGTCAGAATTGCGAAAAAGGGCTCAGTCCTTAAGGTGAAAAAGGGCTGCGTCCTTAAGGGGTTAAGTGCAGTTTTTTTCACCAAAATTACCATTTTTACAAAGGGTAATGGGAAAAAATGCCCTCCAAAATTTGTAACCCCATTTTCCCCATTGTTTGGACGTAAAATGCTCTGCGAGCGAACTACAATTCTCAGAAGAGAAGGAGTCACATTTGGCTTTTGGAAAGCAAATTTTGCTGAAATGGTTTTTGGGGGGCATGTTGCATTTAGGAAGCCCTTATGGTGCCGGAACAGCAAAAAAAAAAAAAAAAAAAAAAAAAAAACACATGGCATACTATTTTGGAAACTACACCCGTTGAGGAATGTAACAAGGTTTACAGTGAGCCTTAACACCCCACAGGTGTTTGACGACTTTTCATTTAAGTCGGATGTGTAAATGAAAAAAAAAAAAATTCACTAAAATGCAGGCTTTTCCCCAAATTTTACACTTTTACAAAGGGTAATAGGAGAAAATGCCCACCAAAATTTGTAACCCCATTTTTCTAAGTATTGAAATACCCCATGTGTGGACGTCAAGATCTTTGCTGGCACACTACAAATGTATTCTATATTTTTGGTCTGCTCCCAGTTGTTTATTTCTGGTTTTATTGGTTTTTTTAACTATCTTATCTTATTTTAATTTTCCTTCTTTCCCTTTTGTCTCTCATTTCCCTTTGTTTCTAGAGTTCCTTGCTGGATGGGCACCATTTCCCACTGAACTATCTATTGTTCAATGCACCTTATATCTTCTTGCTGATAATGAGCAACCGAGCCATGTATTATTTGCGCCTAGGTGGCATTTAATTTTTGCATTTGCACTTTTTTATATGTGTATAGATGCATTTATTCTTTATGCATACTTACATAGATTCTAATAATATCACTAATATATATATATATATATATATATATATATATATATGTGTGTGTGTGTATACATAAATTCCCCTTTAATGTTCCCTTATAGAATAATATAATTTTTTACATACTATTTATTACATATATATTTTTAATATATTTATATATTTTTTTTTATATATCCCAGTAATGAATTGTTCATTATTTATTACTGGTGTGGCTTAAGATTATAGCTCAATATTTGTTCACTATGCTGTCTTTCACAGTAACACATAGCACTCATCTCACTATCACATAGTCACACATAGGTTATATAACACTCACATCATCCTCACACCATGTTCACTTTCTCTTTTTTTGTACCTACATGCTCACCTTTGACTGATATACACGTATTTTCAAACATCCAATCACATTCATTCAATGGTAACACATACTGTAACTAATTTGCTTCACACAGTTATCGCCTCAGGTAGGTATTAACTTTTTATTAATATTCTGTCGCACTTGTTTGTTCACTGTTTTTTCACTTGCACTGCATGTTTCACTTTAGCACTATTGCACTGTTCACTTTGTCTAAGTTCGGCATTCACTCATGTGCGCATGCGCCTTCTGCAATACTCCGCCCCTATGCCTCTGGCGTTTCCTATTGGCACATTGGACTTTGTTTACTGCCGCGTCATCACACGAGCGTGTCTCCGGTCATGTGACCGACACGATCACATGGCTGCAGCCACTTCCGGGATCGCGCCGCACCATTATGGCGCTAGTCCATCAGCTTTCTGAACTAGGTACGGTTTAACATATTACTACTTCCTCTAGGCGGTAGATAATGATTCGTGCATTTGTCTTTCATGTTCATTAGTTAGGGATAGGTCAGTCCACCATATAAATAGAATACCTCTATCCAGGAATAGCCACGCCTCCTGACGAAGCGCATTGGCGTGAAACGTGCGTTGGGGTAGGTGCAGGTAACTACATGGCTCGGTTGTGGTAATTACATCTGTCATTGTTTCTGACTGCTGTTGTATTTGTACCAATCCATTGAACTTCATTGCATAAGTTTGCATCTCTTCATATGAGTCCCTTGTTTATACAACATTTGTCAGTGTTCTCTTTATCTAAATACCCCTCACCTTGAGCCTGTATGTTTCTGCCTTTTCTTCCAGCTGTGTACACTGTGCTTTTTAATTGCTATGATGCATTTTTTATATGATTTTCAATAAATTCATTTTTGTAATGTTTCATACATCCTTGTTGCTGACGCTTTTGTTGTTGGTGTTGAATTTTCCCAGTGGGTGGCCTCGGCAACATATTCTTTGTTGTACTGCTATATAGGTGACACCTTCAAAAGAGACGACAACATAGGGGACGCCTCTTGAGTCTCCTTCTGAAAAAAGAAATTCTGGGTAGCTATACCAGCGGCAGGTAGTTCAGAAGAAGTGGGAATGGGGAGGGGGGGCAGAGGGTGAAGCTTGTCACGGGGCAGAGTGTCACCAGGACGGGGGCTATGAGGAGGCACGGCACAGTCCAGATAGGCCTTGGGGAGGCTAGGCACAGGAGGAGACACTGAGGCCCGACAGACGGGACTGGGAGCCGATGTGAGGCATCTCTTACGGCAACCAGGGCCCCAATTCTTGATCTCCCTGGTGGTCCAGTCAAGGGTGGGAGAATGATGCTGGAGCCATGGAAGACCGAGGAGGACATCAGAGGTGCAATTGGGAAGGACGAACAATTCAATCTTTTCGTGATGGGGTGCAATGCACATTAAGAGGGGTTCTGTGGGTTAAGGCACGATGCAGTCCAATTTAACTCCGTTGACCGAGGAAATGTAGAGCGGCTTGACGAGACGGGTCACAGGGATGCAGAACTTATTCACCAAAGAGTCCAGAATAAAATTTCCAGAGGCACCAGAGTCCAAGCAGGCCACAGCTGAGAGGGAGGAGTTAGCAGAAGGAGAAATCCGCACGGGCACCGTGAGACGTGGAGAAGCAGATTTCGTACCAAGAGACGCCACACCCACGTGAGCTGGGTGCGTGCGTGCGTTTCCCAGACGTGGAGGGCGAATAGGGCAATCCACCAAGAAGTGTTCGGTACTGGCGCAGTACAGACATAAATTGTTATCCCTACGGCGAGTCCTCTCTTCATGGGTCAGGCGAGACCGATCCACTTGCATAGCCTCCTCAGTGGGAGGCACAGGGGTAGATTGCAGAGGATACTGTGAGAGAGGTGCCCAGAGATCAAGGTCTTTTTCCTGGTGGAGCTCCTGGTGTCTCTCAGAAAAATGCATGTCAATGCGGGTGGCCAAATGAATAAGTTCTTGCAGGTTGGCAGGAATCTCTCGTGCGGCCAGCACATCCTTGATGTTATTGGATAGGCCTTTTTTAAAGGTCGCACGGAGAGCCTCGTTATTCCAAGATAATTCGGAAGCAAGAGTACGAAATCCGATGGCGTACTCGCCTACTGAAGAATTACCCTGGACCAGGTTCAGCAGGGCAGTCTCGGCAGAAGAAGCTCGGGCTGGTTCCTCGAAGACACTACGGACTTCAGCGAAGAAGGACTGGACTGTGGCTGTGGCAGGATCATTGCGGTCCCAGAGCAGTGTGGCCCAAGACAAGGCCTTTCCAGAAAGAAGGCTCACTACGAACACCACCTTAGACCGTTCTGTAGGAAATTGGTCCGACAACATCTCCATATGTAGGGAACATTGAGATAAGAATCCACGGCAGAGTCTAGAGTCCCCATCAAATTTGTCTGGCAGGGACAAGCGGAGGCTAGGAGCGGCCACTCGCTGCGGAGGAGGTGCAGGAGCTTGCGGAGGAGATGGTTGCTGCTGTAGCAGTGGCAGAAGTTGCTGTAACGTGGCGGTCAACTGCGACAGCTGCTGTCCTTGTTGGGCGATTTGCTGCGAATTCTGAGCGACCACCGTGGATAGGTCAGCGAGACTTGGCAGCGGCACCTCAGCGGGATCCATGGCCGGATCTACTGTCACGATTCGGCTAGCTGGATGTGGATCCTCTGTGTCAGCGAGGGATTGGCGTGGACCGTGTCGGTGGACCGGTTCTAAGATGCTACTGGTATTCACCAGAGCCCGCCGCAAAGCGGGACGGTCTTGCTGCGGCGGTAGCAACCAGGTCGTATCCACCGGCAACGGCTCAACCTCGCTGACTGCTGAGAAGGCGTGGGACAGAAGGACTAGGCAGAGGCAAGGTCAGACGTAGCAGAAGGTCGGGGCAGGTGGCAAGGTTCGTAGTCAATATGGATAGCAGAAGATCTGGAAACACAGGCTTTGGACAACACTAAACGCTTTCACTAGCACAAGGCAACAAGATCCGGCAAGGGAGTGCAGGGGAAGTGAGGTATTATAGCCAGGGAGCAGGTGGAAGCTAATTAGGCTGATTGGGCCAGGCACCAATCATTGGTGCACTGGCCCTTTAAATCTTAGAGAGCTGGCGCGCGCGCACACTAGAGAGCGGAGCCGCGCGTGCCAGCACATGACAGCCGGGGATCGGGACGGGTAAGTGACTTGGGATGCGATTCACGAGCGGGCGTGTCCCGCTATGCGAATCGCATCCCCGTCGGCAATGTCAGTGCAGCGCTCCCGGTCAGCGGGTCTGACCGGGGCGCTGCAGAGAGAGAGACGCCGTGAGCGCTCCGTGGAGGAGAAGGGACCCGGAGCGCTCGGCGTAACAACAATGCTCAGGAGAGAAGGAGCGCCGATGAGCTTTTGGAGAGAGAATTTGTTTGGAATGAAAGTTGGGGGCCATGTGTGTTTACAAAGCCCCCCGTGGTGCCAGAACAGTGCCCCCCCCACATGTGACCCCATTTTGGAAACTACATCCCACACAGAATTTAAAAAGGGGTGCAGTGAGCATTTACACCCCACTGGCGTTTGACAGATCTTTGGAACAGTGGGCTGTGCAAATGAAAAATTAATTTTTTTATTTTCACGGACCACTGTTCCAAAAATCTTTCAGTCACCTTGTGGCATAAATGATCACTGTACCCCTTATTACATTACGTGAGGGGTGTAGTTTCCAAAATGGGGTCACATGTGAGGGGGGTCCATTGTTCTGGCACTATGGGGGCTTTGTAAACGCATGTGGCCTTCAATTCTGGGCAAATTTTCTCTCCAAAAGCCCAATGGCGCTCCTTTTCTTCTGAGCATTGTAGTTCACCCACAGAGCACTTTACATCCATATATGGGGTATGTTCTTACTCAGAAGAAATAAGGTTCCACATTTTGGGGGCTTTTTTTCCTATTTTCCCTTGTGAAAATGAAAAATTTAGGGTAACACCAGCATTTTAGTTAAAAAAATGTTTTTCATTTTCCCATCCAACTTTAATAGAAATTCGACAAACACCTGTGGGATGTTAAAACTCACTATACCCCTTATTATGTTCCATGAGGGGTATAGTTTCCAAAATGGGGTCACACGTGGGTATTTTTTTTTGCATTTATGTCAGAACCGCTGTAAAATCAGCCACCCCTGTGCAAATCACCAATTTAGGCCTCAAATGTACATAGTGTGCTCTGACTCCTGAGCCTTGTTGTGCGCCCCCAGAGCATTTTACGCCCACATATGGGGTCTTTCCATACTCAGGAGAAATTGAGTTTCAAATTATTATTTTTTGTTTTTGTTTTACCTCTTGTGAAAATAAAAAGTATGGGGCAACACCAACATGTCATTGTAAAAATGTAAACATTTTTACACTAACAGGCTGGTGTAGACCCCAACTTTTTCTTTTCATAAGGGGTAAAAGGAGAAAAAGCACACCAAAATTTGTAACGCAACTGCTCCCAAGTACAGAAATACCCCATATGTGGCCCTAAACTGTTTCCTTGAAATACGACAGGGCTCCGAAGTGAGAGAGCGCCATGCGCATTTGAGGACTAAAGTAGGGATTGCATAGGGGTGGACATAGTGGTTTTCTTCGCCAGTGATTCCCAAACAGGGTGTCTCCACCTGTTGCTAAACTCCCAGCATGCCTGGACAGTCAGTGGCTGTCCGGAAATGCTGGGAGTTGTTGTTTTGAAACAGCTGGAAGCTCTGTTTTGGAAACACTGCCATACAATGCGTTTTTCATTTTTATTGGGAGGGAAGGATCGGTCAGTGTAAAGGGGTGTATATGTAGTGTTTTACCCTTAATTTTGTGTTTTTAGGGTACATTCACACGGGCGGGTTTACGGTGAGTTTCCCGCTAGGAGTTTGCGCAGCCCAAACTTGAAGCAGGGAACCCACTGTAAACCCGCCCGTGTGAAAGTACCCTGTACACTCACATGGGGTGGGGGCAAACCTCCAGCTGTTGCAAAACTACAACTTCCAGCATATACTGACAGATCGTGCATGCTGGAAGTTGTACTTTTACAACAGCTGGGGGCACATTGGTTGGAAAACCTTCAGTTAGGTTACCTAACTCAGCATTTTCCAACCAGTGTGCCTCCAGCTGTTGCAAAACTACTACTCCCAGCATGTACTGATCATTGAAGGGCATGATGGGAGAACTGGAGACAAGAAAATACAACTCCCAGTATACTGAGACTGCTGTATAGTGGTCTCCAAATTGTAGCCCTTCAGATGTTGCTAGGCAACAACTCACCAGCTTCCGTAGTCTGCACCAGAGAGCTGCACGTCATCACCGCCGCTGCCTGCTGCCACCGATAGCCACTGGTAAGTGACCTCCGGCGCTGGTCACATCACGGTTCCCCTTTTCTGCCCTGACTACTGTGGGTGGGCAGAGTGGGGGAACCGAAGTTTAACCCCCGCCCCCGATCTGCTATTGGTCGGTCGCTTCTGACCAACCAATAGCAGGGATAGGAGGGGTGGCACCCCTGCCACATCACTCCTATCCTTTCAGGGGGATCTGGGGTGTCTTGGACAGCCCCAATCCCCCTCATTTTCTGAGTCACCGGGTCACCTGAGACCCATATAAATTGACTCAGGACCCCCCCCCCCCCCAGGGGTTTGCACGGGGTGCCTGCTGAATGATTTCAGCAGGCATCCTGGTCCAGTCCCTACCCGGTGAGCGGCGGGGACCGGAATTCCCACAGGCGTACAGGTATGCCCTAGGTCCTTAAGTACCAGGTCGTCAGGGCGTACCTGTACGCCCTTGGTCCCCAAGTGGTTAAGGAAGCCTTAAAACACTGTCTAACACAAAAAATCTGTGCAGAATCAAACCCGTTTACATAGTTTATCCTCTTAGTACTGTGCTATGCCTAAAAAAAATGGACCACCTTGATCCTGATAATATGTCTGAATGTTTATATCGAAGTTGGTAGTATTTTTTTTAAGCTAATACAATGTTAATTATTTCCTGAAGTTTGTTCACCAAACCATCCAGGTATATTTCCTTACTCTAAATATAAGCTTGCTTTCCTATTTCCTATTTTGGAGCAGAAATTATCTTCAAGACTTTATTACCTGTGTAACTTTTCTTCTCCATCGGTCAATGTTTGCTTGAAAATACATCTACGCTCCATGAGCTCACTGCAGGCAACTCATTAACCACATAGTGCAACATTTTTCATAGCACTATATACAGCTTAGTCAATTGCTAGGGAAAATGTATTGCTGCTAAATTATGTACATGATTTTGTATTAAAAAATACATAGAAATAATATTAGGAAACGTAGAAATCTATGTATAGCAGCTAAGATTTTTATTTTCAGCTACAGATCATTCTGTTAATCCATTTCAAGAAAAGGGAACTCATAATTAGAATATTTTTTTCTCAGCAAAATAAAAAAGCTGTTACTTGGCACTAGTATTGAGTTTCCTTTATAAAGACTTTTTTCTTTACTGTTTTTAAGAAGTTCCACCAATTAATACTAAGTCCTGAATAAGATACAAATTCCTCAATCTCAATAATATTTATAATCTTTGGGACTGGGTTTTTTACAAATAAAAAAATGTCATCAGCACAAAAAGTCAACCCCCCTCATCTCATTATCTGGAGTCAGATAGTGACTCTGGTCGGCTCATTTCTGCACCGTATCCGGTTTTGCTGCCAGATTAAAAACTTTGGAACACCACGGTTTTCAGTGCAAAAATTATGTGGTGCAAAAATAAGACGACCATCACTATCTGACTCTGGGTGGCTCATTTAAATGTGGTGTGGGTCCGACGGGGACACCGCAGCGGACGGTTGAGAAATTTTTCTCACTGATCAGTCATGAAGAAATCTTAGACTTTCAAATCTAAGTTTAGGCCACCTATTAGTTGACTTAAACTACACCTACACCAGAATTTAAAACAAGAAATCTGCCGTATTTTGATGAACTGTGTCACATATTAAGCTATACTCTTTTTTAGAGGCCTCCGCCCTTTTCATGCACAACAGAAAAGTGTCTTAATATTGTTTAAGGCCCCCTTTACATATGTCCGTCGTCAGTTTTTTTCCCCTCCGGCGCTGCAGAAAATGCGAGGGAGGGAGTCGCCGGACCAGCACAGACAGGGGAACACATCAAACACATAAAACAATGGGCGCCGGATTATGCACAACTGATGCCAACTGATGAATGTCCGGCATCAGTTGGTGCATCAGTTGTGGCAATATTCACCCAGTTTCACCGGAGCCAGACTCCGGATATATGTAAATCTAGCCTCATAAATGTTTTTGGTTTTTTTGGGGGGCACAAATTACTCAAGAATTTTAGTGCATTTGCAAAAAGGAAACCTGCCCCCATGTGCAATATGTTCACATTTTACAAACCTTTGTTACTTGTAACCAAATAGTCAGTTTTTATTTAGTTGTACCTAACATAGATTCTTTCTTATTTTACAGTCAATGTAAATACCTTCATCCTTTTGCACCCGGCAAACTGTATTAATAAATGTACATGAATTAAGTGCAGAAAGGTATACTTGGAGTTATCTAACAGTATGGCAATCCTAAGAAACATATGAAAATACGTATTATTATTTATTTAGGTGAAAATAAGGTGTAAAGTATGGATTTTAAACACAGTTTTTTATTATTTTAAATCATTGGACAAATAATGTTAGTATTTCAAATAAATATTATAGTTTGTTGTCGCTGATCTTAAAATATTCAGGTTATAAATGGATCATATTCATATAATCTAACTGATGGCGAAAACTCATGACACCAGGGAATTTCTATTAGAAATACTCCAAATGCCAAGTACCATTGACCTGTACAGTCACTGATACAGGAAATCATTGACAGCTGGGGAGAGGGAGGCATCTTAGCATAAAAAGGAACATCTGAACAGAAAATACACAACAGGAATTGGCAAGATATTTTTGTTCTCAAATTAGAGAAGGGGACATTGACTTTCTTATCAGTGAACATTTTGCATGTATAACTCTTCTATTTGGAAATCATCTGACTGAAAAAGACAGACTGAGATAAAACCTAATAATATGTTCTGTTAAAAGTGTATAAATAGACTAAACATGAAAAACATGAAAAAGAGGGGCCCATAGAACAGGATTCTTATACTAGTATTCTAAGCTGCTGTGCAGTAAATATAGTAATAACAATTTGTACAACAGTCTCAACATAGGAGATAGCTTTGAATATGTCAAAGAATGTAGGATCTAACTATTGATAGAAACACATTTATCTCAGTCCTTCATTTCCTGTAAATTCAACATTGACAATAAAGGGGTTGACCGGCCCATGTAGGTGTCAAAATGTATAACAAAGCAACTTACTAACATAGTGTTATTATCTAAAGTGATCCAATCATTTGTTTCAGCTGTGGACTTTTTCCTTTACGCTGTGATGTCATGTCAAAGAAAGCAGAGCTCCCATCCCTCATTCCCCCCTCCTCTGCTCTCATTTGAAAAGACTCCAGTACTGTGAAGGGGGGAGCTGGTATTACTTAGATTTATGACTCATTAGATAAGGCAGCAGAAAGCTATTCTTATTCACAGTAGTTTCCATCAGAACAAGCTCACTGCTGCGTTATCTAAAGAGTTGTAAATCTTATAAGCAGAAATACCAGCTTTCATGACAATGGTGTCGTCCGTTCTGACAGGAGTGGAGGAGAAAGTAGGGACGAGAGCTCTGCATAGTAACATGACGTCACTTTGTACAGGAAGAAACCTACAGCTGAAATTACTAATCTGTTCACTTTTGATAATAACACTATATTCATTATATTATATAAGATGCTTTATTATACTCTTTGACATCATACAAAGGTTATTTATTTTGCTGGACAACCCCTTTAAAGTGCATTCAACAGATTAAGAAAATATTTGTTAAAACCAGTGCGGTATATAATTAAGCTGCTATGATAGATAAAAAAAATGGGGGAAAAAAAATTAACTGCTGCCAGAAAGTTGAACAGATTTGTAAATCTGCTGACACCTCTGTCCATGTCAGGTCAGGAAATATCAGAAGCAGGATAGATTTGCTAAGAGGATTTGCTCCTACTCTGGACAGTTCCTGACATGGACAGAAGTGTCAGCAGAGAGCACTGTGGTCAGACAGAAAATAAATTAAAAAAGAAAAGAACTTCTACTGGAGAATACAGCCGCTGATAAGTACTGGAAGGATTAAGATTTTAAAATATAATCCAAAACAACGCAGCGTGGTGCGCTTCATCCGGCCTCATTAACGTCATCGTGCTGTGCAGGTAAATAGTGCAATGCTGTGATCATGTGATCAAGTGACGTACCGAAAATGCCAGTAAGGAAAATAAACCTAACACCTTAATATAGTGCATAATAAAGCGAGCATTAGCGGAAATACATTAGGCCTTCATAACAAATGTTCATAGAAACGGAGACATATCCAGTCTATCATTTAACTCTAGTGGGCCCTGTGTAACCGCAATATCCAATGGGCCTCCACTTCAGATAATAGCCGACTCCTATCTAGCCTTCTGGAACATCTATCAATAATCTCTAGACCCCCAAATTTAAGGTCTGTATAACTGCTTCCATGTATTTTTTTTCATATGTTGCACAAATCGGGAGATCCTCCACCTCCATCCTCCAGGAAGTAGAGGTGCTCACTTATTCTAACTCGTAGCTGTCTCTCTGTCTTTCCTCTGTAGAACTTTAGGCAACTGCATGAATAGCAGTTGCATGAAGTAAACTACAAAACTGTGTTCTTTAACCACATTTAGTCACATCCTCCCAAAACCCCACTCTTGGAATTAATGTTTAGATTACATTGAGGGCAAGATCCACATCTTTGATTACCTTAGGGGAAATTGCTGGTTAGCCAGCTCTCCTTTCTTTTAGATATCAACGTCTGATGCTTCTTCTTCTTCAAGAAATCACTTATAGCATTGTTCCTTCTAAATGTAACAAAAGGCCTGTTATTTGCCATTTTTGCTATATCAGGATCAGACTCTAGCGGGTGCCAGTTATTAGAAATGGCTGTTTTAATAGTAGAATTTAGGGGACTGTTCTTAAAAGCAAAAATGAACCTTTTATTTGTCTAATTCAAAGGAGGCTTAGGTTTATTCTTGTAAATCAAGTCCTTCCTTTCTCTGGCGTTAACCCTCTCAAAAGCCCAGTCTATTACAATCTTAGGGTATCCCCTCTTACTCAGTCTTATTGTCATCTCAGTGGCCTGTTTTCAAAGACTTCTTGTTCGCTGTTATTTCTTTTAATTCTTAGAAATTGACTGTAGGGAATTCCATTTTTTACATACGTCGAGTGTGAACTGTTATGGTGCAGAACAGAATTTTTGGCCAGATCTTTCCTACACCCCCGTGTCTTCAACTGGTCTCCTTCAACCACTAGTCTTAAATCCAAGGACTCAAAGCTAATAGTAATAGTAGAATAATGCGAAGGAATAATGGAAAGAGGTCTTCAACAACGAAGTCAAGATTTTTGGACCACGGAGACCACGGGGCTAGAAAAAGAGGAAAGTTTTATCCGAAACGCAAGGGAGTATCATGGAAGGAGTAAGTTATGAGAATATTGTAGAGAATCTTACTGGTGTCACTCTCTCTGAAAATACTCTTAAAGCCCTATCAAAAGGTCTGAATTTTGGGTTGATTGAGAATTTTGATTTTACATCCTTTGAAATGTACTTATTTAGGGCCATTAGGAAAGTTAACCTAGAGATTTTTTTTGCACATTATGTCTTCACTAAATCACGCCTTGTGAAAAAGGACAACTTGGGATTTAGCCCAGTGACTGGTTTTGATCATGAAGATCTGAAATTTACAAGAATGCTTGCAGAATTAGCAGCCGGGGGAACACGGATATTGTCAGATTCGGCAGGCTGGAGGTGGATCCTCTGTGTCAGAGAGGGATTGGCGTGGACCGTACCAGTGGACTGGTTCTAAGTTGCTACTGGTATTCACCAGAGCCCACCGCAAAGCGGGATGGTCTTGCTGCGGCGGTAGCAACAAGGTCATGTCCACCGGTAACGGCTCAACCTCACTGATTGCTGAGAGTGGCGTGGGACAGGAGGACTAGACAGAGACGAGCAGATGGGAGCAATTACTCTGATTGGGCCAGGCACCAATTAGTGGTGCACTGGCCCTTTAAATCTTAGAGAGCTGACGCGCGTGCGCCCTAGAGAGCGGAGCCGCACGCGCCAGGACGTGACAGCCGGGGAACGGGACAGGTAAGTAGATTGGGATGCGACCCGCGAGCGGGCGCGTCCCGCTATGCGAATCGCATCCCCGCCGGCAGTGACAGTGCAGCGCTCCCGGTCAGCGGGTCTGACCGGGGCGCTGCAGAGAGGAGAACGCCGCGAGCGCTCCGGGGAGGAGCAGGGACCCGGAGCGCTCGGCGTAACACAAACTCTACAGATTATACTATTGTTAAAGGTTTGAATGTTTCACAGGTTGATTTTTTGAGCTCCTACCCTATACTTGTGGATGTTGTCAAGTCTACACCCACCTGTGATCAGTCCAGGATCCCAGAAAATAACAAAGTTCTTTCCTCAAATGCAAAGGAAATGCCTTTTACCCCCATTGAATGTAATAGTGACAAATGTAAAAGGAAAAAGAAAATTATATGCAGAGGCTCACGAGGAGGGAGAAAAAGAAATAAAGAAAAGTATAAAAAAAATTAATTTTGCGCAATTATAAATCTTTAATTTGTCCTCCCATATTATAAATGAGCGTGAAAGAGCTCTTTTATCTAGAGGCCTTTCCTTTTGCTCGAGCATTTTACATGGTCCATTTACACTTTTCTTACAATTGAATGAATTCACACGTAAACTTACATTGATTATATTGATAAAAATCTTTCCTCTAACCCTTCAGCTTCAAGTACTACTGTTGAAACCAGATCAGACAATTGTTATAAGCATGTTGAGGTTCATCCCAAATCCTCCTTTAATCCTCTTATTTAGTTTTGTTGAGACCTTTTATTCATTGGTGTTGAAGGACTTCCGTAAAATTAATTAGATGAATTATATATCTCCACAATTTGATAATCTATCTAAAAGCAAAAGATTAGGTTTGAAATCCCTGAGGAACAATTTCAACTTGATTATATGCCCTACGGACAAGGGTGGTGCCACTGTCCTTTTAGATTTGGAGCAATATATAGCAGAAGCGACACAAATTTTATCGGACAATTATTATAAAATCCTTACAGCTAACCCCCTTGTGGATGATTTTAGGGAATATGAGAAAATGATTTTTGAGGCTGTTAGTAAGAATTTATTAAACAAGAAGGAAAAAGAATGTTTACATATAAAAAAAAATGACCAGTGTTGTATTATTTATCAAAGGTTCACAAGTCTGAAAGCAATCCTTTGGGTCGCCCTATTATCTCTCATTGAATTCTATTTCTTTACAATAATCTCACTATATTGATTTATTCCTTCAAGAATATTTTTGCACTTTACCTGCTTTTCTTAAGGATTCTGGGTAATTATTTTTCCGAAAGATTTTCTCTTTATTACATTGGATGTGAGTGCTCTATACTCTCTATCCTAATATTTTAGAGGAAAAAGGCCTAATGTCAGTTTCCCATTTTTTGAATGTGGATTCCACTTGACCGAATTAATTAAAAAAAATTTTTATTGAAGGGTATTAAATATATTTTAAATCACAATGTTTTCACATTTAATAGGATGTCATATCGTCAACCCTGTGGCTATGTGATGGGGGCGCGATTCGCCCCTAGTTACGCTAATTTGTGCTTTGGGGTGTTCGAGTCCGAATACATCGCGCAGTCACTGTGGTCTGATGATATTTTAATTTACCAAAGATTTTTTGATGATTTGTATTTTGTTTGGATGGGCACTAGGGATGTGTCTTTAGATTTCATTACACATTTTAATAATAACACTTGGGGTCTCACTTTCATACCTAACATTTCTGATTCTGATATTTCATACCTAACATTTCTGATTCTGATATGGTTTTCTTGGATTTGGAGATATTTAGGGACCCAGAGGATTGTGTTCAGACACGTACCCGTTTTTAAAAAGTGGACATTAATAGCCTTTTGGATGCTAACAGTTGCCATTACCATAAGTGGATATAAAATATCCCTTATGTTCAGTATCGTAGAGCACGCAAAAATTGTACCTCAGATCGAGATTTTGCTCATCAAGAATTTTACAGGAGCACTTTTTAGAAAAAGGATATTAAAAAATGCTTTGAAAAAAACTTTTTCTTTGAAATAATGCAATTTGAAATAATGCAATTTGATGAAACCACACAAAAAAAGAGTGAGAATGAGACATCAATTAACCCATGCACCAAAAAATTCCAAATTAATTTTATAACCAACTATAATTGTAACAGCACTAGAATTAAACAGATTTTAAACAAACATTTAAAATTGGACCCCCTTTTGAAAAAATAGATTCCCTGAAAACTTGGTTTAAAGGGGTACTCTGCCCCTAGACATCTTATCCCCTATCCAAAGGATAGGGGATAAGATGTCAGATCGCCGTGGTCCCGCTGCTGGGGAGCCCCAGGATCCCCGCTGCGGCGCCGCGCTATCATTACAGCTCAGAGCGAGTTCACTCTGCACGTAATGACGGGCAATACAGGGGCCTGAGCATCGTTATATCACGGCTCCGCCCCTTGTGACATCATGGCCCGCCCCTTTCAATACAAGTCTATGGGAGGGGGCGAGGCGGTCATCACGCCCCCTGCCATAGACTTGCATTAAGGGGACGGCTGTGATGTCACGAGGGGCGGAGCCATGACATCACGCTGCTCCGTCCCCTGCATCACCCATCATTACGCACAGAGCGAAATCGCTCTGTGCTGTTATGATAGCACGGTGCCGCAGCGGGGCTCCCCGGGCTCCCCAGCAGCGGGACCACGGCGATCTGACATATTATCCCCTATCCTTTGGATAGGGGATAAGATGTCTAGGGGCGGAGTACCCCTTTAACATTCGATTGGGCCAAGAACTTGAAAGCATTTCTAGCTCCCAGTAAATTACGCAGAGTCTAAGAAGAGCTACTCACGTAACCATGGTACAGATGTATCACATGATTCCTCCCATGTGACACGGTCCCGCCGTTGTCTGTGCTGTCTAGAAGTAGAAGCTCAGGTATTACATTCTAATGCTACGGGTCAGAAGTTTTGGGTAAGAGATCTTTGCATGTGCATCCCAGTATTTGATCTATTTATTAACCTGTGTATGTGGAATTCAGTATGTTGAACAGACGATTCAAACTGTCCATCAGAGGATGTACAAACACCGTGCCAATATACTGAATTCCTTTATGAAACACAGTGTTTCACATCAGGTTTGTTTGAAACATAGGGGTGATGTCAGTGTATTGTGATTATCCATTATTGAAGCTGTGCCATCTGATACAAACAATAAAATTTTATGTCATTTTCGGTCATGCGATATGACTTGTGGGTATTTATTCTCAACATTGTGTGATTTGTTTTGTACCTGAAGAAGAAACCGGAGTGTTTCGTAATGCGTAGTATGTTTTAATAAATCAAGTTCTATACATCCATCTGAACTACCTCATTGGCAGCGCCCTATGATCCTCCTTGGAGTGCGGTGTGGTTTTGGATTCTATTGTTCGTGCCTGGAGCGTGTGGAGGAAGGTGCAGCAGCCTTAATTGACTAAGCGATTAAACGTGTTGTGCCGGTATCATGCACACCGACATAGATGAATTGGTCCTCGGCTCACTTGTTTTTATCCCTTTGTCCTGAAGGTGTCACACCAGGGAGTGCTCTTGTTTTCTATTGTTTAAGATTTTTTTTAAAAGAAGTAATTTACAAAACTATTTAACTTTCTGGCACCAGTTGATTTTGAAAATTGTTTTGCACCGGAGTACCCCTTTAATGAAAAAATCCTAGACTCTTAACTAAATTGATTTGGTACCCAAATAAGAGGACAAGCTAGCTACTTCCTTTTTCATTGATTTCATTATTGACCAATATGTCCTTAGGTTATAAATATGTAGAAAATCTGATAGAAAATGTAGTTGGTGTTTCTGTTATTGGAGGACAAATAAAAACGCATTACCTGATACCTTTATATTCAGTGAGATTTTGTTCACCTCTATTGACTTCCTCAAAGATCTGGGAAGGGATAAGAACAGATCACAGCACAGAGGCTGTCAATCAGAAGAGGTAGAGGTGAGAGAAGAGGGAATTTTCGGACGCTAGCAGGAAAGCACTGTGGGCTTATTTTGCATGTGGGCTTATTTTGCACTGTGGGCTTAATTTGCATGTTAAGAAAAATAATTGTGAGTGCATGTTCTGCAACTGAAAGGTGTGACGGTGACCCTGCTTGTAAGCCTTACAATATTTGTGAAAGATTCCCTTAAGTACAGTAGTCTATAATGATTTATTTCAGCCATGCACAGGCAATTTCTGTGTCATTTAGTGGATAGCTAGATGACACAAGTGAATGACAGCTAGCTTTGTGGAATTAATACAGATTGTATCAGAGAGTAAATCAATATTACTGCAATAAGTGAATCAAATTTAGCCTCCAACAGATCTATAGCTTCGTCTTTAACAGAGTTAAATGGAATAAATTATCTGCAATAAATGGAATAAAGTATCTGCAATGAAAAATAATCTTGGCTTTACACAAAGTTACTATTATTTCCAAGCCCCATTTGGTGTTTATAGGTAATATAATATGAAGCTAACTTTTTAGCATATTTTAAAAATTTGCAGTCAGTTTACGGTTAGTGATCAAATATGGTGTTAGTGTTATAGGATATATTATAAAATGAGTGACTTGTGGTCAGCTGCTGAGTTCTGCCCTGAAAACAATGTTGTGACAGATGATGTGCATTATTTCTTACCAATGAAGCACACAGAGAAACATGAACCTGCAGTGAACTCCATTTCACTTTAATTTTGATGGCAAGATGCCCACACACATCAGCACATACCGGAGTTTGGTAATATGAACCTGCAGCAACCTTCACACTAAACAGCATGTACTGCTCTCCAAGGCTATTTCTATTGTGTTACACAGCAATGTAATTCATAGTCTGGGGCCCTTGTTTCTCGACTCATACAGAGTCTTAACTTTTTCCCTCTCACGTATTTACAGATTTTTCATTTCATTTCTACAACTGGCAAATTTAATTCAAATAAACACTAGCCTCAAGGAGAGCGACAGTCGATCAAAGTTTAGACTGCATGGCGTGCTGTTAGGTAGCAAAATAAATAACCTAATCTTAAGGAGAAAAGGAGAATAAGGTCTCTGCTAGCTTGTCTAGGAAAAAAAATTAAACATATACAGAATGATTAAAAAAGAATTGTGCAAGATTATAGTGCATTATCTATCCAAGTTTTTTTCTGTACACATCAAATGTTTAAAGTGATTTCCAGATATCTAGCTTATAGTGGTAGTTGTAGTTGCCAGTGGATAGCAGGAAGTGGTGGACTAGTGACAGTTATAGTAGCCAGTGGACAGCAGCGGTGGTGAACTAGTGCCAGTTGTAGCCAGCGGATAGCAGGCAGTGGTGGACAAGTGATACTTGTAGCCAGGCCATGTGATTAGTGTTGCTCGCAAATATTCGCAATGCTAATTTTATTCACGAATATGGCATATCGTGAATATAGCACTATATATTCGTAATTACGAATATTCGTTTTTACTTTTTTTTTCTTTTTTTCACAGTACACATCACACTGATTACCACTCTCTGCTTCCAGCTTGTGTGGTGTAAAGAAGGCTCTAATAGTACTGTGTGAGACAGGCGTGCGAATTTTCGCATATGCGAAAAATTAGCATATGCAAATTTTCGCATATGCGAATTTTCACCTATACAAATTTTTGTATATGCAAATTTTTACCTATGCTAATTTTTGTATATGCGAATTTCCGCATATGCGAAAATAAACTGCGAATATTACAAATATGCAATTTAGCGAATATATGACGAATATTCGTCCATATATTCGCGAAATATCGCAAATTCGAATATGGCCTATGCCGCTCAACACTACATGTGATACCACTTCATGTATTTACATTTAGCTGTAATTTCTAAATTCGGTCCCTGACTATGCCTAACTTATTTGTGGCAAAGACGCCACTGTGTCTGTTTTTTTGCGTCTGGTAATATAAAAAAAAAATTCCATACTGCGGAATACCGTAAAGAGATGAATATACCCCCACCCAACTGTGCCTCTTCTCTGGAAGGCTTTTTTCTCAAGCCTATAGATGCAGCAATGTCCTCACCATCTGCTCCTGAGCTGATCAGACCAGCAGGCCTATGTCTAGTAATTTGCCAGATTTTCTGACCCTACTTTGTTATTGTTGACATCATCTTCAAACTCCTCTCAGTATAAATGTCTGATGTCTGACCATGGGCTCCCTGCTTCCCCTCAGCATATCCACCATGTTGCCTTACATACAGTATCTCAATCAAACCTGCCACCCCGAGTTCCACAGGTGCTATACATGGCCACTGATTCCCCCTTCACCACTCAAAACATTGACTGTCCTCACCTATGATAGCACAGACCATATAGAAAAGCCACTTGCAACACACCATGTAAATGTAGTTGATGAGGAATCCACTGACACCTAGCTAAACATCGTATTGTCAGACTTTTCCTACCCCTTAGATGACCAAGAAGGAGCAAAGCAGTCCACAATTGCCATATTATCCTTCAAAACAACGCCACCACTGAAAGGCATGGAACAACTATTCCTTGCTGCAACTACTACTACCACCAGACACTTGGCTGCTACTACCTGTACTGCCTGGCCAAATAGGTGTTACCCACAGTGTTTGTACTGCTGCCAACATGCTTACTGGCAGGGGGCATAGCAGGGGGGCTCCTCACTCTACTCATCCTCATCCCTTCTTTTCTTTACTCAACTTTTTTTTTATTGAAAAAAAATTTGGAGTTTTTTTAAAATGTTTTTAGGGTGATTTTTTTTTTATTAAACCCAGGAAGTACAGGTAACTGCAGAAAGTGCCTATTGCACATTTACTCTCAACTCTAGAAATAAGGATTCATGTGAAACCCAGTTACAAATGCTATATTTTTTGTTAAACCCAGAAAATACAGGTAACCTGGCGTTAAATGCCTTTTCCACGTTCACTCTCAATGCTGTAAGTGTGAAGTGTGTTAAACCCAGCTACAAATGCGTTTTTTGATTAAACCCAGAAAATTCCTATTCCACATTCAATCTCCAAGCTGTAAATCCGAATTTATGTTAAACCCAGCTACAAATGCGATGGTTTTGATAAAACCCAGTAAAAAATAGGTAATTTTTACTTAAAATTTCTAATCCATGTTCACTTTAAACGCTATAAAGGAATATGTTAAAATACAGGTCAGCCCACTGCACAATGCTTTCCTCAACTTGCCATGTATTGTAATGTGACAGCTTTCTATGGGCTTGTGGTACAGTCACACTTCTGAGATTTGTAGTGCTGAAACTGGAAACAGTAATGCAGGTTACTGATGTCAGTCCACTGCATAACGCTCAAATTGCTTTGTATTGTATTTGTGAAGTCTGGGATGATAGGCAGGAAACACAACAGAGGGAACAAAAACATGGAGTCGCACATACAACAAAACTGTACAACACAAGGGAACGCGCAGGAAGTAACCAACATTGTGAACATTTCGTCAAAAGAACTGTCGATGGAACAGAAGCAAGTATTAAACAAAGGGTTAAGTTTTTGCCCCAGTGTGGGAATGGACTGGTTCCAATTTGAAATTGACTTTGCGCAGTTTGTGAGAAAACTTAAGTTAAGGGTATGCTTTTCAAATAAGGATACCTCTGCTGATAATCAAGTAACTGGTTCCTCTTGCTTCCCCAGCGGTACAATGAACCTGAAGGAGTATGGACTCAGAAATGTAAGTGATTTTACACTGAATATGGAATCTCATGCTATTGAATCTTATGCAGATTGTGTCAAAAGAGATGTTTTGAAATTGAAAGGTGACAATGTAAAATTGAAACACCCCAATATGACTAGTGGGGAAATGGATTCACTAAAATCCCTTGTCCATAGCCACGACCTGGTCATCAAACCAGCGGATAAAGGTGGCGCGGTCGTGGTTATGGACAGGTAGCTCTATATTCAGGAGTCCTATAGGAAGCTTAATGATACAGAGGTGTACCAATGTCTATCTGGGGATCCGAAATTTACTATTGAGAAAAAAAACAATGTGATTGTAGAGATGGGTCTGAGTGCTAGATTGATTGATGAAGAGATTAAGAAGTTTTTGATAGTCCTTTTTCCAGTTACACCACTGTTGTACCTCTTGTCTAAGATACATAAAGACCGGGTGAATCCCCCGGGTCGTCCAATTGTCTCAGGTAGGATCACGTCAAGGATCTCAGTTTTTCTTGACAAGGTCCTTCTACCTTTTGCAGTGAAGGCGAGATCCTATATTAGGGATACAGCCGACTTTTTACAAAAAATTGAGAATGTACAGATACCGGAGGGAACAATTATAGCATCCTTTGATGTGGTGAGCCTCTACACCTCCATCCAACATGATGGGGGGGTGGAGGCTGTATCCACCTATCTACATCAGGCGGATTTTTCGGAGGCAAAGATAGATTTTTTGATTTCCTTATTGAGACTAATATTGGAAAATAACTACTTCCTATTTAATAACAAATTCTGCTTACAGAAGAGGGGGACCGCAATGGGGAGTAACGTTGCGCCGACATACACAAATATCTTTATGTCATGATTTGAGGATTGTCACGTCTATGTATCCCACCACTCCAGGTACATCCTGGGGTGGTGGCGGTACATAGAGGATGTGTTTTTAATTTGGACTGGAGGACTGACGGAACTATTATTATTTCAGGAATATCTCAACAGCAGAGACACAGGGATACGCTTTACACTGACTCATTCGACAGAAGCGGTGAGCTTTCTGGATGTAAAAGTTAGTATTTTGAACGGACGGCTGTCAACTGACCAATATACGAAAGACACAGACTGTAACACACTGTTAAAATTTGAAAGCTGCCATCCTAGACCTATGGTGAACTCCTTGCCATATAGCCAGCTATTGAGGGCAAGGAGAATCACAGACACTGATGAAAAATTTGAGAGAGCATTGGAGAAAATGGTGACCAACTTTAGGAACAGGGGTTACCCACAAAAACTTATTGAAAAACAGAAATCTAGAATCAATGCACAAGACAGGGGTTTGGGTGTGGGACAGCCTAAACCACGCAGGGATCCCTGTCTGACTTTTGTGACAACCTATAATGAGATGTCCCCAGAGATTGGTAGAGTCATCCGCAAACACTGGCACATATTGGAGGGTCACATGAACATCCCTGAATTCAGACCCTTTCCTATCATGTCATATAGGCGTCCAGCTAGCCTTAAGGACAAATTGGTGAGGGCGGATGTTTCTTTGAAAAAAGGCGATGGACAACAATATCTGACTACAATTAAAAAGGGCAGTTTTCGATGTAGGTCTTGTACCAACTGTGGCCTGATGTGCAGGGGTGAGAGCTTTGCACATCCGGCCTCAGGAAAAACCTATTGGATCAGACATTATTTAACATGCAATACATCTTATGTTGTCTATGTCTTGTGGTGCCGATGTGGCCTCCTATATGTTGGGGAGAATACATGGGACCTCAAGACAAGACTGAATCAACATAGGTATACAATTCGTAAGAAAAAATTAGACCTTCCAGTGTTAAAACACTTCACTGAATTAAATCATAGTGAAAGAGATCTGAGGTTCAGGGTCATAGACCATGTGCCACCCATGAAACGTGGAGGAGACAGACAGGGCCGACTGAAAAGATTGGAACTTAAATGGATTTATAATTTGAACATTTTAAAACCTTTTGGTCTAAATGTTGAATTTAAAACACCACAGAGGGTGGTGGGGAGGTAATATGTCCTGCGCCATGATCTGAGGGTCGGGTTGGATCAATATCAGAGTAGTAATTACAAGTCTGCTTAATTTACTTTTATTGTTTATATTAGGTTTAATAATATACTTTCTCTTCTATTTTCTTGCAGTGGTCATATGGGAATACTTCGTCACTCACTGAATACAAGAACCGTTGTTTTTCCTTTATTTAACCCCTTAAGGACGCAGGACGTAAATGTACGTCCTGGTGAGGTGGTACTTAACGCACCAGGACATACATTTACGTCCTAAGCATAACCGCGGGCATCGGAGCGATGCCCGTGTCATGCGCGGCTGATCCCGGCTGCTAATCGCAGCCAGGGACCCGCCGGCAATGGCCGACGCCCGCGATCTCGCGGGCGTCCGCCATTAACCCCTCAGGTGCCGGGATCAATACAGATCCCGGCATCTGCGGCGGTTCGCGATTTAAATGAACGATCGGATCGCCCGCAGCGCTGCTGCGGGGATCCGATCATTCATAACGCCGCACGGAGGTCCCCTCTCCTTCCTCCGTGCGGCTCCCGGCGTCTCCTGCTCTGGTCTGTGATCGAGCAGACCAGAGCAGGAGATGACCGATAATACTGATCTGTTCTATGCCCTATACATAGAACAGATCAGTATTAGCAATCATGGTATTGCTATGAATAGTCCCCTATGGGGACTATTCAAGTGTAAAAAAAAATGTAAAAAAATGTAAAAGTAAAAGTAAAAAAAAAGTGAAAAATCCCCTCCCCAATAAAAAAAGTAAAACGTCCGTTTTTTTCTATTTTACCCCCAAAAAGCGTAAAAAAATTTTTTATAGACATATTTGGTATCCCCGCGTGCGTAAATGTCCGAACTATTAAAATAAATTGTTAATGATCCCGTACGGTGAACGGCGTGAACGAAAAAAAAAAAAAAAAAGTCCAAAATTCCTACTTTTTTAATACATTTTATTAAAAAAAAAATTATAAAAAATGTATTAAAAGTTTTTTATATTCAAATGTGGTATCAAAAAAAAGTACAGATCATGGCGCAAAAAATGAGCCCCCATACCGCATATACCATATACGGAAAAATAAAAAAGTTAGAGGTCATCAAAATAAAGGGATTATAAACGTACTAATTTGGTTAAAAAGTTTGTGATTTTTTTTAAGCGCAACAATAATATAAAAGTATATAATAATGGGTATCATTTTAATCGTATTGACCCTCAGAATAAAGAACACATGTCACTTTTACCATAAATTGTACGGCGTGAAAACAAAACCTTCCAAAATTAGCAAAATTGCGTTTTTCGTTTTAATTTACCCACAAAAATAGTGTTTTTTGGTTGCGCCATACATTTTATGATATAATGAGTTATGTCATTACAAAGGACAACTGGTCGCGCAAAAAACAAGCCCTCATACTAGTCTGTGGATGAAAATATAAAAGAGTTATGATTTTTAGAAGGCGAGGAGGAAAAAATGAAAATGTAAAAATTAAATTGTCTGAGTCCTTAAGGCCAAAATGGGCTGAGTCCTTAAGGGGTTAAATAAATGATTATGCATTTATCAGTTAGTATGTGCGAGTGTTTAAACGGGGTCATGGTAGTGTATCTTCATTTGGGTTTATTGATTACTTGATACATTCTAATTTTCATTACTTAGCTCTAACACTATTAGTTTATATTTTTTATTTCCATTTTTATTTTTATTTTTTCACTTTATTATTTTTTTCACTTTAATTTTTTATTTTAAATTTTTTTTATTTTCACATATTTTTTCAATTTTCAATTTTTTATTTTATTTTTATTTCTTTATATTTATTGTTTACGCTATATAAATTTTTTTTTTCCTTTAATTTTGGACATAAGCCGGAGGAATGAGTGCCTGTTTATATGTAAGAATCTCCAGCTCTCTGTAGGGCTCAGTGCACACCAGTGGTCAATACCTGCAGAGGTCCTCAGATTATGGATGTCGGCAGTAATAGTACCACGCAGGAGCCACAGATGGACACTTCATTGTGCCCAGATGTGATCTCCCATATAGCACAGAGAGGAAAGAGAGGAGTGCGTTAAGGCAATACATACACTAGGAACCGAGGGTTCGAGTCCGTGCAGTCCTGATTATATTTTAATTTTATTTTCTTCATTTTATTTATTATTTTTTTCTTTTTTTTTTCATTTTATTTATTATTGATTTATTTATTTTCAATCTGTGCTTGCTCTGTTCTTTTCTCCTTTCATCCTATTTTCATCTTATCAGTAAAGATTGGTTGCCTTGGGGACGCCAACACTTCTCACATGAGAACCACGGCCGGGCCGACTGTGCGCGTGTTCAGCGTGACGGCCGTGTGTGGAACGAAGCGCTAGGCGTAACCAAGGCAACATACACTCCCAGCCCTCGTTTTGAAACCGCACATTGATGTGCGCCGTAGATTGTTTCCACGCTAGATTTACACTACATGGAGGTGAGTGATTATTCCCCTATAGCCTGCAAGTATTGTTTTTAAATGATTTTAATACACGTGCACACATGTTCTGATTATATAATCAGAACCTTATTAAGAATATATATGAACTGTGTGTAATCACTGGACTTCGAGGGTTAATATTATGTATGGATATGTTTAGCACGTGTTTTTGCCCATTATGCACTGAACTTTACACATCTTATTGTGTGTATTTTTTATATTTGATTAATGTTGTTGTAATTGATCTCTTAATGATTGCCATGATAAAATGGGTGGTTTGTAACACTTGTATAAGCTTGAGAAAGGCTGGGAGAGCTAGCAGAAATGTCGCTGTATGACATTCACATAATGGAATACATTTTCTTTTTTTCACCGAATGGACTAGTGTGCTGCGGATTTTTTGGATTTGCTGTGAAGTTTTGGACCTCTGACCAGGGTCCGGTTCTGCATGCACCCACTAATATTGAGTTTCGGTAGTGCTGTTTCTCTTTGGATTACTTGATAGATAGATAGATAGATAGATAGATAAATATATAGATAGATAGATATAGAGAAAGCAGGAAAGCAGCACTCCGGAAGAAAAAAAGGTGCACTACCTACTGTGTCAGGTCCAGGTTGGGGACCCCTCCAAAACACAAAACACAAAGCAAAATGAACAGTGGCACACCAAGTGACAAAAGAGAAAGGTGATTTATTAAAAAAAACGTGTTAGACAACGTTTCAGCTGGCTCACCCAGCTTGAAAATGGCTGGGTGAGCCAGCTGAAACGTTGCCTAACACTTTTTTTGAATAAATCACCTTTCTTATTTGTCACTTGGTGTGCCACTGTTCATTTTGCTTTATATATAGATATAGATAGATACAACCAAACAATAAGTTGGCCAGCACTATTGATTCCAAACTATTATATGGACCTGCAATAAATGACAAAGAGACAGTGCAGCTCAATCAACCATCTATTCCGAGGTTAACTGGTAGGTCTGAAAAACCCCAAAAGACCCAGAAGTCCTTTTTGAGGACTGGTTATAGAATTATCTTTGATTAAATATTTTCTCCTATTATATGGACCTGGCTTACAGGCGCAGGCTGCTGGGCTAAATATACAGCAACAGGAGAATACAGCAGCACACTGCTAGCACAAAGATACAGATAAAACATGAGTAAATAGATGAAACATGAATATATAGATAAAACATGAAAAGCTATACAGCTGTAGTGCAACAAATGAAAATATGAAATTATGAAACAGTGAGGTACTTAGCTTGCAAATTTGGCGGCCAAATAGCTTGGACCGTCCCACCATGGTAAGGTGACCTCATTTTGGGACGGACCCTACACTATGAATATGCCTCTGTGTAAACAGTTCAGCAGGCATTGCAGGATCTGAAACATCCAAGGCACCTTATATACACCTGATAGAGGTGGGTGCGGTGCAAGAGCCAACATGGAGGTAGCCACTCCCCCATATGTGTAATACAACCAAAGAATTTAGTTGGCCAGCACTATTGATTCCAAACTATTATATGGACCTGGCTTACAGGTGCAGGCTGCTGGGCTAAAGATACAGCAACGTATTCTTTGGTTGTATTACACATACGGGGCAGTGGCTACCTCCATGTTGGCTCTTGCACCCCACCCACCTCTATCAGGTGTATATAAGGTGCCTTGGATGTTTCAGATCCTGGAATGCCTGCTGAACTGTTCACACAGAGGCATATTCATAGTGTAGGGTCCGTCCCAAAATGAGGTCACCTTACCGTGGTGGGACGGTCCAAGCTATTTGGCCGCCAAATTTGCAAGCTAAGTACCTGACTGTTTCATAATTTCATATTTTCATTTGTTGCACTACAGCTGTATAGCTTTTCATGTTTTATCTATATACTCATGTTTCATCTATATATTCATGTTTTATCTGTATCCTTGTGCTAGCAGTGTGCTGCTGTATTCTCCTGTTGCTAGATAGATAGTTCCAAACATAAGAGCCAGCAAAGACCCCCTCTGTATGTGCACGTGGTCAGCCAACTAACAAGTCAGCAGTCCATAGGCATGCAATCTCCACCACAGCACAAAAAGTCAGAGGTCCAGGATAAAGTGGAAAGGCTTCCAAGTTTATTCACACCATAAATGTGGTAGCGGTGTAACGTTTCGGCAAACTGCCTTTGTCAAGGGCAGTTTGCCGAAACGTAGCACCGCTACCACATTTATGGTGTGAATAAACTTGGAAGCCTTTCCACTTTATCCTGGACCTCTGACTTTTTGTGCTGTGGTGGAGATTGCATGCCTAGATAGATAGATAGATAGATAGATAGATAGATAGATAGATAGATAGACATGTGGATGTCACTTTATGGTGTCTGCTCTGGCCCACAGCTCCAGGTAAAAATGTAGTGTATTTCGTGATTTATCTTCACTGAATTTTTATCTGTTTAATGTAATTGTATACAATGCAATCATATGTGCATCAGGGCCTCTTGCCCTTCTCCACCCAAGTCTGTCCAGACAGGGAGGAGTTATTTAGTCACTGGGTGTGCAGAGTTGGACAAGGTGGAGGCAAGACCTCTGCTGTTTCACCTGTACCTCACCACATGGGTACAGTCCCAGAACTCAGTTGCTAAAATTCAGAGCGACTTCACTCTTCACTAGGGTCCCGCCGACCAGATCGTCAGTTCAGTACAAGTTTAAGCTTTGGGGACAACAGAAGAATCTCATGGGCCCCATAGCAACCAAGGATAGAGGGCTGAAGATCCTCCGGCCTCCCCTGTCCATCCTAAAGGTAAGCACCCAATTTGCATTTCATATTGTAAAGCAGTACAAGACAGTCATAGTCAGCTCCCAAAGTCAAGTCAAGTCTGTAAAATTCAAGTCAAGTCTGCCAAAGTCAAGCCTATTGCCTATTTCAGCCACGTCACGTCACGTCAGTCACGTCACAGCCGGTTAAGAATATTAGTCCCGGAAAGCCCTGTATTACAACTGTGGTTTCTTACTGCATCCTTCATTACAATTGCACTTCTACTGAACTGAACTGTCTGTACTACCTCTCCTGCAATTGTTTGACTAAAGTTCAGGTGGTTACCTTAACCTGGCATTGGAGGTATTCTTTACCCAGCGCTTGGCACTGCCAACCACTTTACCTTGAAGTGTGGTGGGTTAACACTCCTGGCATACGAACACCTCTGACACATCCTCCAACAGTCTACAATACACACCCATCCCCAACTCACCACAAATAGATAGATATACCGTATTTATCGGGGTATTCCATGAACCGGCCTATAACACGCACCCTCATTTTTCCAAGGATATTTAGGTAAAAAAAGTTTTTTACCCAAATATCCTTGGTAAAATGAGGGTGCGTGTATGTGCATGTGTATACCCTGATAGAATGTTTCTGACCCCGCAGAAGCGCGGCTTTTGCCGGGTCAGAGACCGCCGTCGCTTCCCGCTTCTCTCCCCCTACCTTTTCTGGGGTCTAGAGTCCTGCTGCTGCCACTTCTCTCCCCCTGGCTATCCAGAGACTGCCGCCGCCGCTGCCCCATTACCTCCCCCATCCCCGGTTTTATAATTACCTGTTCCCGGGGTCCACGCTGCTTCTGGCTCCAGAGGCGTCCTTAGCTGTCACTGTGCGCTGGGCCACTGACGGTGACGTCGCGTTGAAGACGTCACTCGTCATTGCGCACCGCGTAGCAACAACGCAGGACACCGCCGGAGCCAGAAGCCAGTACCGGATGGGGGAGGCAATGGGGCAGTGGGGGTCTCCAGGCCCCAGGATAGGCAGGGGCAGAGAAGCGGGCAGCATCGGCAGGTCTCTGGCCCCACAAAAGCCGCTGCAGTTCATTGATTTAAAGTGCCCGCTTGAAATCATTGAACTGCAGCGGCTTATCGGCGTATAACACGCAGATAGACTTTAGGCTAAAAATGTTAGCATAAAAAATGCGTGTTATACGCTGATAAATACGGTATTTGTAATATCCCAGTACAGGACATCGTCCTGCACTACAGTTAGGCCCTGTCAGGTTGAGTCCCTCAGTGACCTGGGGGGTCCCCTGCAGGGTCTCCCCTGCTGTTTCTATAATGTTATTTATCCTACCTTATGTGTATTCAGTGTACGGATGATTAGATAGTCTAAAGGACCCGTGAGATTGTCACATGTTGTGTTATGTTGTCCCATAATGTTACCCAGAGAGCACCAACTTAACCTATGACCCGCAGCTTGACCAATGAGCTTTAGTCCAGCCCCCCACTATATAAGAGGTCGGCCATTACAATTCACTCTCTTTGAGATCAGTCTTTACTGAGACTAGCAACCACCAGAGATCTCAGTGCTAGTGACCAGCATCTGGAAGGCCACAAAGCTACAGTAATTCCAGTCAAAAATCTATGTCTGCTGTCACTACAAATAGTCATGTCCAGCCTATAGTCAAGCCGCAAGATAATTGTCTCAAGTCTATTACAAGTATAATTGGTCCCAGCAAGGTGCAAGGTCCTTCTGGGTTCCTGGCCACCTCTCTGGGAATTTGGCCTAGCTGTGAGGATAATTTAATCTATCTTAACTCAGTAAATCCTCCGTTAAACCATAACTGGTTGTGGACTCTCCTTTCACTAACTAGCCATTGGAATAGCGGAGATACCGTTCGTGTGGTTCTGGTACCAAAAATTACTCTGGCATCACAAACACTTAGGGTTAATAATCTTGCCCCAGGGGTTAATACCATCTGGCCCTACCACCTACACCGCTACACCCTGTGGTTCCGCCATACACCGGTGGTCCACCACAACTTTGGCATCACGAATAGAATACAGGTGTGTGCCTTAACCACTCAACCACCAATCCACCCATTAACAGTACACGGGTGTGTGCCTTGTGCAAGTTGTCACAAGTCCTCTCCCCCAAGTCTGAACTAGTTTTGGGTGCGAATATTAGCGCTAAATATTCGTAATTACGAATATTCACTTTTTTTTCACAGTACACATCACAGTGATCATCCCTTCCTGCTTCCAGCTTGTGGTGTAAACAAGGCTCCAATACTAGTTACTGTGTCAGACATATTGATCCCTCCCTTCTTTTAGCTCTTTTATCACGTGATATTGCGCATGTGCATGCAAATTTTATGGTGAATGTGCATGTGTATGTAAATTTTATGGCGCATAGTAAAAAAAGGCCGCGAATATTGCGAATATGCGAATTCTGTGAATAGATGATGAATATTCATCCATATATTTGCAAAATATCGCAAATTTGAATATGGCCTATGCCGCTCAACACTATGTGTCCAAGTCAAAATTGCATGCAGTTGCGAAAAGGTGTGCGCCACGAAAGTGTACGGGACTGTGTTACTAAAGTCTTTTTTAACTGTGGCACGGATAAAGTAGTGGAAAAGGTGAAAGATAGACGGTTAATTGTTAATGCTAAGTGTGTAAAATCTGTACCTGGAGGGGTTAAACAGAGTCCGGTGTTTCCAGCGTGCGGGAACGGTTGCAGCTCCAGCCAGTCAGTCCCTAGTGGTGACGCCTCTTCAGTGTGTGAGCCGTAACTGAGAATCTGCCCTGTGTTGCACGGGGAAGAATTTACCAACCGGACCAAACAGGAAGTTCATTGGGCACAATAATACTGAAGGTTCCGCTGGCCATGTCCGGCTTTACAGAATATTGGCAAGAACCCGCTGCAGCGCAGACTCTGCATAATCAAACAACTTGCTGCAATAAGTCTCCGGCACCAGTACCAACTAACATTAACCCCTCGGTGTCCAACAAAGTCTGATGGTACTCACTACAGTCTATTTGCAGGCATTGTAAAGAGACAACACACCCAATTCTTCTTAAAGAGACAGCGCGCTCAATTCTTCTTATAGAGACAGCGCACTCAAATCTTCTTAAAGTGAAAGCACACTCAAATCTTCTTTAACTGACTGCGCACTCAAATCTTAAAGCAACAGCACACTCAAATCATCTTTAAGTGACAGCATACTCATAAAGTCTACAAGATGTCAGCACCGGTATTCTTGGGGAATCCTGACCTCCCTACCTACAATGGAAACCGCTTCACCCTGAGGGATTTCAAGGAGAAGATTTATGGCTTGTTTGTCTTTTATTTTCTCCCTGCTAATCAACAAGTGTAGCTGCTCACAGGACAACTACAGGGACCAGCACTTGAGTCACATTCTCCATCAGAGGTACACCTCCGGCTGTATGAGAGACGCAGAAGCCAAGTGAGACTCAGTGCTTATGCAGTAGCTTTATCACTCCCAAGCAGGGCAACAAAGTGTTAATGGACATGTTTATTGATGGGGCTAATAATAAGTGGGACAAAGCCCAGTTGAGAATGCTAGCAGTTCAGAACCCCAGTCTGTCCTTTCCCGCTTTTAAAAGACTGGCTATTCAAGTAATTGAATCCGGGACTGAGCCAAAAGATGTTTGTATGCCCTTTGCACCTGCTTAGGAGCCATCAGGGGCGATGGTCAGGCCTATACTGCCCCATTCAAATGTCTCGACCGCAGTCAGAGCAACCATATCAGTCACTACAGATTCAGACTTACAAAGTACTAAACAAGAGCTTGCACAATTGACTAAGGTTATCAGGGAGCTCGCCACCCGACCTGCTCCACTTTCCCATGAGCAATCCTTGCGAGAGAAACCCCCTCTACTCCTGCCCCATGTAATCTCAGTTACTGTGCTCCTTCACCTGCTAGGAGTAATAGACCCTTCTGTACTTACTGTAACAAGTCTGGACACTGGGCAATGCACTGCTGGGGTTTAAACGGAATTCCCCCTGGGGTTGAGGACCGGTCCCCAGGAAAACAGCCAGCAGTCACAACTCCAGAACGCTCTAAGTCAGGACTATCACTTTATGTCGCCCCCTGCCCCTATGTAAAAGTCATTGTAGAAGGTGTATAGTTGGAGGCGTTAATAGATACAGGGTCACAAGTGTCTACTATAACCAAAGATGTTTTTTTACAAGTACTGGAATGCTAATTAGTTGTGTGAACCTGACGATGTTGATTTCAGGGTAGTGGCAGGTAACAGGAAACCAATACCCAGGCATGGATATTGTGAACCCACCATTCTAGTTGGAAACCATGTGCTCAAGGGACAGGGAGTGATTGTAACTGATGTGTCTGATAAGGGGTCTGCAGAATTCATATTGGGCATGAATATCATGAAACATTGCTTTACTGACATAGTAGATTTGTTGCATGCCTTTTTTCCCTATATGTCCCCCTCAGGCCAGCGGGCTGCGCAGCACCACTTAAAGGTTCTCCAAGTGGAACAGAAATTTGCCAATAGACGAGGAGAAGTTTGCAAAGTACAGATTCAAGACATCAGGTCGGTGACCTTACAACCTAACACAGAGACAGTCCTGGAGTGAGAAATAAGGACTATGAAGCCTTGTTAGAGCCTATACAGTTGAAAGATCACCCACTAGTTCGAGCAACAAGAAGTCCAGTCACTGGTATCGATAGGAAAGTTCCAGTCCGACTGGTCAATCTGTTAAGAGTGGCTACCATCCTACCAAAGTACACTCCAGTGGCCCAGTTGTATCTTCTAGAGCCAGGTGATATTTTATCAGAACACAAAGTGGCTCGACAACGAGCCGCCAAAGTGACTCCTGGTTCTGTGGAAAGTCCCCCCGGAACTCTGGGGGGCGCAACTTCAAGTGGGAGGCGAGACCACCCTGAAGGATCAAGTCAAGGAGGTTATCAATGTCACCAGGAGGTACCACAAAGCCTTCAGTAAGCATCCTACAGACTTTGGACTTATGTCCATGAACCAGCATCGGATTTTGACAGGCAACAACCCACCTATCAAAAAGAGACACCGACCGGTCGCACCAGGCATGTATCAAACTGTCAAGAAGATGTTAGTCGACATGAAGGACGCAGATGTCATTCAGAAAAGTCAGAGTCCCTGGGCGGTACCCCTTGTCCTGGTCAAAAAGAAGGATGGGACCATCTGTTTCTGTGTCGACTATAGGAAACTGAATGACATCACCCATAAGGAGACATATCCTCTTCCAAGAGTCGAGGAACCACTCACCGCCCTTGGGTCGGCAGCATACTTCTCCACCTTGGACTTAACCAGTGGGTATTGGCAAGTGCCTATGGCTGTGGTAGACCAAGAGAAGACAGCCTTTGTGACCCCCATGGGACTGTTTGCATTCAAGAGTATGCCATTTGGGCTGTGCAATGCCCCTGCTACTTTGGAGCGATGTTTGGGCCATTTAAATTTCCAGAATGTCCTGATGTACCTCGATGATGTCATCATATACTCTATGGTGTCCTACCAAGAGCACCTCGTCATCTGTCAGACGTCTTCCAAGTGTTTATCAAACATGGATTGAAGATCAAGCCGTCCAGGTACCATCTGCTTAAACCTCAGGTACACTACCTAGGTCATGTTGTCAGCGCTGAGGGAGTCCAGCATAATTCCGACAAGGTAGAAATTGTTAAGAACTGGCCTACCCCGCGCACAGTGAAAGACGTCTGGAGCTTCCTGGGATTTCCCGGCTTCTACCACCGCTTCATTCCTCACTTCACCCATATTGCAGAGCCCTTCATAGCCCTCTTGCGGGGTACAGCGATGGAGAACTACAGTGAGAAGCTACCTGTGGCCTGGAACAAAGAGCACGAGACAGCCTTCCAAAGCCCTGAAACACCTATTGACGGAGTCACCCATCCTGTGTATCCAGACAACACTCAGCCATTCCAGCTGTACACAGATGCCAGATTCGAAGGTTTGGGGGCAGTCCTATCCCAAGTCCAGGAAGGACAAGAGCGAATGATAGCCTATGCCAGTCGTAATCTGCATGGAGCAGAAAAGAATGATGCCAATTAGAGCTCCTTCAAGCTGCAACTCTTTGCCCTCCTATGTGATGTCACTGAGAAGTTTAAGGATTACCTGGCTGCCACACCATTCACTGTCTACATGAATAATGATTAGTGTTGAGCGGCATAGGCCATATTCGAATTCGCGAATATTCGCGAATATATGGACGAATATTCGTCATATATTCGCGAATATTCGCATATTCGTTATATTCCCGTTTTATTTTCGCATATGCGAAATTTGCGTATGCGAAAATTAACATATGTGAATATTAGCATATGCAAAATTAACATACGCGAAAATCCGCATATGCGAAAATTAGCATATGCTAATTTGCGCATATGCGAATTTTCACACGCCAGTCTCACACAGTAGTATTAGAGCCTTTTTTACACCACACAAGCTGGAAGCAGAGAGGGGTGATCACTGTGATGTGTACTGTGAAAAAAAAAACAAAAAAAAACAAAAAAAAAAAACGAATATTCGTAATTACGAATATATAGCGCTATATTCGCGAAATTCGCGAATTCGCGAATATGCGATATTCGCGAATAATATTCGAATTGCGAATATTCGTGAGCAACACTAATAATAATCTGCTGGCCTACCTGAACACCGCCAAGCCGGGTGCCATTGAGCAGCGGTGGGCTTCAAGGTTGGCAAATTATGACTTCACCATCAAGTACAGAAGCGGCAAGTCCAATGTCAACGCTGATGAACTATCTCGAATGTCCCCCGGGCAAAGAACCAAATGGCAAAGACAAGTGGAAAGATGTGGAAATCCCCCCATTCTACCAGCTATTTGTGAGTCAGAATACTGTGACCACCCTCGAAGAGGGCGAATCTAGGTCCAAGAAGGTCAAGGAAGACTTACAGTGGGGATCAAAAGTTTAATTTGTATTAATGTGCATCAGGAAGCCAAGGAAAGATGGAAAAATCTCCAAAATGCATCAAATTACAGATTAGACATTCTTATAATAAGTCAACAAAAGTTAGATTTTATTTCCATCATTTACACTTTAAAAATAACAGAAAACAAAAAAATGGCGTCTGCAAAAGTTTGGGCACCCTGCAGAATTTATAGCATGCACTGCCCCCTTTGCAAAGCTGAGACCTGCCAGTGTCATGGATTGTTCTCAATCATCATCTGGGAAGAACAGGTGATGTCAATCTCAAAGGTTTTAAATGCCCAGACTCATCTGACCTTGCCCCAACAATCAGCACCATGGGTTCTTCTAAGCAGTTGTCTAGAAATCTGGAACTGAAAATAGTTGATGCTCACAAAGCTGGAGAAGGCTATAAGAAGATAGCATTCTGTTCGGAATGTAATTAAGGAATGGCAGTCATCAGGAACAGTGAAAGTTAAAGCCAAATCTGGAATACCAAGAAAAATATCAGACAGAACAGCTTGCAGGATTGTGAGAAAAAAACCACGTTTGACTGCACCATCCCTCCAGAAAGATCTGGCAGACACTGGAGTTGTGGTACACTATTCCACTATAAAGAGACATTTGTACAAATATGGTCTTCATGGAAGGGTAATCAGAAGAAAACCTCTTCTACGTCCTCACCACAAAATCAGCGTTTGAACTTTGCAAATGAACATATAGACAAGCCTGATGCATTTTGGAAACAAGTTCTGTGGATCGATGAGGTTAAAATTGGGCTTTTTGGCCAGAATGAGCAAAGGAACGTTTGTAGAAGAAGGGGAACAGAATGTAATGAAAATAACCTTTGTCTAACTGTTAAGCATGGGGGTGGATCAATCATGCTTTGGGGTTGTATTGCAGCCAGTGGCATAGGGAATATCTCACTAGTAGAAGGAAAAATTGATTCAATAAAATTTCAGCAAATTTTGGATGCTAACTTGATGCCATCTGTGAAAAAGCTGAAGTTAAAGATAGGATTTCTTCTACAAATGGATAATGATCCTAAACACACCTCAAAATCCATGGGGGATTACATCAAGAGGCGTAAACTGAAGGTTTTGCCATGGCCTTCACAATCTCCTGACCTCAACATAATTGATAATCAATGGATAGACCTTAAAAGTGCAGTGCGTGACGGACAGCCCAGAGATCTCAAAGAACTGGAAGACTTTTGTAAGGAAGAATGGGCAAAGATACCTCAAACAAGAATTGAAAGACTCTTGGCTGGCTACAAAAAGCGTTTACAGCTGTGATACTTGCCAAAGGGGGCAGTACAAGATATTAATTCTGCAGGGTTCCCAAACTTTTGCAGACGACATTTTTTTGTTTTCTGTTATTTTGAAAGTGTAAATGATGGAAATAAAATCTAACTTTTGTTGATATATTATAAGAATGTCTAATCTGTAATTTGATGCCTTTTGGAGATTTTTCCATCTTTCCATGGCTTCTTTATGCACATTAATGCAAATATTTACCTGGGGTGCCCAAACTTTTTATCCCCACTGTAGTCAATACAAGATAACAGAAATGGAGCGTGGCTGGGCGCGCTGGCGGAAAGACGTGCACCCTAAGAGCTCCTGCCTGGGCCGGTGTATAACGGGCAAAAGCACCGGGTTATGGGAGGCAGACGCCGGAATAAAAAGCCTAAACAATTGTCTCAAGCCACCGGGAACCCCACTCGCCTGATCTCGGCATATTTCAGCCAGAACTGTCCGCTCCCGGACGAAGCAAACGCAGCGCGGCCTCCGAACATGATGGCCGCGGCCGGAAGTGAAGCACGGGCCCTGACTGCGGCGACTCTCTGCCAGGAGTCTGTTTCGTCCCCTCCGGCATTCACTACACAGGCTCAGAATGCAGTGCCGCTGCCGGAGGGAGAAAATGCCACTAACATGTCCCACCTGCTACCAGCTCCAGAAGGTAGGACCTCTGCAGCCTTCTCGGCACCCCCGGATTCCTGCACACCTGAGGGGACTATGCTGCGCTCCTGCGCCTCCTCACCACAGGGCCCGGTCTCAGTGCGGCTGCTGCCGGCAGCCTCACCCTCAGCAGCTCCCCAGCTACCAGCGCTCACTATGGGGGCATTGTCCTCGACCCTCCTTAGCCACTGGAGTCCAACTGATTTCCCTCCACTACTGGTAGCACAGTCCCCAGAAGGCTCCCATGTTGCATGTGAACCTATGCCCTTAGTAGAGAACCCCCACCAGCATGCTCCTCCTGCTTCTCCCAGCACCTCTACTCTGGAACCTTCCGCCTCCCCCTTGGGGAAACCAACTGCAACCACCTGCTGCCAGGGTCAGGGTACCCCTTCTACTACTCCTCACCTCACTACATCTATGAGAGCCTCACCCCAAGCTCAAATGCCAAGCTCTATTAAGGTCCCGGGACCTCCACCTAGAAATGTCGTCGATTGGGCCTCAGAAATGGAGGTAGCTGACTCTGAGCCTGATAAAGACTCTTGTGACTCTTCTTCAGACACTGATACTCCTGAATACTGGGGTAAAAGTCCCCCTGCGAAAAAAAAACTATTCAAGACCCCTCTGAAGAAACCAATAGGCAAAACTCATATGGATACTCACTCCTCCTCTGATGATTCCCGTTCCCAAACAAAACGCTCTCTTACCTCTCACAAACAGCGACTGTCAACTATATCAGCGACACCCACGACATTGCCGGCCCAGGGGGTACTTGCCTCTGCTCTGCCCTCACCAGAGGCGGCAGTCAATACCCTCAAGGGATACCCTGAACTGCAAGCGCTACTTGCACTGCTTCCAACGAAAGCTGACATGGTCTCCCTAGCATCAGACCTGAAAGCGGCCTGGAAAGAAGATCTTGCACCAGTCAAAGCTGAGATTTCCGACCTTCAAAACAGGGTCCAGACCCTTGAAGAGTTCAAGGCATCAGTCACCGGTCAGATTCAATCCTTACAAGAATCCACAAAAAGTCTCTCTCTACAACATGCGGCGACAGTTGAGCACCTAGATGATATCGACAACAGGAATCGGAGAAATAACATTAGACTCAAGGGTCTGCCGGAATCAGTGAAACCCCAAGATTTGGAGAAGACCGTGATACGTCTGTTTAATGAGGTACTCCAGAAACCCCCTGATAACGAAATCGAGCTTGACAGGGTACACAGGGCTTTGAAAGCTAAAAGTCCGGACCCAAAGAGACCTAGAGATGTTGTTTGCAGAGTACACCATTTCTCTCAGAAAGATGCCATAATAAAGAATGCCCGCAACGTTAAGAACCTCACAATCAATGGGTCATCCATACAGCTATACCCAGACCTCTCCCTCCGGACGCTTCGCCTACGGGCGGCGTTGAAACCCCTGCTGCAGACCCTCCTCAATGCACAGATCACCTATAAATGGGGCTATCCATTCTCCTTGGTTGCTAGACATGGTGCTACTGCCACTCTGAGATGCCCGGAAGACCTGGGCAACTTTCTGAAAACTTTCAGACTTCCGCCAATCTCTCTGCCTGACTGGAATCAACTTTACAGCTTGGAGGCGATGTCATCGCTTACTCCCCGACCGGCTCCAGTACAGGGGACCAGTAGAGAATAGCAATTGAACCCGCTCCCCCAACGACAGAAGAGGAAGACTTGATGACGGTGGAACCGATTTGACCTTCATCCTGCGGCTGTCCTCCTGGTGGACTCCTGGGAGACCTGAATTGCTGGTCTTCCCCTTAGGCACTCTGCCTCTCCTGAATTATTCCATGTGATGCTGAGTATATGTTCTTACTGTTTTTCTCTTATAATGATATTGATGTTTATTCCCTATGCCTTTACTTCACCATACTTAGACCTTTAGGCTTCCTCCCATAGCTCCCTGCTCATCTGCTCCCACAGGGCTATTGGCCCGACTGGCATCCCATTGCCCGTTACCTATAATGCTCTCTCCCCTACTGCGGGACTGAGTAACGCCATACAGAGTCATTAGGCCCCGGCCCGAGATGTCCTTACTCCCTACATTCCTCAATGATTTATAAATCATGGTCGTGCCCTTTCGGCCGTCGAGCTCACTATGTTTCCCCCATTAGGTTGCCTACCAGACTGGCTCTGGCCTGGCTTTGGGCCCTTATGGCCCTCTTCTTTAGTACCCTTGCTACCGTGTCTGTGCGGCAGCTACCCTACTGTTCTTCTATACTCCCCCCCCACCCCCTCTTCTCTCGCCTTCTCACTCACCTCTCCTCCTCTTTTTCTAGGTCGGACCCGCCGCCCGTTGTGCTCCTGGCTGGGACGGACGTTGGGATGTCACCTGCGCAGTTTGGTGAGTGGCTCCATCCCTGTTTTAGGTCGTGATGGCGGTAGACATTAAGATAGCCTCCCTTAACGTACAGGGCTTCAACACACCAGAAAAACGGGCTCAAACCCTTTACTCGTTCCACAGGCAGAAGGTACACATACTTACACTTCAGGAGACACACTTTAAAGAGGGACACCTCCCAACTCTGACCTCTAGATATTACCCCCACTGGTACCATAGTACCAACCCCGAGTCCAGAGCGAAAGGCGTTTCCATCGCCTTCCACAGAAACATTCCCATACAAGTTTCCTCATCCCTGATAGATCCCAATGCCCGGTATGTCTTTCTGAACTGCATGATCGCAGACCGTTGCCTCACCATAGCTTCCATATACGCTCCCAACCATTCTCAGGTCCCCTTCCTACTTCGCACGCTAGACACTCTCTCAGAGTTCGCATCTGGCCCCATTATTCTATGTGGGGATTTGAATGTGCCCTTACACCCCCCCACTGACACATCGTCAGGCCACTCCATACTCTCACACAACAAACTTAGGGCCCTGCGCAAGAAACTTCATGCCCTGCAGCTCAGCGACACGTGGCGCGTGTTGCACCCGGAGGGGCGGGATTACACGTTCTTTTCCCACCCCAGACAATCCTATAGTAGACTCGACTATATATTTTTTCCCCACCACCTCCTCGCTAATATTTCTAAGACTGACATAGGCATCATGACGCACTCCGATCATGCCCCTGTCTTCTGCACCTTTTCTGTCCCCTCGTTTGCCAAGCCCCATGCTTCCTGGAGGCTGAACGAATCACTGTTATTAGATGCGTTGTGTCTCCAGGATCTTAAATCCTCCATCCATCAATTTACTCTAGATCATGCTTCTGACCCCACTTCTTCTACTATGAAGTGGGACACTCTAAAATGTGTACTCCGGGGGGTGCTGATGAGGCATGGGGGTCGGATTAAGAGGGAAACATCCGCTAAATTTCTCTCCCTGACACGATCACTTCACAGGTTAGAGACACTACATAAAGCGTCTCAACAGGAGGACCTTTACAGGGAACTGATCCGGGTGCGTCATGAACTGCTAGCTCTATTGAACGCTAAACATCGCTATTACAGACAACTCACAGGCAGGGTTTTTTACGAGTGGGGTAACAAGTCTAGTAGATTACTAGCCTCTGCTCTAAAGAACAAGCGTTCCACTACATATATCCCTGTTATCCAATCGGACAATGGTACCACATCCCACCTCACCCCTGACATCTTAACTGCGTTCCATAACTATTACAACCAACTATATAATCTCCCTCGACCACCCGTTCTCTCCAACGCCGCCACGTCTCCTCAACTATTGGGTGATTATGTAAACGCTACGGCGCTCTCGTGCCTATCACAGGATATAATCCAGGCATTGGAGACCCCTTTCTCCCAAGAGGAGCTGAGGTCTGTAATCTCTTCTCTCCCTTCAGGGAAAAGTCCAGGCCCAGATGGATATACTGCTAAGTTTTTTAAAACTCTTAGTTCAGAATTGCTGACCCCGCTCCTCTCGGCGATTAACGAGGTTGCACCTGGGTCCCCCCCCCCCCCCCTCCTTCATGCAAGCATTTGTGACGGTGATACCTAAAGATGGTAAGGACCCCTTACTATGCTCCAGTTACCGCCCAATCTCCTTGATCAATGTAGACGCAAAAATCTTTGCAAAACTGCTGGCAAACAGGTTAGCGGACCACATGAATTCTCTCGTCCACCCCGATCAAGTAGGCTTTATCCGAGGTCGAGAGGCACGTGACAACACCCTGAGAACCTTCTCGTCCATACACTACGCCAAACGTCAAGGTCTTCCTCTAATGCTTCTATCGCTGGACGCAGAGAAGGCCTTTGATCGGGTGGACTGGGAGTTTATGGAGTCCACACTGTTACAAATAGGCCTAGGTCCAGTGATGAGGGGGAGGATCATGGCCCTGTATACCAACCCCCAAGCGCAAATCCGCGTCAAAGGCCAACTGTCTGCCCCTTTTTCTATTCGCAATGGCACGAGACAGGGGTGTCCGCTGTCCCCTTTATTATATGTCTTGTGTATGGAGCATTTGCTGATTGATATCAGACAAAATGCCGACATACGGGGGATACCCCTTCCTCAGTGCCATTATAAATGTTCTGCCTATGCGGACGATCTTCTATTGTTCTTGTCCTCCCCACAGATCTCCCTGCCCTCCTTGTTGGCCACTATACGTAAATACTCTAGTTTTAGCAACTACAAACTAAACCCTTCCAAATGCGAGGCGATGAATATTACGGTCTCACCCCGAGTCATGCAGTCCTTGAAGGCATCATACCCCTTTAAATGGCAGACACATTCCCTTAAATATTTAGGGATCCAAGTGCCCAGCGACTACGCTGACACATACCGCTTTAACTTCTCCCCATTTTTACAGACACTGCGTTCCGAACTGGCCAGATGGGAGCGCAGGGACTTCTCTTGGCTGGGCAGAATTAACATTTTGAAAATGAATGTACTCCCACGCCTACTCTACCTCTTCTCATGTATACCATTGTACCTGCCCCGCTCCTTTTTCCGTGAGGTCTCTGCGGTCCTATCTGGCTTCGTCTGGGCCGGGCGTCATCCACGCCTGGCTAGACAGGTCCTGACACGGAGGAAGAAAGATGGTGGTTTGGCACTTCCAGATCCGACCTCCTATTACCTGGCCTCAGTCCTCACCAGAGTGTTGGATGGTTTTCACCACAGACCTGACAAACAGTGGGTGACTTTTGAAAGTAGAGCTATGCAAATGGACGTGAAATCCCTGTTATGGACGCCTGGTCTCCTGACTGCTGGGAAGGCCCCCCCTAACATGCCTCCGATTGCGGCCTCTGTACTTAAGACATACAAGTCCTATTTAGCTCGCCTACATTTTCTCCCTTCACCAGGGCCGCTGACCCCGCTTTTTGGCAACCCAGCTTTCCGACCGGCGCAGCACTCCCACTCCTTCTTATCCTTCCATAGAGATGAGGCCCCTACATTTCGAGATCTAATGACCCCGACGGCGCTAAAACCCATCACTGATCTGTTTCACGACTCCTCTCCCTCTGTGGCGAAGACCTTTCAATACACCCAAGCTGCACACTTCTATGCATCTCAGAAAACGCGATTGACCCTACACAGGCCCCTCACACCCTTTGAATCCCTGTGTACCTCCACCTCCCAAGTAATTAAACCGGTCAGCACACTCTACACATATCTCCTTACAGCCACTTCTGTGGTGCCCGTTTCCTTTTGCTCGGCATGGGAGAGGGAGCTTGACACCACGATTACGCCGGTGGAGTGGAAGGGGGCCTTTGAATGGTGCCATCGGTCCTCTGTATCGTGCAAAGCTCATGAGACCAACTATAAGATTCTTACACGTTGGTATCGTGTTCCCTCACTGCTCGCTAGAATATACCCGGGAGTCTCTGATGTATGTTGGCGGTGCGGAGGTCTGGGTGGTACCATGTCACACATATGGCTAACCTGCCCCGAGTTAGACTCGTTCTGGTCTCAGATCCTGGACATTATGTCTAGGCTGACTTCTATTGCGATTCCCAGGGACCCTAAGATACTCCTTCTATCCATTCTCCCAGACCGTATACCCAAGTCAGCCTCGAGACTGCTTCATTTCCTCATATTAGCCGCGAGAACCGTGATCCCGAGATTGTGGAAATCTTCAGTCTCTCCCACGGTCTCGATCTGGCTCAAAGAAGTTTCCCATCTCCATAGAATGGAGGAACTCCTGGCTGACTCCCACAATCAGTTAGATCGCTATTACAGTATTTGGAGGCCCTGGTCGGAATTCATGTCCTCAAGTGACTTCGAAACCCTGTACACCACCACACAGCCTCGTAGCCCATTGTCTTCCGCCACTCACTGACTGTGATGACTGCCTGGGTGACCCCGATGTTCGTGCTCCGCCTGGAATGCCTCCGGATTGCTGGCCTGACCTATTGCTTTCCCTCCTGCCCCCTCCACCCTTGTTTTCCTTTCCGCTTCCTTCCCTCCTCTTTTTTTTTTTCTCTTTTCTTCCCTCCCTTTTCTATTACTCCCCTACTATGTCCTCTCCCACCCTCTCTTCCTCCCCCTACTGACATTTGATGCTCACTGATACCTGTACTACTACCTGAGACCCGATATCGGGTAAGTTATTGCAAGCCTTTAGATATGTATCTCCTGAGTAGTGTGACCTCGCTCCTGAGCGACTTCAACCCTTGTACCTCTACTCCCCACGCAGGGTTGTCCATTTCCTATCTCTTTTCCGAACTTACTGCAAGTGACCTCGATGCTCAATTGAAACCCTGGAGTGAACAGTTATACCTGCTGAGTACTCCCCTGCCTATGTTTCTGTCATGCCGTATATTAATGACATCCATGTTGCAAATATTGCTCCCCACTGGCAAAGCTTGCAATTACTGTTAATGTTTCTTGTTTATTTTTGAAAAATTAATAAACTCGCATTGTGAAAAAAAAAAAAAAAAGATAACAGAAATGTCAAAATGTTATCTATAACAGTTGTCTAGCATGAATGTGTCTAGAATAAACAAAAAATTGTGTTCTGGGGATATGTGTTTTACATGCCAAGGGACCCAGTAGCCAAGGCATTGGGCAGAGAGCCTCAGGTTACCCAATCCAAAAATGTCTAAGTTTAAAGTTCTAAGTGTAGTCAAGTATACAATGTCTAGTATATAGTCTGGTCATACATATTATGTTATATGCATAGTGAAAAGTTTTATGTTATGTATAGTCAATTATTATGCATAGTCATAGCCATTGCCAATCCTGCTCTTGGTTGAACAAGTAAAAACTCAGAGCATGTATGGACAAATTATACAGAGACTTTAATGTTATCCGTTATTTCACTCAAGGAAATGTATTAGTCTGAAATGGACATTTGTGCAAAAATGCCTCAGGACTGCATCCGGCCCCACAGCCAACTCGATCCTCAACTCCGACAGAACCTGCGTCGAGGACGACTTGTTAAGTAGGGGGGTTTGTAATGTCCCAGTACAGGACATGGTCCTGCACTACAGTTAGGCCCTGTCAGGTTGAATCCCTCGGTGACCTGGGGGCTCCCCTGCAGGGTCTTCCCTGCTGTTTCTATAATGTTATTTATCCTACCTTATGTGTAGTCAATGTCCTAATGTATAGATAGTCTAAAGGACCTGTGAGATTGTCACATGTTATGTTATGTTGTCCCATGATGTTACCCAGAGAGCACCAGCTTAACCTATGACCCGCAGCTTGACCAATGGGCTTTAGTTCAGCCCCCACTATATAAGGGGTCGGCCATTACAATTCACTCTCTTTGAGATCAGTCTTTACTAAGACCATCAACCACCAAAGATCTCAGTGCTAGTGACCAGCAGCTGGAAGGCCACAAAGCTACAGTAATTTCAGTAAGTCAAAAGTCTATGTCTGTTGTCACTACAAATAGTCAACTCCAGCCTATACTCCAGCCTATAGTCAAGCCTCAAGATAGTTGTCTCAAGTCTATTACAAGTATAATTGGTCCCAGCAAGCTACAAGGTCCTTCTGGGTTCCTGGCCACTTCTCTGGGAATCTGGCCTAGCTGTGAAGATAATTCCATCTATCTTAACTCAGTAAAGCCTCCGTTAAATCATAACTGGTTGTGGACTCTCCTTTTACTAACTAGCCATTGGAATAGCGGAGATACCGTTTGTGTTGCTCCAGTACCAACAACCACTCTGGTGTCACAAACACTAGGGGTTAATAACATCTTGCCCCAGGGGTTAATACCATCTGGCCCCACCACCTACACTGCTACACCCCGTGGTTCACGCCATACACCGGTGGTCCACCACATATTCCACAAGAGGACCGCACTCCCAGTGAGGCTGGCCAAGCCTGGGTCAGAAACCACAACACACCGGTCTAGATGACTTTGTGTCAGGCTTTATTCATCAGATGCAGCAACGTTTCGACCATCTCACACGGTCTTTGTCAAGCAAGTGTACAAGTGTTCCCATTATATAAGGTGTTCACATGTGTAAAGATTTTACATAATTAATTAGTTGTTACAATACAATAACAATAAACATTGCAGTGATTATAAAACATCAGTTACAATATCGTGCATAAAATCCACACTTAGACGCCGTAAGGGCAATGGAAATAAAAACATGTGTGTATCACATATTGTATAATAGTGTATAAAGTGCTCAATAATAAATAAAAACTTATCAAGGAGAGGAGTCGAGGGAGGTATGGTCACTGCCTACTCAGCAAATTACTATCGTAAACAAAGTATAGTGCACGAGGGACGCCATGGTTTCTTTCGGTCTCTACATTGGAAAGATGCAGGGCGCAAAGCCCCGCTCATGTGACACATCCTGTGATGTGTAGTTAATGCCCAGGCGCATCATGCGCCAGGTAGTGATTAATGCGACAAATCATTGTAGGTGCATGGTTAATGCGCAGGTGCATAATGCATAATAACAAGACATGCAGTATGGAAATAGTCAGTTGTCTCGCGCATGCACGCTTTCTCCGAGCTGCATTCACAGCGCCATATTACATAGAAACATAGAATGTGTCAGCAGATAAGAACCATTTGGCCCATCTAGTCTGCCCAATAATCTGAATACTATGAATAGTCCCTGGCCCTATCTTATATGAAGGATAGCCTTATGCTTATCCCATGCATGTTTAAACTCCTTCACTGTATTTGCAGCGACAGTAAAGAAGTAATACTTCCTGATATTACTTTTAAACCTTTGCCCCTCTAATTTAAAACTATGTCCTCTTGTGGTAGTTTTTCTTCTTTTAAATATGCTCTCCTCCTTTACCGTGTTGATTCCCTTTATGTATTTAAAAGTCTCTATCATATCCCCTTTGTCTCTTCTTTCTTCCAAGCTATACATGTTAAGGTCCTTTAACCTTTCCTGGTAAGTTTTATCCTGCAATTCATGTACTAGTTTAGTAGCTCTTCTTTGAACTCTCTCTAGAGTATCTATATCCTTCTGGAGATACGGCCTCCAATACTGCGCACAATACTCCAAATGAGGTCTCACCAGTGTTCTGTACAGCGGCATGAGCACTTATCTCTTTCTACTGCTTATACCTCTCCCTATACATCCAAGCATTCTTCTAGCGTTTCCTGCTGCTCTATTACATTGTCTTCCTACCTTTAAGTCTTCTGAAATAATTACTCCTAAATCCCTCTCCTCAGATACTGAGGTCAGGCTGTGTCAAATAATCTATATTCTGCCTGAGGGCTTTTACGCCCCAGGTGCATTATCTTGCACTTATCCACATTAGATTTCAGTTGCCAGAGTTCTGACCATTCTTCTAGTTTACCTAAATCCTTTTCCATTTGGCGTATTCCTCCAGGAACATCAACCCTGTTACATATCTTTGTGGCATCAGCAAAAAGACATACCTTTCCATATTGAGTAAGGGAAACACTCTTGTAATGCCAATCCTCATTCATGTAATCCATTCTCGCAGGCACAGCAATCTCCCTTGTCCCAGGCACAGTCTTATGATGCCATAGCTCCAGTAACAGGTTGCCCTGACATTTTCAGACATACCGTATCGCAGTAGGCGACTCCCTATCGGGAGTATGTCTCCCCTATGTCACAGGTGCCCATTCAGGGACTGGCTATTTAGCACATTGAGGGAGAAGTGCCACACTTACATTCTGCATAGAGGGACCCAACAGAAGGCCGAGTGATGTATAATCCTAATTCGTTCTTGATGTTGTTCATATCCAATGCAGAGAGAAGATGCACCAACGCAGTGGACATTGTGAAAGAAGTTAAATAAAGTAGTCATATTTGGTGAGGGAGACACCATCGCCTGCTCCTCCACCTGAAAGTAATAAATAAAAAAATAAAATATGCATAAATACAGGACACCAAGTTAATGTACTCACATACACAGATCTAATGCGAGCTGAGTAACCTATGCCTTACATATATTGGCCCTCATTTACTAAGAGTGGAGTGTAGGTTTCTTTGTGGGTTTTAATTCCCTACAATTTATTTTCCACGGTATTAACTAAGGTTTCCCTACATTTTCCCCTTTCTCTACATTTTGCTTTTTTTACACATGCTCTGATCTGAAGGGTTTTCCTCAGCTGAAATCCACCACATTTTATGTGGAAGCCTTAGTAAATATGTTGGGTTTTTGTGAAAATGTCGGGAACATGCCCCCTTTCAGAGATCACGCCCCCTTTTGCGGGGGCCATGCCCCTTTTTCGGGTTTTATTAGCAAAAAAGTTGGTCAGGGTTTTTTCAATTCACATTCTGGCGCAGACAGAATTTGCGGCGCAGATTCTGGCGCAGACAGAATTTTTGGCGCAATGCGACAGAATCTGGCGCACAACCCGACAAAACATGTCGGGTTTGCAATAGTAAATGAGGGCCATTGTGTGTTATCTTAAAGTCCACATAAGTTTTGGCGTTTGAAGTTCAAAAATTCACTTTAATTCCAGGTGCTTCAGGAGGCTAATCCTGTCTCCCCCTCGTCTGGGATGTGGAACATGGTCTGGCAGCATGAATATTAATTCCCTCTCTGAATGGTTTGCTTCCGTAAAATGTATTGAAATGGGTAAGTGAAGTCTTTTCTTACTTATGCTGTACTTGTGTTGGTTATACCGCGTTTTAAATTCACAAATGGTTTCCCCCACGTACAATAATTTACAGGGGCACCAAAATACATAAACGATATACTCTGATATACATATCAGGTAAAATCTCAGTTTATATTCTTTACCCATCGTGAGATGCACAAAAACTCCCCCTTTCTGCATATTAGGGCAGTTTTTGCTTCCATGAAATGGGAAAGACCCTTTATTTGTAGAGATGGCGCGAATTGTTCACTGGCGAACAGTTCCCGGTGAACTTAGCATGTTCGCGTTCGCATTGCCGGGCGAACATATGTGCAGTTCGATTCGCCCCCTATACTTTAACATTGCGGTGAACTTTGACCCTGTAAGTCAGAGTCAGCAGACACATTACAGCCAATCAGCAGCAGTCCCTCCCTTCCAGACCCTCCTACCTCCTGCACGGACGCCATTTTACCTTCAATCGGCATGCTGCAGGCTTAGAAAGTGGAGGGACAGAGAAGCTGCTCCTGCTGTAATAGGGAAAGCGATAGCTAGGTTGCTGCTAGGTGGTGTATTCAGGGTCCACTTTACTCCTAAAGCACTAGTCTAACATCTGCTTTAAGGACAGCACCCAAAAAAGCCCTTTTTAGGGCTCAAATATCAGTCCGTGTGTCTTGCAACAGCTGGAGGCACCCTGGTTGGGAGGGAACCGCTGGTTAAAAGGGGTACTCCAGTGTAAAACTTAAGTTCCTTCAAGCAACTAACTACAGTATTAAAAGGGCTATAAGTTCAGTCTGTGTGTCTTGCAACAGCTGGAGGCACCCTAGTTGGGGACCACTGCTTAAAAGGGGAACTCCGCTGGCAACCTTTTTTGCTCATTGTCACACTAGTGCAAATCACATTTGGTGTGACAGTTGTTCAAATAAAATAAAATAAATACCCTTTTTGGCTGTGAAATAAAGCCAGTGCTGCCTAAAGGGGGGCTCTAACTATGTGCTGCCTAATATGGGGGAATCTATGTGCTGCCTAAAGGGGGGCTCTAACTATGTGCTGCCTAATATGGGGGAATATATGTGCTGCCTAAAGGGGGGATCTAACTATGTGATGCCTAAAGGGGGCTCTATGTGCTGCCTAAAGGGATGCTCTACCTATGTGCTGCCTAAAGGGGGGCTATAACTATGTGCAGCCTAATATGGGGGAATCTATGTGCTGCCTAAAGGGGGGATCTAACTATGTGATGCCTAAAGGGGGGCTCTATGTGCTGCCTAAAGGGGGCTAAAGCACGTTATTCCAAAGAATTTAGGAATAATAGGGGATTTATGCCCTTTATGGATTAAAACCAGACTCTGCATCAACTATGTAATTTTCCATGGGAGTTTTGCCATGGATCCCCCTCCAGCACGCCACAGTCCAGGTATTAGTCCCCTTGAAACTACTTTTAAATCACTATTGTGGCCAGAAAGAGGCCCTGTGGGTTTTAAAACTCGCCTGCCCATTGAAGTCAATGGCAGTTCGCCGGTTCGCCGGTTGCAAACATAAAATTTTCCGCAAATGTTCGCGACATCACTATTTATTTGCAGTGGTAATGAATTTTTGTTTCTCACCCTTTAAGGAGATGTCCGTTTTAACCAGTTGTCTTGGAGGTTTTGTGCTCTTCACAGTTTGGGGCTCTCGCTTTTCTTGTGTGTCGGTTTCGGCTGAGTTCCCTTGGGGTTCTTCTGTGTACATGTTCTTATTGTAGCGGTGCTGTTGACAGCCTCCCCTTCTTGTAGGTTTGTGTTGATTGAATCTTGTTTGTCTAAAAAAAGACTAATGTTTGCTTGATGATCCTGCAGCATTCTCATGTGATTTAGTATCTTTCATCCTCCGGGTCTTCTTTAGGGAGAATTGCTCTCCCACATATAGACTTTACCAGATGTATAGTCCATCCACACTTGGACGCCATAAGGGCGATATAAAAAAAAAAAACATGCATGTTTCACATATTGTATAATAGTGTATAAAGTGCTCATTAATACATAAAAACATATCAAGGGGAGGAACCAAGGGAGGTATGGTCACTTCCTACTCACCAAATTGTTGTCATAAACAAAGTATATTGCACGAGGGACTCCATGGTTACTTCCGGTCTCTGCATTGGAAAGATGCCAGGTGCAAAGCCTCGATTATGTGACACATCCTGTGATGTGTAGTTAATGCACAGCTGAATCATGAGCAAGGTAGTGATTAGTACGCAGGTGCCTAATGCGCGGAATCGTTGTAGGTGCGTGGTTGATGCGCAGGCACATAATGCGCCAAACAAGACATGCAGTATGGAAATAGTCAGTTGTCTCCCACATGCACGCTTTCTCCGGGCTGCATTCACAGCACCATATTGAGTAATATGTAAAAAGTAAAACTTTTGTAATGCCAGTACTTCAGATTGCAGTCATGCAATCCATTCTCGCAGGCACAGCAATTTCACTCGTCCCATGCAAAGTTTTATGATGCCATAGCTCCAGTAACAGGTTGCCCTGGCATTTTCAGACATACCATGAAGCATTATCTCTGAAACTGCATAAAACCACGTTAAGTTAATACTTTACGGCATACAGAATTCCAAGGGGAATGCGTGCACAGCCAAGAGAAAACGCATACTCAAGCGACATTGATTACAGAACCAGGTTTGAACAGATCTCAAACAAATACTCTATTGTTGAATATTGAATTTTTACAAAAACACTTTGATTCCACCCAGGAGAAAGTGATGAATTTGGAGCTTACCTTGAAAAGCAATATGCCACCTGAGGACTTTGAGAAATTGAGGGAGAAACAGTCTACATTCTTGACTAAATCTAAAAGTGCACAAGAAGAGATGAAAAGGTCAAAATGGAGCAGAGACTCTATGGACTATACATCTGGTAAAGTCTATGAGGGAGATTTATGAAAACCTGTCCAGGGGAAAAGTTGCTGAGTTGCTTATAGCAACCAATCAGATCGCTCCTTTCATTTTTCACAGGCCTCTGCAAAATGAAAGAAGCGATCTGATTGGTTGCTATGAGCAACTCAGCAACTTTTCCTCTGGACAGGATTTGATAAATCTCCCCCTATATGTGGGGAGAGCAATTCTCCCCAAAGAAGACCCGGAGGATGAAAGAAACTAAATCACGAGAATGATGTGAATTTAAAACACGGTATAACCAACACAAATGCAGCATAAGAAAGAAAAAACTTGACTTACCCATTTCAAAACATTTTATGGAAGCAAACCATTCAGAGAGTGAATTAAGATTCATGCTGCTAGACCATGTTCAACATCCCAGATGAGGGGGAGACAGGATTAGCCTCCCGATGCACCTGAAATTAAAGTGGATTTTTTAAGTTCAAACGCTAAATCCTTGGGACTTGATGTGGACTGTAACACTCACGTTTCAGAAGACAGGAACCCCGGTGGATATGGATCCGCTGGACCTGTGTGGCAGAAGACTCGGACCGTACCAGGGAGCGGAGTCTAAGGTGCCGCTGGTTTTCACCAGAGCCCTCCGCAAAACTGGATGGACTTGCTGCCACAGGCATCACCCAGGTCAGTACCCCTGGCAAGGCTCGACCACACAGGCGGCTGAGGAGATGCGAGGTACAGGAGGGATAAGGCAACTCGTAGTCCGGATAGCAGAAGGTCAGGGCAGGCTGCACAGTAGCGTAGGCAGGAAAGTAGAAAATGGTGAGTAGGCAGGCGGCAAGGAGCAAGGTCAGGTCACGAAGCAAAGGATCAGATACACAGCAAGGCAATAAAATAAATGCTTTCTCTCATGCTCAAGGCAACAAAGATCCGGCATGGAAGTGAGGACGGTGGAGGAATTTATCAATGACAGGAGGAACACCCGGTGAGTGACGGACTGGGGCTCGCATGTGGGTGCGTCCCGCGATGCGTTTCCCAGCCCGGTTGGCAGCAACAGGTAATGGAGCGTGTGTGGCCGGAGGGCATAACGTAACAGTCCCCACTCCTTTGGTCTCCCTCTCCTTTTGCGAGACAGAAAACTCCTGAGGTCACAGTCCAGGATATTCTCCTCAGGCTCCCAAGATCAAGGGACCAAGGTAGCGAGGACCGAGCTTGTAACAGGGGATCTTGAAGCGGATGTACTTGGTACAGTAGCATAGTCAGGAATGTAGCAAATGGTCAATAAGCAGGCGGCAAGGAACAAGGTCAGGTCACGGAGCAAAGGATCAAATACACAGCAAGGCAATAACAGGAATGCTTTCTCTCAGGCTCCAGGCAACAAAGCTCCGGCAGGGAAGTGAGGAGGGTGGAAAAATGTATCTATGAGCCAGAGGTGAATTACACTAATGAGCGCACTGGCCCTTTAAATATTAAAGCTCCAGTGCACGCGCCCTAGGGGACAGAGACACATGCGCCAGTGCAGAGAGGCAGAGGTGGGGGCAGGAGAAACACCGGGTGAGTGACGGACGGCAGCAGGTAACAGAACCATGCGCTATTGGCCAGCGTGTGCAGCTGGAGCGCATAACATAACAATAACACACAATATATGTACTGCATAGGTTACTCAGCCCACATTAGATCTGTGTATGCTAGTACTTTAAATTGGTGTCTTGTATTTATGTATATTTTATTTAGTTTTTTATTTTTTCATTTCAGGTGGAGCAGCAGGGGACGGTGAATCACTCACCAAATATGACTACTTTATTTAACTTCTTTCACAATATCCACTGCGTTGGTGCATCTTCTCTCTGCATTGGCTATGAACAACATCAAGAACGAATTAGGATTATACATCACTCGGCCTTCTGTTGGGTCCCTGTATGCAGTATGTAACTTCTCCCACAATGTGCTAAATAGCCAGTCCCTGAATAGGCACCTGTGACATAGGGAGTCACCCACTGCGACACGGTATGTCTGAAAATGCCAGGGAAGCCTATTACTGGAGCTATGGCATCATAAGACTGTGCCTGGGACAAGGGAGATTGCTGTGCCCGCGAGAATGGATTGCATGACTGAGGACCTGAAGTACTGGCATTAGAAGAGTGTTTCCCTTACTCAATATGGTGCTGTGAATGCAGCCCGGAGAAAGCGTGCATGCGTGAGACAACTGACTATTTTCATACTGCACGTCTTGTTTGGCGCATTATACACCTGCGCATTAACCACTCACCTACAATGATTCGGCGCATTAGGCGCCTGCGCACTACTCACTACCTAGCGCATGATGCGCCTGCGCATTAACTGCACATCACAGGATGTGTTACATGATCGGGGCTTTGCGCCCAACGTCTTTCCAATGCAGAGACCGGAAGTAACCATGGCGTCCCTCGTGCTATATACTTTGTTTATGACAGTAATTTGGTGAGTAAGCAGTGACCATACCTCCCTCCGCTCCTCCACTTGTTATGTGTTTATGTATTAATGAGCACTTTATACACTATTATACAATATGTGATAAACGCATGTTTTTTTTTTCTATCGCCCTTACGGCGTCTTGGATTTATGCACGATTTTGTAACTGATGTTTTATGATCACTGCAATGTCTATTGTTATTGTATTGTAACAACTAATTAATTATGGAAAATACTTACACATGTGAACACCTTATATAATGTGAACACTTATACACTTTACTTGCTTAACAAAGACCGTGTGAGATGGTTGAAACGTCGCTGCATCTGATGAATAAAGCCTGTCATCTAGACTAGTGTGCTACTGTTCCTGTTGAACTAGATAGATAGATAGATAGATAGGAGGAGGTTAGGTGAATGAGTTCAAGCTGGTATAATGATCAATTTAATAGATTCCATGTTTGATATTCATCAAAAAGGAAACCTGCGACATTCTAGATTAGTAAAAACAAATAAAAATAGAAAACTTATTTCATCAAAGTTGCAAGGACAATGTTTCACCTTGCTCAGGAGCCATTTTTAAGCAGATAAATAGAGCAATAGATAGAGAGAGACAGATAAGTAGATAGATAGTAACATGCAAACGAGGGCGCTGCTATTTACCATAAAAGTAAACACATTAAAAAAAAAAACTTTATTCCATCAAAGGTGCAGTGGCAATGTTTTGGCTCACTTTAAAACCGTTTTCAAGCCCTGCTTGAAAATGGTTCTAAGGTGAGACGAAACGTTGCAAATTCACTATTAATGCAATAAAGTATTTTTTATTTCTCTTCACTAATCAGAGGAATGTTGCAGTTTACTTTTTTGTTAAATAGACCGGAGAAAGGTATAAAAAAAAAGAAAACAAAGACAGCTAACAAATACAAACATGTGATAGACTTTTATACATTTCTTGTGCAGTTGTGTACAATTAGGCATTTGTTAAAATTTGTGGCCAAGGATATTCAGGACGGCACTACCAATTCTCCTAATCGAGTACTCAAATACACACACTAATGCCGACACTAACATACAGTCCAGCAGCGGTGCTAGGAAGTATGAATGAAACAGACTTCAATTACAAAGCATCTTGCACTCATCGCACAATGCCGCACAATGATTTTTTTTTTGTTTTGCTGTAGATTTTTGGATAAAATGACTGATGTCATTACAAAGTAGAATTGGTGGTGCAAAAAATAAGCCATCATATGGATTTTTAGGTGCAAAATTGAAAGGGTTATGATTTTTTTTAAAGTTAAGGAGAAAAAAACTAAAGTGCAAAAATGGAAAAATGCTTAGTCCTTAAGGGGTTAACAGGATCAAAATAGTACATAGGTATGTGGTGTGCATTTATGAGGGGAGGACAATGTGCTCCAGTACGCTTAAAACAGTATTTGTGTACAACACCAGCCGTTGTGTACCTTTTGCTGGCCTTTCACAGTATCTAAGCCCTTAAGACTTTAACAGGAACAAAATAGTACACCACTTAGATGTACGTATGTGGTATGCACTTATGAGGGGAGGACAATGCGCTCCAGTACGCTTGAAAAATTGTTTGTGTACAACACCAGCTGGTGTGTACTTTTGGCTGGCCTTTCACAGTATCTAGGCCCTCAAGACTTTAACAGGAACAAAATAGTACACCACTTAGATGTACGCATGTGGTATGCACGTATGAGAAGAGGAAAATGTGCTCCAGTACGCTTAAAAAAGTATTTGTGTACAACACCAGCCGGTGTGTACTTTTGACTGGCCTTTCACAGTATCTATGCCCTTAAGACTTTAACAGGAACAAAATAGTACACCACTTAGATGTATGTAAGTGGTCTGCATTTATGAGGGGAGGACAATGTGCTACAGTAGGCTTAAAAAAGTGTTTGTGTACAACACCAGCAGTACACACCAGTTCTGCAGCACACAGTCAGTGTACTACACCCAAAATTGCACTTTCTCTCTCAATCTCACTCCCTTCCCTAACAGTGCTTTTAGGCAGGATTTGGGCTTGAGGTGAATCACTGCTGTTCTGTGGAACACACTGTACAACACACTGCTCTCTGTCCCTCTCTCTCTGCAGTAGAGCACTGATGTGACTGGGAGGTGAATCACTGCCGTAAAAATGCTTTTCTGTGCAACACACACTGCTCTCTGTCCCTTTTTCTGTACAACAGAACGCTGATGTGACTGGGAGGGGAATCACTCCTGGAAAATGATTTTCTGTGCCACACACAGTGCTGTCTGTTCCTCTCTATCTCTCTGCAATAAACACCAGAATGGTGTTACGGCAGGACATGGGGAGATACAGAAGTGAAGACAATACAGCACAGATTATAGGAAGTTTTGATAATGAGCTAAGAAGCTCAAATCCACATTGAGTCCTCTGTTCTTTGAATTATAAAAAAAGGTATCATTTTGGCGTCAAATGTCTTTGTTTCTTGGGTGTTTTTGAAGTTTCCTTTCAGAATCTTGATTGGTCATGTATGGAGTGACCTGTTTGGGTGAAATGGTTTCCAACTGGTGTACAATATAGTCCATTTCTCTATGGTTGTTGATGGAAGATCTGTGTAGGTTCATCCTTTTTGGTTCAGCCCGGTAGTGGACAAACCAAGTATATGAAGGGTTTGCTCATCTCTAGGGTAAAGTGGAATAGGCTTGGCAGACAGCAGAATAGAAAATACATGGCAAAGTGGAGACTCTGAGAGTTCATTCATTCTATATAAGTCTTTCCCCTAACTGTGTTGGGAGAAGAGTTAGTGGTAAGCCCTATATTGATACAATATGCATTACTTCTATAATATCTATACATATTAAACACATTTTCACAATTATCTCTCAGTGCTACTGCATAATGTGTGTTTATACTACGGATATGAGTTTTTCATATTATGATATAATTATTCGTCCTCCTGCTTTTAGCCAACTCCCCCCACCACCTCTGTCTTTCTATTTCCTTTTCTCTTTTCTCCCTTTACCTTAAGTAATAAGTCATGCTGAAATGCTCTTCTCCCCTTGTGGATAAAATCAGTGCAATCTTCCCCCAATAGCCATTGGGTCTCTGGATGCTGTACTTAATTAAATTCCTTGCTATTTTTGAAAACTAATTAAATCACCAGCATGATTCAGCCTGTTGCTTTAATCGACATTTTGTACATTTCAATGTTTTTAAACAATTTTATGCTATGAAACCTTGTGACAGCACTTAAATGAAGTGAAATGTATTCCTTTTAATTAGCTGTCAGTCACATATCTCTCTATTGGTTAGTTAAGTCAGGCATACTGACAAAGTATCACAGCAATTCAGTCACCGACAACACGACAGACATACAATTGTTTGCTTTTTTATATTTTAATGAGGATTTTGATGAGGTATGGATATCCTGGCAGAGGTTTGGTGGCCCATGTGCCTAGACTAGGGGTGAGCGAACTTTTGATAAATTTGATTCAGTTCAATCTGAATTTATTTGAGGTGCATCTATATTAAAAACGGCTATTTCTGGCCTACAGAGAGCCTCAATATGGGTGTAGAACACTTTGCTGTGTTCTAACACACATATGGAGTGTGCTGGGGTAGTGAAATAATACTGTTATTCAGTATGACATGCAGATTAGAGGTGTCAATATTAAAATTACTGTCACAGAGCGGCACAATAACAGAGCCTGGAGGTGACATCAGAATGAGGAGACCATATAGTGGCTGAATGACACAGCGTGGAGGTGGCGGAAGCATGAGGAGAACATATACTGGCGGAATGACACAACGTGGAGGTGTTGGTAGCATGAGGAGACCATATAGTGGCTGAATGGCACAGCTTGGATGAGGCTGAAGCATGAGGAGACCATATAGTGGCAGAATGACACAGTGTGGAGGTGTTGGCAGCATGAGGAGACCATATAGTGGCAGAATGACACATCCTGGAGCTGACAGCAGCATGAGTAGACACTAGGGCTTCTCAATCAAAGATGCTGTGTGTGGGCTTCCGTGTTCGAGACCGCCCCCTCTTTACGTCACGCCCGCCCCCTCGTGATTTCACGCCTGCCCCCTCAACTAAAGTCTATGGGAAGGGGGCGTGTCAGGTGTCGCGCCCCCTTCCCATAGACTTTCGTTGAGGGGGCGGGCGTGACATCACTAGGGGCGGGCGTGACGTCACGAGGGGGCAGCCTCGAACACGGAAGCCCGCACACAGCGTCCGGAGTAATAAACTTCTGGACCCTGCGAGCGGAGCTCCAGAAGACAGGGCAGTGGAGAACCCCTTTAAACCCTTCAGGACCCAGCCCATTTTCACCTTAGGACCCGGCCATTTTTTGCACATCTGACCACTTTCACTTTAAGCCTTAATAACTCTGGGATGCTTTTACCTTTCATTCTGATTCCAAATTTGTTTTTTCTTGACATATTCTACTTTATGTTATTGGTAAAATTTCATTGATACTTGCATCATTTCTTGGTGAAAAATTCCAAAATAAAATTTTTTTTCAAAATGTTTCATTTTTTTTAACTTTGAAGCTCTCTGCTTATAAGGAAAATGCATATTCCAAATAAATGATATATTGATTCACATATACAATATGTCTACTTTATGTTTGCATCAGAAAGTTGACATGTTCTTACTTTTGCAGTATATTCAGATATGAAAAAAAGGAGACAGAGAGAGCAAAACTATGTGCCTTTATTCCTTTACTTTGGTATCAAAAGTCGGAAAAATGGTATGCTCACCTTCTGGTGTTATGCTAAGAGCACAACACCTGTGATCGCCTTGGGACTCAACAGCATGGAGTCTGGGGTAAAGGTGCAGCCTGGATCAGCCCGTCTTGGAGATCCCGTGGACAGTTTTCTTATGAGAGTTACTGAATGCTTGTAGGAAAGTGATCCTTCACGGCGCTCCTTTGTTATAAATGGTCAGAAACAGATGCGGACAAAGGTTTAAAATAAAAGTAAAGGACTTTATTCTTAATAGCGCTACGGACTACGCGTTTCTGGGGGCTTGCTCCCCCCTTCTTCAGGTCCAATGGGGAATGAGCAAACATAATGTGTTTTTATACACAAAAAAAGCCCGGGAAAAAGTACATGTGGGCGTTCCATACAACATACAAGACAGCTTAGATTCTGCGGGAATGTTCCGATCTCAATTATAATTAAAATCCACACTTAAATGCATACAACATATAAAACTTGCGTGTTAGAGCCTCTAACCTGTTGTTGCTGGTTGCTGGAATATGCTCTATTGGTGGGATTGAGATCATGCCAAAGTCACCTTTGTGTGACATAATGAGATGTCTGGATAAACCGTGAAGTAGGAATCCTTTTTTGGTATTGCTCCTATGTAGATTTAGGCGTTGGTGGAGTTCTTGGGTCATCCTCCCCACATATTGTTTTCCACATTTACAGGTGATAAGGTAAATGATATAGGATGATTGGCATGTCATAAAGGATTTTATAGGAAATGATGTACCAGTATAGGTACTGGTAAAGCTGGATTGTTTGTGACAAATGGTGTCACAGCACAAGCACCTGGATTTGCTACACTTAAAAGCTCCCTTTGGTAGGGGGCAATTGGTGATGGCTGGTCATTTCTAGTCTTTTCTTGGTTCCCTCTGCTGGGTGCAATAATATTGCGCAGAGTGGGTGCCCTACGGTAGGTAAAGCGTGGTTTCTGTGGTAATAACTTTGCTAGATAGGGGTCGGAGAGTAAAATCCTCCAGTGTTTGATTATTATCTTTTGAATCTGTTTATGTCCTCCCGAGTAAGTAGTTATGAAGTTTGTGGTAGAATGGTTCTTATTTCTATTTTTATTTATATTTTTCATTATACTTTTGTCTTTGTTTTTGCTTGCATTTTCATTTGTTCCTGTTTTTTCTCTTTTATCTGGTTCTTCTGGATTTCTTATGTATGATCCAAAGTCTGAGTCAATCACCACCTGGCTTTCAGCGGTGGAAGGCAAGCAATCTTCCTGGGTAAGTGCATTGGCTTTCTGGAATGCACTATTAACCAATTGTTTTGGATATCCCTTCTCAGCAAATCGTTGTTTTAAAGTTCCGGCCTGTTGTATAAATGTTGGATTCTCTGTACAGTTTTTACGTATTCTTCTGAACTGTCCATAAGGTTTATTTTCTTTCCACTTGCGATGGTGGCCACTCTGGAAAGGGCCGTAACTGTTTGAATCGACTGTAACTGTTTGAATCGACTGATTTAAAGTAAGTGGATGTGATGATTTTTTCGTCTTTGTGGGAAATCTGTAGATCCAGAAACTCTATAGATACCTTTGAGTGGTTTGGTGTTAGTTGAATGCCCCAATTGTTAGGGTTGATTTGCTGAACCAGAAGGGATATGAGGTTGGTGTCTCCTTTCCATAACAAAAACAGGTCGTCTATATACCGTTTATAGATGACAGCGTGAGAGGTAAATAGGGGGTTTTAGGTGATGAATTTTTGCTCAAAACACCCAATAAATAAATTTGCGTATGAGGGGGCCACCCGGGTCCCCATTGCTGTGCCTCTTGTTTGGGGGTAGGTTTTGTCTTTGTATGTGAAGTAATTGTTTTCAAGAACCGCCTACGGAGCAGGATTCCATAGCTCCATCCTCTATTCCCTCGATAACTTCTCCTCATCCTTCTCAGCATTTTATAGAGCTGGCTCCTTGGACTCCGACGAAGTTGAAAATCACCAACTTCTTTTCACCAATAAGAGCTACAAAAAAAAAAACTAGAAGAGGTAAGAGAGCAGGATCCAAGATCAGTAAGCGGAAACATACAGAAAAACATTAACACCTGTACTAGCAGCAAGCGGTACCCAAGGAACTAAAAATCCAAAGGAGCCCACCACTAACAAGATATTCAATCTGTCTAACCATCTACTTAATATAGGAGAATATTCCTTATTACAAAAAGGATTATCATTTTGTCCCCATTTCGATCCGAAAAAGTTTGAGCTCTTTTTAGATCTCAACCAATTTACCATGCGCTTGAACTTACAACGCCACTTCTCACTTCCAGCCAATCAAAATCTGGAAGAGGTCCATCCTCACATGGACACCCCAGGGGTACACCCTGATGTCAAGCCAAAAACCAAGTTCTACCCCCTAAACAGCCAGGGACACCTATTGAGAACTTTCCACGAATTAGTGGAAAACGATTTTCGGGAATTACCGAATAAATTCACTTGTCAATCACAAGAGGGACAACTTACTAGAGTCGAACGCGCAGCCCTGAAAACTTTGAAAGATAACAAAAGTATAATAATCCGCCCTGCGGACAAAGGGGGCAGGATCGTTATCCAAGACCTTGAGGATTACAAGCTATGAACATCTTAGGTGACACAAATTACTACAAACTGATTGAAAATAATCCTTTTCCCAAACTACAACAAAAATTTCTATCATTACTCCACGAATGTTTCTCCAATAACATAATTACAAAAAAAGAAAATACATTTCTCTTCGTGTCCAATCCTAACATCCCATTCTACTACCACCTACCTAAGCTGCATAAGAATGAGAAACAACCGCCCGGGCATCCCATCATCTCCGGATTCAACAGTGCAACCTGTAACATTTCTCAATATCTAGATATGATCCTGCAGCCCTACGTACAGAAGCTTCCAAGTAATCTCAAAAACTTGGATGAGCTAATTAACATCCTAAAGGAACAAACTTGGGAAGAGGATATGACGCTGGTGACAATGGATGTCTCCGCGTTATATACAAATATTCAACATTAGCTAGGACTCCAGAGCACTCTATCATTCCTACAAGGGGATGTAAACATTCCTGCATCACAAGTCACCTTTTTGATGGACTGCTTCAAACTGGTTCTTGAAAACAATTACTTCACCTACAAAGACAAAACCTACCACCAAACAAGAGGCACAGCAATGGGGACCCGGGTGGCCCCCTCATATGCAAATTTATTTATGGTCTGTTTTGAGCAAAAATTCATCACCTCAAACCCCCTATTTACTAGAGTTTCTGGATCTACAGATTTCCCACAAAGACGAAAAAATCATCACATCCACTTACTTTAAATCAGTCGAGAGACCACCATCGCAAGTGGAAAGAAAATATACCTTATGGACAGTTCAGAAGAAAACGTACATCATTTCCTATAAAATCCTTTATGACATGCCAATCATCCTATATCATTTACCTTATCACCTGTAAATGTGGAAAACAATATGTGGGGAGGACGACCCAAGAACACCACCAACGTCTAAATCTACATAGGAGCAATACCAAAAAAAGATTCCTACTTCACGGTTTATCCAGACATCTCATTATGTCACACAAAGGTGACTTTGACATGATCTCAATCCCACCAATAGAGCATATCCCAGCAACCAGCAACAACAGGTTAGAGGCTCTAACACGCAAAGAGATGTTCTGGATATATACTCTGCGATGCCTACAACCGACAGGCCTTAATGAAGTCACAGAAGTGATCAAATAATTCTATGGAATATCCCTTCCCACTTCTAATACTACAACTACTAATGGCCTTAATAAATAGAGGAAAATAGTGAGTTATCATCCCTTTCATATGTAAGAAGAGGATGTGATATATATATATATATATATATTATTTTTTTTTTTTCATATTGCCTGAACGAGGTACGGGACATACATTTTTCTCCATTGATAATTTGTTGGCAGCTTACAATGTGTCTACTAAGGCAGATCAAGAATCTGGAATGGTGACCAACCTGCAACAAAGCAATACTCTGGTAGATTAATAATTCAGAATGGTGACTCACCTGTATTAAAGAAATACTTTCTATTTTACATTTCGCAAACAAATTTGTAACCAATAACACTTGTGCTCACTTTCCATAGAGCTGATGACACCCGTTGTCACAGCAGCTGGAGGACTGCATCTCCCATCTCAGCTCTGGCCCGAGATCCATCTGCTTAGCGGTCACAGCTGGAACGGTTGCTAAGTCGGGACCTGTACTTGTTCTATCCTCTCAGAATGGAGCTTCTGCTCCAGGACCCCGGCAAATGCCGTTACTATTACGCAAGTCATTATTAGTATTTTTCTTCCTAAGAATTTCTTTTTATGGTTATGGATTATTAATTCTGGTTGAGTTTTATAGGTTGTATGCATTTAAGTGTGGATTTTAATTATAATTGAGATCGGAACATTCCCGCAGAATCTAAGCTGTCTTGTATGTTGTATGGAACGCCCACATGTACTTTTTCCCGGGCTTTTTTTGTGTATAAAAACAAATTATGTTTGCTCATTCCCCATTGGACCTGAAGAAGGGGGGAGCAAGCCTCCAGAAACGCGTACTCCGTAGCGCTATTAAGAATAAAGTCCTTTACTTTTATTTTAAACCTTTGTCCGCATCGGTTTCTGACCATTTATAACAAAGGAGCGCCGTCAAGGATCACTTTCCTACAAGCATTAAGTAACTCTCATGTTTTTACTTTTGGAAGACATCAAAGGGCTTCAAAGTTCAGCAGCAATTTTCCAATTTTTCACATCATTTTCAAAATCGAAATTTTTCAGGGACCAGTTCAGTGTTGAAGTGGATTTGAAGGGCCTTCTTTTTAGAAATACCCCATAAAAACTGCACCCCTCAAAGTATTCAAAATGACATTCAAAAAGTTTGTTAACCTTTTAGGTGTTTCACAGGAATAGCAGCAAATTGAAGGAGAAAATTCTAAATCTTCATTTTTTACACTGGCAAATTCTTGTAGACCCAGTTTTTTTAATTTTTACAAGGTGTAAAAGGAGATAAATCTTCCTAAAATGTGTAACCCAATTTCTCTCGAGTAAGGAAATACCTCATATGTGTATATGTGTATGTCAAGTGCTCTGTGGGTGCACTAGAGGGCTCAGATGTGAAGGAGCGACAGTGGGATTTTGGAGAGTGAGTTTGCCTGAAATGGTTTTTCGGGGGCATGCCACATTTAAGAAGCCCCTATGGTGCTAGAACAGGAATAAAAAAACACACTTGTTACGCCGAGCGCTCCGGGTCCCCGCTCCTCCCCGGAGCGCTCGCTTCTCTCTCCCCGCGGCAGCGCTCCGGTCACGTCCTCTGACCCGGGGCGCTGCGATTCCGCTGCCAGCCGGGATGCGATTCGCGATGCGGGTAGCGCCCGCTCGCGATGCGCACCCCGGCTCCCCTACCTGACTCGCTCCCCGTCTGTTCTGTCCCGGCGCGCGCGGCCCCGCTCCCTAGGGCGCGCGCGCGCCGGGTCTCTGCGATTTAAAGGGCCACTGCGCCGCTGATTGGCGCAGTGGTTCCAATTAGTGTGTTCACCTGTGCACTTCCCTATATCACCTCACTTCCCCTGCACTCCCTTGCCGGATCTTGTTGCCTTAGTGCCAGTGAAAGCGTTCCTTGTGTGTTCCTTGCCTGTGTTTCCAGACCTTCTGCCGTTGCCCCTGACTACGATCCTTGCTGCCTGCCCCGACCTTCTGCTACGTCCGACCTTGCTTTTGCCTACTCCCTTGTACCGCGCCTATCTTCAGCAGCCAGAGAGGTGAGCCGTTGCTAGTGGATACGACCTGGTCACTACCGCCGCAGCAAGACCATCCCGCTTTGCGGCGGGCTCTGGTGAAAACCAGTAGTGGCTTAGAACCGGTCCACTAGCACGGTCCACGCCAATCCCTCTCTGGCACAGAGGATCCACTACCTGCCAGCCGGCATCGTGACAGTAGATCCGGCCATGGATCCCGCTGAAGTTCCTCTGCCAGTTGTCGCTGACCTCACCACGGTGGTCGCCCAGCAGTCACAACAGATAGCGCAACAAGGCCAACAGCTGTCTCAACTGACCGTTATGCTACAACAGTTACTACCACAGCTTCAGCAGTCATCTCCTCCGCCAGCTCCTGCACCTCCTCCGCAGCGAGTGGCCGCTCCTGGGATACGCTTATCCTTGCCGGATAAATTTGATGGGGACTCTAAGTTTTGCCGTGGCTTTCTTTCCCAATGTTCCCTGCATCTGGAGATGATGTCGGACCTGTTTCCCACTGAAAGGTCTAAGGTGGCTTTCGTAGTCAGCCTTCTGTCCGGAAAAGCCCTGTCATGGGCCACACCGCTCTGGGACCGCAATGACCCCGTCACTGCCTCTGTACACTCCTTCTTCTCGGAAATCCGAAGTGTCTTTGAGGAACCTGCCCGAGCCTCTTCTGCTGAGACTGCCCTGTTGAACCTGGTCCAGGGTAATTCTTCCGTTGGCGAGTATGCCGTACAATTCCGTACTCTTGCTTCAGAATTGTCCTGGAATAATGAGGCCCTCTGCGCGACCTTCAAAAAAGGCCTATCCAGCAACATTAAAGATGTTCTGGCCGCACGAGAAATTCCTGCTAATCTACATGAACTTATTCACCTAGCCACTCGCATTGACATGCGTTTTTCCGAAAGGCGTCAGGAACTCCGCCAAGATATGGACTCTGTTCGCACGAGGCGTTTCTTCTCCTCGGCTCCTCTCTCCTCTGGTCCCCTGCAATCTGTTCCTGTGCCTCCCGCCGTGGAGGCTATGCAGGTCGACCGGTCTCGCCTGACACCTCAAGAGAGGACACGACGCCGTATGGAGAACCTCTGCCTGTACTGTGCTAGTACCGAACACTTCCTGAGAGATTGTCCTATCCGTCCTCCCCGCCTGGAAAAACGTACGCTGACTCCGCACAAAGGTGAGACAGTCCTTGATGTCTACTCTGCTTCTCCACGTCTTACTGTGCCTGTGCGGATGTCTGCCTCTGCCTTCTCCTTCTCTACAGTGGCCTTCTTGGACTCTGGATCTGCAGGAAATTTTATTTTGGCCTCTCTCGTCAACAAGTTCAACATCCCGGTGACCAGTCTCGCCAGACCCCTCTACATCAATTGTGTAAATAATGAAAGATTGGACTGTACCATACGTTTCCGCACGGAGCCCCTTCTTATGAGCATCGGATCTCATCATGAGAGGATTGAACTTTTGGTCCTCCCCAATTGCACCTCGGAAATTCTCCTTGGACTTCCCTGGCTTCAACTTCATTCCCCTACCCTGGATTGGTCCACTGGGGAGATCAAGAGTTGGGGGTCCTCTTGTTCCAAGAACTGTCTAAAACCGGTTCCCAGTAACCCTTGCCGTAACTCTGTGGTTCCTCCAGTAACCGGTCTCCCTAAGGCCTATATGGACTTCGCGGATGTTTTCTGCAAAAAACAAGCTGAGACTCTACCTCCTCACAGGCCTTATGATTGCCCTATCGACCTCCTCCCGGGTACTACTCCATCGGGGATCGAGAGCTTCTAGCCATTAAATTAGCACTTGAGGAATGGAGGCATCTGCTGGAGGGATCAAGTTCTCCTGTTATTATCTACACCGACCACAAGAACCTCTCCTACCTCCAGTCTGCCCAACGGCTGAATCCTCGCCAGGCCCGGTGGTCTCTGTTCTTTGCCCGATTTAATTTTGAGATTCACTTTCGTCCTGCCGATAAGAACATTAGGGCCGATGCTCTCTCTCGTTCCTCGGATGCCTCAGAAGTTGAACTCTCTCCGCAACACATCATTCCACCTGACTGCCTGATCTCCACTTCTCCTGCCTCCATCAGGCAGACTCCTCCAGGAAAGACCTTTGTTTCTCCTCGCCAACGCCTCGGAATCCTCAAATGGGGTCACTCCTCCCATCTCGCAGGTCATGCGGGTATCAAGAAATCTGTGCAACTCATCTCCCGCTTCTATTGGTGGCCGACTCTGGAGACGGATGTTGTGGACTTTGTGCGAGCCTGCACTATCTGTGCCCGGGATAAGACTCCTCGCCAGAAGCCCGCTGGTTTTCTTCATCCTCTGCCTGTCCCCGAACAGCCTTGGTCTCTGATTGGTATGGATTTTATTACTGATTTACCCCCTTCCCGTGGCAACACTGTTATTTGGGTGGTCGTTGATCGATTCTCCAAAATGGCACATTTCATCCCTCTTCCTGGTCTTCCTTCAGCGCCTCAGTTGGCTAAACAATTTTTTGTACACATTTTTCGTCTTCACGGGTTGCCTACGCAGATTGTCTCGGATAGAGGCGTCCAATTCGTGTCTAAATTCTGGAGGGCTCTCTGTAAACAACTCAAGATTAAATTAAATTTTTCTTCTGCATATCATCCCCAGTCCAATGGACAAGTAGAAAGGATTAACCAGATCTTGGGTGATTATTTGCGACATTTTGTTTCCTCCCGCCAGGATGACTGGGCAGATCTCCTCCCATGGGCCGAATTCTCGTATAACTTCAGGGTCTCTGAGTCTTCCTCCAAATCCCCATTTTTCGTGGTGTACGGCCGTCACCCTCTTCCCCCCCTCCCTACTCCCTTGCCCTCTGGTCTGCCCGCTGTGGATGAAATTTCTCGTGACCTTTCCATCATATGGAGAGAGACCCAAAATTCTCTCTTACAGGCTTCATCACGCATGAAGAAGTTCGCGGATAAGAAAAGAAGAGCTCCCCCCGTTTTTTCCCCTGGAGACAAGGTATGGCTCTCCGCTAAATATGTCCGCTTCCGTGTCCCTAGCTACAAGTTGGGACCACGCTATCTTGGTCCTTTCAAAATTTTGTGTCAAATTAATCCTGTCTCTTATAAACTTCTTCTTCCTCCCTCTCTTCGTATCCCTAATGCCTTTCACGTCTCTCTTCTCAAACCACTCATCCTCAACCGTTTTTCTCCCAAATCTGTTCCTCCCACTCCTGTTTCCGGCTCCTCGGACATCTTCTCGGTCAAAGAAATTTTAGCTGCCAAAAAGGTCAGAGGGAAAAATTTTTTTTTAGTGGACTGGGAGGGTTGTGGTCCTGAAGAGAGATCCTGGGAACCTGAGGACAACATCCTAGACAAAAGTCTGCTCCTCAGGTTCTCAGGCTCTAAGAAGAGGGGGAGACCCAAGGGGGGGGGTACTGTTACGCCGAGCGCTCCGGGTCCCCGCTCCTCCCCGGAGCGCTCGCTTCTCTCTCCCCGCGGCAGCGCTCCGGTCACGTCCTCTGACCCGGGGCGCTGCGATTCCGCTGCCAGCCGGGATGCGATTCGCGATGCGGGTAGCGCCCGCTCGCGATGCGCACCCCGGCTCCCCTACCTGACTCGCTCCCCGTCTGTTCTGTCCCGGCGCGCGCGGCCCCGCTCCCTAGGGCGCGCGCGCGCCGGGTCTCTGCGATTTAAAGGGCCACTGCGCCGCTGATTGGCGCAGTGGTTCCAATTAGTGTGTTCACCTGTGCACTTCCCTATATCACCTCACTTCCCCTGCACTCCCTTGCCGGATCTTGTTGCCTTAGTGCCAGTGAAAGCGTTCCTTGTGTGTTCCTTGCCTGTGTTTCCAGACCTTCTGCCGTTGCCCCTGACTACGATCCTTGCTGCCTGCCCCGACCTTCTGCTACGTCCGACCTTGCTTTTGCCTACTCCCTTGTACCGCGCCTATCTTCAGCAGCCAGAGAGGTGAGCCGTTGCTAGTGGATACGACCTGGTCACTACCGCCGCAGCAAGACCATCCCGCTTTGCGGCGGGCTCTGGTGAAAACCAGTAGTGGCTTAGAACCGGTCCACTAGCACGGTCCACGCCAATCCCTCTCTGGCACAGAGGATCCACTACCTGCCAGCCGGCATCGTGACAACACTTAGCATACTATTTTGGAAATTACACCCCTCAAGGAATGTAACAAGGGGTACAGTGAGCCTTAAAGGAAATCTGCCATCAGAATCACCCGCACTAAACCTGTTACACAGACTTGTAGTGTGGGTGATCCTGATTAAAACGCTTCTTACCTCATTAAAAACTGTGCAGCGTTTCGCCAGATATCTTCATTTTTAGTTTTATGGTATTCCCAGGCTTGGGACTCAGTGGGAGCTCTGCAGCATCAGCACGGACTTGCTTACGTCATTTTCGCTGGGTGGAGCGACTGCCCGGCTCATGAATATTCATGGCTGCCTCATCGCAGTCTTCCTCCTGGTATAGGTCACGTGGGTAGCACCGTACATGCGCCGCGCGCTGTGCACCCGGAAGCATCTATGCATCTATCTATCTATGCAGGAGAACACCGCTTCCGGGTTTACGGCGCGTGGAGCATGCGTGGTGCTACCCACGTGACCTACACCAGGAGGAAGACTGTGATGAGGCAGCCATGAATATTATTGAGCCGGGCAGCCGCTTCGCCTGGCGAAAATGACGTAAGCGAGTCCTTGCTGATTCTGCGGACCTCCCACTGAGTCCCAAGCCTGGGAATACCATATAACTAAAAATGAAGATATCTGGCGAACCGCTGCACAGTTTTTAATGAGGTAAGAAGTGTTTTAATCAGGATCACCTGCACTACACAACCTGTGTGACAGGTTTAGTACGGGTGATTCTGATGGCAGATTTCCTTTAACACTCCACAGGTGTTTGAAGACATCTCGTTGGATGTGTACATTTTTTTTTTCACAAAAATGCTAGTTTTCGCCCAAATTTTACATTTTTACAAGTGGATATAGTAAATGCCCCCAAAAATTGGTAACCCCATCTCTTCTCAGTATGAAAATACCCCATGTGTGGACATCAAGTGCACTGCAGACGCACTACACTGCTCAGAAGAGAAGGAGTCACATTTGGCTTTTGGAAAGCAAATTTTGCTGAAATGGTTTTTAGGGGCATGTTACATTTAGGAAGCCCCTATGGTGCCAGAACAGCAAAAAAAAGCACATGGCATACTATTTTGGAAACTACACCCCTCAAGGAATGTAACAAGGGGTACAGTGAGCCTTAACACCCCACAGGTGTTTGACAAATTTCTGCTAAAGTTGGACGTGAAAATGAAAAATTAGATTTTTTTCACAAAAATGCTGGTGTTACCCCAAATTTTTCATTTTCACAAGGGGCAATAGGAGAAAAAGCCCCTCAAAATTTGTATGGAGTATGGAAATATCCCATAAGATGTAAAGTGCTCTGTGGGCAAACTACAATGCTCAGAAGAGAAGTAGCGCCATTGAACTTTTGGAGAGAGAATTTGTTTGTAATAGAAGTCAGGGCCCACGTGCGTTTATAAAGTCCTCCGTGGTGCCAGAACAGTGGAGACCCCCCCCCCCCACATGTGACCCTATTTTGGAAACGAACCCCCTCACAGAATTTAATAAGGGGTGCAGGGAGCATTTACACCCCACTTGCATTTTACATATCTTTGGAACAGTGAGCTGTGCAAATTAAATTTTTATTTTTTTATTTTCACGGACCACTGTTCCAAAAATCTGTCAGACATCTGTGGGGTGTAAAGGCTCACTGTACCCCTTATCAAATTATGTGAGGGGTGTAGTTTCCAAAATGGGGTCACATGTGAGTGGGGGCACTGTTCTGGCACTATGGGGGCTTTGTAAACACACATGGCCTTCAATTTCGGACACATTGGGGGATATTTATCAAAGGATTTAGACAGTTTTTTCCTGTCTAAATTTGTCGCACAGAAAGTCGCAGTCTAAATATGAGCGACTTTTTTGCGACTTTTGCTCTAGAGGATTTTTAGAACATGATGCATGCTAGTCTATTTTAGACTGAAATGAATTGGAAAATGCATTGGTGCTGAATTTATCAAAAGCGACTTTTCAGCGACAAGTCGCATCGGCTGAAAGTACGCCGAAATGTCAGACCATGTTGGAGCAGGTTTAAATATAGACTGAAGCATAGATCACGAAGTCTGTGCACAGAATTTATTAAGAGCCCTGTGCCTTTTGATAAATTAGGCACACAATAGACCAGCCTAACCCTCTGTAGTTTGGTCTATATTGATGCGGGACATAAACAACTTTGATAAATATCCCCCATTCGCTCTCCAAAATCACAATGGCGCTCCTTCTCTTCTGAGCGTTGTAGTGCCCGGGCAGAGCACTTTACATCCACATATGGGGTATGATCTTACTCAGAAGAAATGGGGTTACAAATTTTGCGGGGCTTTTTTCCTATTCTCCCTTGTGAAAATGAACAATTTAGGGTAACACCAGCATTTTAGGTGAAATTTGTTTTTGTTTTTTTTTCATTTTCACCTCCAACTTTTACGAAAATTTTTCAAACACCTGTGGGGTGTTAAGGCTCACTATACCCCTAGTTACATTCCGTGAGGGGTGTAGTTTCCAAAATGGGGTCACATGTGGGTATTTATTGTTTTGTGTTTATGTCAGAACCACTGTAGAATTAGCCACCCCTGTGCAAATCACCAATTTAGACCTCAAATGTGCATAGTGCGCTTTCACTCCTGAGCCCTGTTGTTCGCCCGTGGATTACTTTACACCCACATATGGGGTATTTCTGTACTCAGGAGAAATTGCGTTATAAATTTTGGGGGTCTTTTTTTCCTTTTCCGCTTGTGAAAATTAAAAGTATGGGGCAACACCATGTTAGTGTAAGATTTTTTATTTTTTTACACTAATATGCTGGGGTAGACCCCAACTTTACATTTTCATAAGGGTTAAAAGGAGAAAAAGCCCCCAAAATTTGTAACAATTTCTTCCGAGTAGGGAAATACCTCATATTTGGCCCTAAACTATTTCCTTGAAATACGACAGGGCGCAATGCAAATTGGAGGCCTATTTTGCTAATTTGAATCCGACACCAAAATACCCCACGGCAGTGTTTCCCAAACAGGGTGTCTCCAGCTGTTGCAAAACTCCCAGCATGCCTTGACAGTCAGTGGCTGTCCGGCAATACTGGGAGTTGTTTTTCAACAGCTGGAGACTCCGTTTTGGAAACAGTTAAGTACAAGATATTTTTTTTTTTTTTTTTTGGGGGGGGGACTGTGTAGGGGTGTATGTATATGTAGTGTTTTACTTTTTATTTTTATTTTGTGTAGTGTAGTGTAGCGTTTTTTGGGTACATTCACACAGTCAGGTTTAAAATGAGTTTCTTGCTGGAAGTTTGACCTGTGGCGGAAAATTTGCCGCATCTCAAACTTGCAGCAGATAACTCGCTGCAAACCTGCCCGCGTCAATGTACTCTGTACATTCAAATGGGGGGTGGGGGGGGGCAAACCTCCAGCTGTTGCAAAACTACAACTCCCAGCATGCACTGACAGACCATACATGCTGGGAGTTGTAGTTATGCAACAGCTGGAGGCACATTGGTTGCGCAACACTGAGAATTTGTTACTTAACTCGGCCTCCAGCCGTGCAAAACTAGAACGCCCAGCATGTACAGTCTCTCATTGCATGCTGGGAGTTGTATTTTTGACACATCTGAAGGCACAATGGTTGCGAAACACAGTTAGGACACAAACTCTGTTTCACAACCAATGTGTCTTCAGCTGTTGTAAAACTGAAACACTCAGCATGCATTGACAGTCGAAGGGCATGCTGACAGTTGTAGTTTTGCAACAGCTGGAGGCACACTGCTACAACTCCCAGCATGCCCTTTGGTAGTCTGTGAATGCTGGGAGTTGTAGTTATGCAACAGCTGGATGCACACTTTTTCATAGAAAAAATGTGCCTCCTGAAGTGGCATAACTACAACCCCCAGCATGCACAGACTACCAAATGGCATGCTGGGAGTTGTAGTTGGAACTCCAGCTGTTGCAAAACTACAACTCCCAGCATGCCCTTTGGCTGTGCATGCTGAGAGTTGTTGCTAAGCAACAGCAGGAGGTGAACAGACCTCACCTCCTGCTGTATCCTGCTGCCTGCACCGCTGGGAACATTGCCGCTGCTGCCACCGCTACTGCCACTGGGACCGCCGCTGCCTCTCCTGAGGGGACCCCCGCCGAACCAGGGAAGGGTAGGAGACCCCCGCCAGCCCCAATCTCCTCCCCGATCGCCGCCCAACAGGACACCTCACTCCTGCTAAGTAAGGGTGAATGGAGCTGTCTCGGACAGCCCCATTCACCATTTTTTTCTGGGTCACCGGGTCACCAGAGACCCGATTGACCCGGAATTGCCACAAATCGCCAGTCTGAATTGAACGGCGATTTGCGGTGATTGCCGACATAGGGGGGTCTCAGGACCCCCCTCGGCATTTGCATGGGATGCCTGCTGATAGATATCAGCAGTCATCCCGGTCTGGTCCCCCCCGAAGTGCGGCGGGCATTGAAATTCCCACGGGCGTACAGGTACGCCCTGGGTCCTTAATTACCAGGGAGCCAGGGTGTACCCATATGCCCTGGGTCCTTAAGGGGTAAAAGATGAATTTTGAAATTTATATTGAAGATTTATGTTAGCTAGTGCTACCATAACTTTTTTTTTAGGCTCAGACCAAAGCCTAGCAGCATCAGTAAACCATATATTGGCTGAATGACACAGCCTGGAACACGCTGAAGCTTGAGGAGACCATATAGTGTCTGAATGGCACAGCAGGAGTTGGTAGCAGCATGAGTAGACCCTAGGGCTTCACAATTCCCAAGATTAAAAGATGAATTCTTAAATTTAAACCGAAGATTTTGGGTAGCTAGTGCTACCATAACAACATTTTTATTCCCAGACCCAGGCCCAGCAGCATCAGTAAACCATATATTGCCTGAATGGCACAGCCTGGAGATGGCTGCAGCATGAGGAGACCATATATTGTCTGAATGGAACAGCTTGCAGTTGGCAGAAGCATGAGGAGACCATTGAAATTAAGGAATTTTAAATAGAAATTTAACTCCTTGGGGACGAAGGGCGTATGCATACGCCCTCGCGTCCCGTTACTTAAGGACGGAGGGTGTATCCATACGCCCTCGGCATTTCCGATCACTGTCGCTCGCCGGGCGGTGATCGGACCGGGATGCCTGCTGATATCTTTCAGCAGGCATCCCATGGCAATGCCTAGGGGGGTCCTGAGACTCCCCCCATATCGGCGATCGCAGCAAATCGCAGGTCAATTCAGACCTGCAATTTGCCGCGGTCCGGGCAAATCAGGTCACTGGTGACCTGATCTCCCGGAAAATAAGACTGATCGGAGCTGTCAGAGACAGCTCCGACCAGCCTAAGGCATAAGAGCGAGGTGGCAGTGTTGCCACCCCCTCCTATCCCCTGCCATTGGTCGGTCAGGCTGACCACCAATGGCAGGAGGGGGCGGGGGGTTAGAGTTCATTTCCCCTCGCTCTGCGCACCGTTCGAAGTCGGTACAGAACGGGGGGAACACGGGCGGCGAGGGGGGGACATGGCCCGGATTACCCGGAGGCGGCGGCGGCATCCAGGAGCAGCGGCGGCAGGAAAGTGCGGCTGAGAAGGCTGCAGTGAAGATCGCGATAAGTGATCTTCACTGTGGCCTTCTAAAAGCTGCAAAACTACAACTCCCAGCATGCCCACACAGCCAAAGGCTGTCTGGGCATGCTGGGAGTTGTAGTTTTGCAACATTTGGAGGGTCACAGTTTGGAGACCACTGTGTAGTGGTCTCTAAACTGTGATCCTCCAGATGTTGCAAAACTACAACTCCCAGCATGCACTGACTGTCTGGGCATGCTGGGAGTTGTAGTTTTGCAACATCTGAAGTGGCACAGTTTGGAGACCACTATATGGTGGTCTCCAAACTGTAGCCCTCCAGATGTTGCAAAACTACAACTCCCAGCATGCCCAGACAGTCAGGGATGCTGGGCGTGTAGTTCTGTAATATCTGGCCCTTCAGATGTTGCAGAACTACAACTCCCAGCATGCCTGGACAGTCTGGGCATGCTTGGAGTTGTAGTTTTTGCAACATCTGGAGGGCTACAGTTTGGAGGCCACTGTTCTTCCCCAGTTGTTGCATAACTACAACTCCTAGCATGCCCAGACTGTCCAGGCATGCTGGGAGTTGTAGTTCTGCAACATATGAAGGGCCAGATAATGCAGAACTACACGCCCAGCATCCCTGACTGTACGGGCATGCTGGGAATTGTAGTTTTGCAACAACTGTAGGCACACTGGTTGGGAAACACTGAGCTAGAGTCTGTTTCCTAACTCAGTGAAGGAAACTCAAGGAAACTTACTGTGAACCCCTGCCTGTGTGAATGTACCCTAAAAACACTACACTACACTAACAAATAATAAAAAAGTAAAACACTACACATACACACCCTTACACGTCGCCCCCCCCCAAAAAAAAAAAAGAAAAACGTCTTATATGGCAGTGTTTCCTAAACGGCGCCTCCAGCTGTGGCAAAACCACAACTCCCAGTGTTGCCGGACAGCCATAGACTGTCCTGGCAGGCTGGGAGTCTGGCAACAGCTGGAGGCACCCTGTGGGAGACACTGCTGTAGGGTTTTGGTGGAGACAAGCCCCATCCTTGTAACCGGGTCCATGCCTACTGCTAATTCCTTATTCAGGCCTCAAATGCGCATGGCGCTCTCTCACTTCAGAGCCCTGTCGTATTTTAAGGCAACAGTTTAGGGCCACATATGGGGTATCTCCGCACTCGGGAGAAATTGCGTTACAAATTTTGGGGGGATTTTTCTCCCATTAACCTTTGTAGAAATGGTAAATTTTGGGGAAAAAACTGCACTTTAGTGAAAATAGTTTTTTTCATTTACACATCCGAATTTAACGAAAAGTCGTCAAACACCTGTGGGGTGTTAAGGCTCACCGGACCCCTTGAGGGGTGTAGTTTCCAAAATAGTATGCCATGTGTTTTTTCTTTTTGCTGTTCTGGCACCATAGGGGCTTCCTAAATGCGACATGCCCCCAAAAACCATTTCAGCAAAACTCACTCTCCAAAATCCCATTGTCGCTCCTTCCCTTCTGAGCCCTCTACTGCGCCCGCCGAACACTTGACATACACATATGAGGTATTTCCATACTCGACAGAAATCGGGTTACAAATTTTGTGGGGCTTCTTCTCCTTTTACCCCTTGTAAAATTTCAAAAACTGGGTCCACAATGCGAGTGTAAAAAATTAAGATTTTGAATTTTCTCCTTCACTTTGCTGCTATTCCTGTGAAACACCTAAAGGGTTAACAAACTTACTGAATGTCATTTTTAATACTTTGAGGGGTGCAGTTTTTATAATGGGGTAATTTATGGGGTATTTCTAATATGAAAGCCCTTCAAATCCACTTCAAAACTGAACTGGCCCCTAAAAAATTCCGATTTTGAAAATTTTGTGAAAAATTGGAAAATTGCTTCTGAACTTTGAAGCCCTCTGATGTTTTCCAAAAGTAAAAACATGTCAACTTTATGATGCAAACATAAAATAGACATAGTGTATATGTGAATCAAAATATTATTTATTTAGAATGTTTATTTTCCTTACAAGCAGAGAGCTTCAAAGTTAGAAAAATGCAAAATTTTCAATTTTTTTATCAAATTTAGGGAATTTTTCACCAAGAAATGATGCAAGTATAGACAAAAATTTACCACTAACATAAATTAGAATATGTCACGAAAAAACTATCTCGGAATCAGAATGAAAAGTAAAAGCATCCCAAAGTTATTAATGCTTAAAGTGACAGTGGTCAGAATTGCAAAAAATGCTCCCGTCCTTCGTGTTATAATGGGCTCCGCCCCCAAGGAGTTAAGATTTTTTAATTGAAATTGAGGGTTTTGAATTTGAACTCTTCACTCCTAAGTTTTAGTGTCCCGGTCCTCGGCGTTTAGATACAAAGGACCAAATCTAACAAGGAGTCACATGGCAGCACAATGACAGAGCCTGGATGTGTCATCAGTAGGAGGAGACCATAAAGTGTCTGAATGGCACAGCCTGGAGTTGGTAGCAGATGAGGAGACAACAGGGCCTCACAATCTCTAAGAATAAAAGATGAATTTTGAAATTTCCATTGAAGATGTATGGTTCCTAATGCTACCCTAAACATGTATTGGTAATCTCCTAGGCCCAGAAGCATCACTAAACCATGTAGTTGCTGAATGACACAGACTGGAGCTAGCTGAAGCATCAGTAAACCATATATTTGAGGAGACCATATAGTGGCTAAATGACACAGCCTGGAGTTGGCTGAAACATGAGAGGAAACCATATAGTGGCTGAATAAGACAGACTGGAGGTGGCAGCAGCAGCATCAGGAGTACTGAAAGTGACCCTGTGACAGAGTGGTGCGGTGGGTGGCAATACCAGTACCTGGTGACAAAGGTGGGTGAAAAAAGGTGGCGGAATGTTTGTAACTGGGGAGCAGCACCTTAAATCTGTTTGCCACTATCCATATTTGTGAAGTGTTGGTGTGGCACTATGGTCAATCTACTCTCATGCATCAGGCATTGGTGGTTGGAAATCCTGGCTGATCCATACCTGATTCATCTTCACAAAGGTCAGTCTCTCCACATTTTTCGTGGACAGACGAGTTTACCTTGGGGTGACTATGGCCCCCGCCGCACTAAACACCCGCTCTGATGCCACACTACTGGCCGGGCAGGACAGCTTTTCCAGGGCAAACTCTGCTAGTTGTGGCCATAAATCAAGCCCAGAAGTCCAGCGGATCTTCAAGGTGTGTTGGATTGGGCATGTCAAGGTATGCCACCACCTGCTGGTTCAGGTCCTTCTCCAGGTCTACCTGCTGATGATGAGTTGCTTCACTATGCAAGTGAAGAAAGCTACTCATCAGCAACTATAGACTCAGGCTTCTGCTGATGGAGCTGGTACTGCTCCTGCATCCCCACCCCTCCCCAGCAGCCATGGCCGTGGAAGGTGAGCATAGGGGGTCCCCCAATTCAGACATGCGAGAAGATGGACGATGGTGCCGATAGGCATCGGCCAACTGACTACATAGGATGCCTCTGTAGTAGGTAATTTTGTCCTCTCTCTCGGTGGGTATAAAAAAGGCCCCCATTTTGTGGTGATAGCGAGGGTCCAATAAGGTGGAGATCCAGAAGTCATCCCGCTGCCGAATGGTGACAATTCGGCTTTCACTACACAAGCAGGTGAGCATGCATCGTGCCATTTGTGCAAGTGACTCGGAAGGACTCCCTGCCTCCATCTCCACTGCATACTGCCACAGTGTGCCTGTGTCCTCTGTCTTGCCTTCCTCATGACCCTCTAGCTCCTCTGGCAGCTCCTGCTTCTCCTCTCCTGTCAGATTACTAGAAAAAATACCCATTTGGCGAGAACCCTAAACTGTGCTCCACTGAGCCCCTCCCCCTCCTCCTCTTCAAGTTCAGCCCGCACAGGGCTCATGTGGCCATGAGATGTAGGTGCCACGTCTCCAGTGCCCTGACCAGCCATCGTTTCCAACACATGTAAGAAATAAAGCAGTGGAATGACGTAGTTCATCCTGTAATCCTGGCAACTTACTAATAATGTGGCTTCCTCAAAGGGCCTGAGCAAATGGCAGGTGTCACGTATGAGCTGCCACTGGTTCACATTGAAGTTACACAGGGAAGTCCCCCTATCTGCTTGGATCATCAAGAAATCGGTAATGGCTTTTCTGTACGTACAGTCGGTCCAACATATGGAGGGGGGAATTCCAACATGTGGCAACGTCACAAATCAGACTATGTTGTGGGATACCATTCTGACGATGCAGCTCATGGAGGGTGTGCTTTGCTGTGTACGAATGGCTGAAGTGCATGCAAAGTTCCCTTCCCATTGTTAGGATGTCTTGCAAATGGGGGGAACCGCTTCACAACCAGATTGAACACGTGTGCCATGCAGGGCGCATGGCTCAGCCTTCCCAGTAGCAGCGCATGCAAGATGATCTTCCCGTTGTCAGTCACCATGGTTTCCATTTCCAGTTTTCGTGGAGTAAGCCATGCTCAGATTTTTTATGAATGGCTTTTAGCAGTTCCTCCCCTGACTCTTTTCGCCAAGGCAAACAATATGAAGCACAGAGTGACAGTGCCGTGCCCTGCACACATGGTGTGCTGAAGGGCCACTGAGACTTGTCTGGGCAGTGGAGGCTGAGGACACGGTGGAGGATGAGGAAGCGGAGTCGCACACTGTCACAGGACCAATGGTCTGAGAGCATGGAGGAGGAAGTGGCGTGACCTGTCCAAGTTAGTGTTGTGGCTGTGCAGGAGCTACATTCACCCAGTGAGCTGTAAAGGACATGTATTGTCCCTGACCGTAGTTACAGCTCCAGAAGTCAGTGCTGCCATGCACTTTGGTATACACCGACAGGCTCAAGGACTAGCCCGCCTTCTCTTCCACAAAATTGTGCAGGGCTGGTACTGCCTTCTTCGCAAAGAAATGACGGCTTGGCACTCTTCACCTCGGCTCGGCACAAACCATCAGTTCTCTGAAAGGTGCAGAGTCCACCACTTGAAAAGAGAGGGACTGCAGCTCCAGCAACGTAGACAGGAGCACATTCAGCTTCTGTGCCATTGGATAAGTGGATTCTGTTGTGTCTTGGACATGGCTTCACCAATGGATTGTTGGCAAAATGGCTGACTAAAAGTAGGAGAAACAGGAGAATCTGGAGCGACAGAAGGCGGATATGACACACAGCTCCCTTCGGCTGAGGTGGTGGAGCCTTAGCTGGCTGAAAGAGGGAACGGTGTGCCACTGGGTGATGCAGCAGGCTGGACCACTACATCGGAGCCATGTTTCTCCCAGGCTGCTTTATGTGGTGAAGTATATGTTGAAGCAGGGCCATGGTGCCAACATTGAGACCCTGGCCACGCTTCACCTTCTGCCGACAAATCTTGCATGTGGCTATGTGAACCTCCTCTAGATGCTTGATGAAAAACTGCCAAACCGCCGAGTAGCTGATTCTCCCACCAACAGTCCGCACTAATTGACTGCTACTGGAAAGGTAGGCTGCCGCGAAGCAGTTGGTCTCCCCCGGGCATGTTTGGCTCCAGAATTTCCCCTTCTGCCACCATTCTGACTGCCAACCATGCTACCGCCTTGCTGGCTCAGCGGCTGCCTCACGGGCAACCTGCAACTCTCTTCTCCTGATGATGATGAAGCCCCTTCTGCACCCGGCTCCCAATTGCGATCGGCTTCATCATCATCTGTCGGCAAGTCACTGATGTCCTCCTCAGGTTCCTCAACAGTGTCTGCTTCAGGACCCTGAACCCTGGTAACAGCGCCTTCCATGTCACTTTTCTCATCACTACTTGCTCGCCTAGCGGAAGAAGCGGCGGATGTCTCCTCCACTTCTTGGCTGGGCAGTAGCTGCTGACTGTCCTCTATTAGATCGTCCTCAGTGAATAGTGAGAGCTGAACCCACAGCATAAGATACTTCTGTAGGGGAATGAACAGCATAGGACAGAGGCAATGGGAGGACAGGGACTGCTCCCCGGCCATGCCAACTGAGGGTTGTGTCTGAGGAACCCACCAACTGTTGACTGGGGGTGTCAGATGTCACTTGTGATGAAGTGGATGACTGTGTTAAACAATCGACGACAGCAGATGGGTTGCTGGTCGAGACACGACCGCTAGCTGATAACGGGAGCTCAGACCTCTCGCTGCAACTCCTGCTGCCACTTGCCCCTAGTCTGCTGTGACCTCTGCCTGAAGGATTTAGGCCTCTTCCACTCCTTTGTGCATGTTCTGGCACTTCTCTGCCTGACATACTTAGTGCGTATATGAGGGGAGTACAATACGCTTCACTACCCTTAAAACAGTATTTGTCTAGAACAGCAGCAGGTGTGCACTTTTGGCTGGCCTTTCACAGTATCTAGGCCCTTGACAGATTAACAGGAACAAAATAGTACATTATTTAGATGTAGGTATGTGTTATGCACTGATGAGGGCAGAAAAATGTTCTACAGTACACTTAAAAAAGTATCTGAGTACACCAGCCGGTGAGTACTTTTGCCTTCACTTTCACAGTATATAGGCCCTTCACAGATTAACAGGTAAAAAATTGTACAGTACTTAAATGTACATATGCGGTATGCACTTATGAGGGTAGAAAAATGCGCTACAGTATTCCTAAAAACTCTGTATTTTTGTAAAACACCAGCTGATGATTACTTTTGTCTGTCGTTTCATATTATGTACGCCTTTGACAAAACAGGTACAAAATAGTAGACTACTTAGATGTACGTATGCGGTATGCACTTATGAGGACAGAAAAATCAGCTATAATGCGGCTAAAAACTCTGTATTTTTGTAAAACACCAGCCGGTGATTACTTTTGGCTGTCATTTTACAGCATGTAGGCCCTCGACGGATTAACAGGTACAAAATAGTTCACTACTTAAATGTACGTATGCGGTATGCATTTATGAGGGCAAAAAAATGCGCTTTAGTACCCTTAAAAAAAAAATTTGTACAACACCAGCATTACACAACAGTGCTGCAGCCAAAAAAAGCTGTGTAATAAGCAAAAAATAGCACTCTGTCAAAGACTATTAGGAATGGACTGCTGTGTATTTTACCGTCTACAGACTAGTGTAACCAGCAGATGATTTTTTGTGGAACAAAGACACTGAATTGCACTGAAAAATAGTTTCTGCCTCCTCTACTAAGATTTATGAAGTTGAAGCAGCTTGTTGAAATGTATGAGGCAACATACAGCTATCTGCCACTCTCTGTAATACTATGCCGAAGAAAGTGACTGGGACGTTAAAGGGGTATTCCGGGCCAAAAATGTTATCCCCTATCCAAAGGATAGGGGATAAGATGTCTGATCGCGGGGGGCCTGCCGCTGGGACCCTCCCGCGATCTCCCTGCAGCACCCGCATTCTATGTGAGAGCTGCGTCTCCAGTTTCGGAAACCTCCGGGTTTCCGGGACGTGGGACATAACGTCCCCTCCCATAGACATGAATGGAGGGGGGCGTGGCGTGACGTCATGTCCCCAGTCCCGGATATCCGGAGGTTTCCGAAACTGGAGATGCAGCTCCCAGAGGCGGGCCTCCCGCAATCTGACATCTTATCCCAATCCTTCGAATAGGGGATACAATGTTTTTGCCCGGAATACCTCTTTAATGCCTGCAGCTGCAGTAAAAATCCTTTTCAGTGAAAAAAAAACAATATTCTCCATCCACGAGAATGCTGATGTGACTAGGAGGATGTTAAACACTGCTGGACTGTGCTTTTCTCTGCTGTAACACACCCACACAGGCTCTGCATCCTATGATCCTTCTGCAGTGTATTGTAATTAAGTGACTGGCCGCAAGATGGCTGCCGATTATATAATGCTGTGATATCACAGGGGTGACTGGCTGCTGATAGGCTGCATCCTGCATGTGATTCAGGGTCATTGTCACGATTCGGCTTACAGGTTGTGGATCCTCTGTGTCAGCGAGGGATTGGCGTGGACCGTGCTGGTGGACCGGTTCTAAGAGGCTACTGGTGTTCACCAGAGCCCGCCGCAAAGCGGGATGGTCTTGCTGCGGCAGTAGCAACCAGGTCGTATCCACTAGCAATGGCTCAACCTCGCTGACTGCTGAGAAGGCGTGGGACAGAAGGACTAGGCAGAGGCAAGGTCAGACGTAGCAGAAGGTCGGGGCAGGCGGCAAGGTTCGTAGTCAAGATGGATAGCAGGAGTTCAGGTAACACAGGCTTTGGACAACACTAAACGCTTTCACTGGCACAAGGCAACAAGATCCGGCAAGGGAGTGCAAGGGAAGTGATGTGATATAGCCAGGGAGCAGGTGGGAGCCAATTAAGCTAATTGGGCCAGGCACCAATCATTGGTGCACTGGCCCTTTAAGTCTCAGAGAGCTGGCGCGCGCGCGCCCTAGAGAGCGGAGCCGCGCGCGCCAGCACATGACAGCAGGGGACCGGGACGGGTAAGTGACTTGGGATGCGATTCGCGAGCGGGCGCGTCCCGCTGTGCGAATCGCATCCCCGACGGCCATGTCAGTGCAGCGCTCCCGGTCAGCGGGACTGACCGGGGCGCTGCAGGGAGAGAGACGCCGTGAGCGCTCCGGGGAGGAGCAGGGACCCGGAGCGCTCGGCGTAACAGTCATCCTGCCTACTTCCCTTCCAGCCTTGCCTTCCCAGTGTCCCTTGCCCCGTGTACTGATGGAGTTTAGGCAAGGCAAGGGCCTACAATTTTTTGAATCATGTATAGAGATAGACTTTACACATATTCTAAGTTACACTAAGTATTTTCTATGACTGTACATTTATAACAAAAAGATAGGCAGAAAACTGAGAAGTCTTAAATAATAAAATAGTTTTCTAAATAATTGATTAAAACTATTTTATCAACACACAAAAGGACTTCGAAACAAAGCCAATGTCTTGTTTTTTGCTTTGTTTCTTATATATTGCTAATATATCCAAGAGAATATTTTACTTTTATCACAGATCTTTAATTTTTAGAAGTAGGCCACTAAAAAAAAATTTTAGGCTATAAACCATTTTCAAGTGAAGAAAACAAATAATTTTGGAGTAATGCTGGGCAATCTTTCATGGTTTACTAGTTCACTTTCTGATTATTGATAAAACTCATGCCTCGTGGACACTGGCATTATTAGCTCTGTTCTCTAGTCTCATGAAAAACTAAACCTGACATGCTATTTTTTAATTACGGGACAATAGCACAGTGTGTACAAAGACAAACAGTTCTAATCATGCAGGTATTACATTCTGTTGACAAAACAAAAACATCTAATACATATGTATACAAATACATCTTATAGAATAGGTTTGAAAGTGCAAGTAGTGTTAATAAAGTACGACTTTTAAATAAATATAAAAAAAGGCATAGGAAATCACTCACGCAACAGAAGTCTATATATACGCTGGGAACCGGGTCAATGGGGAGGCATAGGAGGACAATGCGGAGTGCTCAGAGCCATTTCAAACAGCTATAAGGCATTTCAAACAGTTCTCAATCAGAGACAGTATAGGGGTCATGTCAAAGCCACTATAAAAGTCTATGCACATACTGTCAGCAGCCATTACAGAGCTAGCAGGTGAATATTTTTGTGAGGGACACTAAGCAGTGAACAACTCAGATAGGAGTAGGACCTTACATATTTAATCATTGTAGTAAAGCAGCACTGCAGAAAGCGTTCTGTATCCGTTCTATCAGTGCAACATCTGTTTTAATTGAAAGATAAAGGGGTTGTTGCATCTGGGTCTCTATCTGCCAATACTGAAGCAAAATACTGTGAGAAGCCTATAGAGAAAGAAAAATTAATTTGATTCTCCACCATCCCAGGCACCTGGTTTGTGGATCGAACCTTACTTTTTTTTTTCTTTTTTCCACAAAGACTACCTTTTTCACTATTTTTCTTTTCTAATCTGCATTGACAACGACCAATTTTATTTGAAATCTGAAGTTTTGTCAGCATGTTGCATGCAATTCATTATATTCTCAATATTATTTTTTACATTTTAATCATTTACATGTAAATTTTGAATGTTTGAATACTTTTTTTTATATTTTAGCACTTTTTTCCCATTTTTTTTACATAATTTTTTTTTCAACTGTGATACACATAATTCAGTGGAGTACAAATCTATATTCCACTGAATTATGCCTATGCCTGTCAGTTTAGGCTGATCAGCTTCTGTTGCCCCGACAATGGAGGCCATTGTCAGGCCTTTGGTTGCCATAGCAACCATCGGCGCTCTGCTTTCACTTTGCAGAGTGCCAATCGGTATCAGAGGGAGCTTCCTCCCTCAGTAATCCCAATAGACACTGCAGTCACAGTGACCGCAGCTTCTACAAGGTTAACTCAGTATCAGAGTGCGCCTCAGATCCTGAGTGCTGCGGGTGACCTACTCCAACAGGGCCCCCCTCCTTTGATCGCTCCACTGTGTGAAGCAACAGAGGAGAGGAGGAAGGAGGAGATCCCCACAATATCCCTGCTATTGGTCCGTCTGTACTGACAGACCGATTGCAGTGATCAACGGCCGACCGCAATCATTGGTCCCTGGCCGGCTTCAGGGACGTATGGCTGTGCAGCACAGCTGAGCTCAATAAACAGCACCCGGTTGCGCTGTGACAGTTTATTCTCATTAGACACATGTACGTGGTGATGGGGAAGTCATCCCTAATCACCATGTACATGTACCTGATATTGCATATATATGAGTTAAAAGGCTAGTGATGTCTGGGAGAGATGGGTGTCGGATGGGTACAGCTCCAGACCTGACTTGAAAAGTTCTTTAATTTGCTTATTTTTGACCACTGAGGTAAGCAGTACAAAATAATTGCATGTTAGGACATAACATGGTGAGAATATAGGGATATGCATATATATGGACATTTATCAACGGGTTTAGTCAGGTTTTCTTTACTATAATTGTCGCAAAATTGTCGCAACGGCGACTAGGCGATTTTTCGTGCAACATTTTGACTGGAAAGCGAGAAAAGCAAGTTTTCCAAAAATTAACTTTGTAGTAATAATTTTAAAATGACTACGTCAGGTATTTATTAACTGCGACAGTCGCAACTGCGCAAAAAAAGTCGCAACAGGGTTAAAAATTGACTAAATTTTGGAGCAGAAAAAGCTACTACCAAAGTAAAAAAGGAAAAATTGCTTACGTGAAAGAAAATTATCAACAGGCTGAAACCAGTTGATAAATAAGTCACACATAAGCAATTTCCTACCTTTTAACTGCTATTCAGGGAGAGATAAGATAAATCAGATGGACATTTTGCTGTGTCAGTGTTACAGGTAGCAGCAGGAAGGGGGAAAACAGCTCTGATTGTGGAAACTTGGAAACAATATTTGGGGAATAGCTCCAAAGGCTGTAGATAAAAAGGAGAGCACAGGAAAGACAATTTGAAGGAAAGAATTACATGTTTTAATAAAGACCAATGGCAAGAATTTATTTGATGCTCATTATAAGCACAAAGCATTAGTAAAGAAGGCCTTTACTCAGTATACATTTTGCATACCATTGAACACATGTTTTTATGTTGCTGCTACACTTGCTGTTACCAAGACATAAAGATTTTACTATTTGGTTGACTATCTGCACTTTTCTCTGAATTTTCAGATGGTTAGAAACTCAATTTCAAATAGAGATGTGAAGGCTAGGCTTAGGGGTAACTATGATACTAAGGGCCATGAACAGAGCTCAGGGGTGTGTGAATATAAGGCTTAGAGGTCATAAGTCATGCTCCCTTTCCCCCAGAGATTAGTATTTGCACCCTTAATAAAAACAGCATTGGCACTAGGGTACCAGTGGCTACAAAATTATATAACAAAAATGATTATTGTTATTGTGTACTGACTGCAGGTACCCTAAAAATAATATTTTCAAAGTCTATAGATTTTAAACGTTTACATTCAAAACAAAAACAAAAAATGCTTTATTTTTTGCTATATTACAGTTTAGTTCACAAGTACTCCATTGTGTCATTGGAATAACCAATCAGCATACTAGGAAACTGTAGTTAGAGAATATTTTCTTCCATTATTATTCCATCAATATGTGCAGCATACACAGTAAAGATTCCCTTTGTGACCACAGTATTAAAGATGCATCATTGCACAACAAAATAAAAATATGGAAAATAAGAGACATGAAATTTGAAATTACATTTCTTGGCAAATTCTACTTCATTCTGCAGGGGAATACATCGACTGTAGAACAAAACAACAATTGTGTTTTATTTATGAAAATACATTAACATTCAATGATGCCCTTCAAGAAGTAAAAGAATAAAATAACTTTAGAAATGGTGATAGTCAATGTCAGTTATCCCGAATGAATTATATCATAGTCGTACATATTTATGCATCTATTCTATCTATTTTTATTATCGTTGTTTTGAGATTTGACATTTCGGCACATCATGTATATAAAGGTAGAACATTAAGAGATTATGTCACCTCATAGTTGGAGGTTCATCTTTAGAAAATGGTGCTCTAGTGGAAATGCATTTTACTATTTTTGTTGTTGGTAATTTTGTTTTCTTACACTGGCCCTCATTAACTATTGCAAACACGATATGTTTGGATGGGTTGTGCACGAGATTCTGCCCCAGAATTTAAAAAAAGCCAGACTATCTCTCCATTTTACTAAGAAAACTAGAAAAGGGGGCTTTCATGAAAAGGGGGGCGTGGTCACATAAAAGGGGCATGTTCCCGACGTTTTCACAAAAACCCAACATATTCACTAATGTTTCCCCATTAAATCTGGTGGATTTCAGCTGAGGGAAAACCCCACAGATCACAGCATGTGTAAAAAAAAGAAAAATATAGGGAAAGTGGAAAATGTAGGGAAACATTAGCAAATACAGTGGAAAAGAAAAATTGTAGTGAATTAAAACCCACAAAGAAACCTACACAACACTCTTAGTAAACCAGGGCCACTGTGTTTGTTGTTTTTACACTGTTTAACCCCTTAAGGACAATGGACGTACTGTCCTTTCCTGGCCCCCTGCCGCTAGCCGGAGGGGTGCCGGTGCCCGATGCCTGCTGAAATCGTTCAGCAGGCATCGCGGCATATCGCCCAGGGGGGTCATTATGCCCCCCCATGTCGGCGATGGCCGCAGATCGCTGGACAATTCAGTCCAGCGATCTGCGGCGATTCCTGGTCAATCGGGTCTCCAGTGACCCGGTGACCCGGAATTACTGGCTGATCGGGGCCGTCAGAGACGGCCCCGAACAGCCAGAGTCTGCAGGGGTGAGGTGGCACTGGTGCCACCTCACGATCGCCTGATTCGTCGGACGGATTACCGGCGCCTGCTGCTCACTCCCGCACCCGCTCCGCCCCTCTTCCGGAGGATGTGAGCGGGTGCGGGACGTGCACCCCTGGTGCTGGGGACCCCGATCTCCGGCGTTAATGTTGGGATCGGGGCCCCAGGAGCGACGGCGGCGGCGGCGAGGGACTGACCTGTGCGGCGATCAAGCAGCAGCAGGAGGTGAGTGACAGCCTCCTGCTGTTGCTTAGCAACAGCTCCCAGCATGCAAAAAGGGCATGCTGGGAGCTGTAGTTATGCAACAGGAGGAGGCAGACCACCACAACTCCCAGCATGCACTTATGGGCATGCTGGGACTTATGGTTTTGCAACAGCTGGAGGCACATTCTTTCTATGGAAAAGTGTACCTTCAGCTGTTGGGTAACTACAACTCCCAGCTTGCACAAACAGCTTAAGAGCATGCTGGGAGTTGTAGTGGTGCATCTGCTGGTTGCATAACTACAACTCCCAGCATGCCCGTTGGCTGTCGGTGACTGCTGAGAGTTGTAGTTTTGCAACAGCTGAAGGCACACTGAGTTAAGTAGCAAACCAGTTTGTCTCCAGCTGTTGCATAACTACAATCCCCAGCATCCCCAGCCAAAGTAGTATGCCTCCAGCTGTTGCATAACTACAACACCCAGCATGCCCTTCCGCTGTCCGTACATGCTGGGGGTTGTAGCTTTTGCAACAGCTGAAGGCACACTGGTTGCAAAACACTGAGTTTGTTGTCAAACTCGGTGTTTCACAACCTGTGTGTCTCCAGCTGTTGCAAAACTACAACTCCCAGCATGCACTGATAGACCGTACATGCTGGGAGTTGTAGTTTTGCAACAGCTGGATGTCCCCCCCCCCCCCCCAATGTGAATGTACAGGGTACACTCACATGGGCGGAGGATTACAGTAAGTATCCGGCTGCAAGTTTGAGCTGCAGCAAATTTTCTGCTGCAGCTCAAGCTGCCAGCGAGAAACTACTGTGAACCCCCCGCCCGTGCGACTGTACCCTAAAAACACTACACTACACTAACACACAATAAAATAAAAAGTAAAAAAACACTACATATACACATACCCCTACAATAAAAATGAAAAACGTCTGGTACGCCACCGTTTCCAAAACGGAGCCTCCAGCTGTTGCAAAACTACAACTCCCAGCATGCACTGATAGACCGTACATGCTGGGAGTTGTAGTTTTGCAACAGCTGGATGTCCCCCCCCCCCCCCCATTGTGAACGTACAGGGTACACTCACATGGGCGGAGGATTACAGTAAGTATCCGGCTGCAAGTTTGAGCAAATTTTCTGCCGCTGCTCAAACTGCCAGCGAGAAACTACTGTGAACCCCCCGCCTGTGCGACTGTACCCTAAAAACACTACACTACACTAACACAAAATAAAATAAAAAGTAAAAAACACTACATATACACATACCCCTACACAGCCCCCCTCCCCTCCCCAATAAAAATGAAAAACGTCTGGTACGCCACTGTTTCCAAAACGGAGCCTCCAGCTGTTGCAAAACAACTACTCCCAGTATTACCAGATAGCCACTGACTGTCCAGGCATGCTGGGACTTTTACAACAGCTGGAGGCACCCTATTTGGGAATCACTGGCGTAGAATACCCCTATGTCCACCCCTATGCAATCCCTAATTTAGGCCTCAAATGCGCATGGCGCTCTCACTTTGGAGCCCTGTCGTATTTCAAGGCAACAGTTTAGGGTCACATATGGGGTATCGCCGTACTCGGGAGAAATTGTGTTACAAATTATGGGGGGTATTTTCTGCTATTACCCTTTTTAAAAATCAAAAATTTTTGGGAAACCAACATTTTAGGTTAAAATTATTATTATTTTTTTACATATGCAAAAGTTGTGAATCACCTGTGGGGTATTAAGGTTCACATTACCCCTTGTTACGTTCCCCGAGGGGTCTAGTTTCCAAAATGGTATGCCATGTGGTTTTTTTTTGCTGTCCTGGCACCATAGGGGCTTCCTAAATGCGGCATGCCCCCAGAGCAAAATTTGCTTTCAAAAAGCCAAATGTGACTCCTTCTCTTCTGAGACCTGTAGTGCGCCAGCAGAGCACTTCTCACCCCCATATGGGGTGTTTTCTGAATCGGGAGAAATTGGGCTTCAAATTTTGGGGGGTATTTTCTGCTATTACCCTTTTTAAAAATGTAAAAATTTTGGGAAACCAAGCATTTTAGGTAAAAAAATTTTTTTTTTTTTAACATATGCAAAAGTCGTGAAACACCTGTAGGGTATTAAGGTTCACTTTACCCCTTTTTACGTTCCCTGAGGGGTCTGGTTTCCAAAATGGTATGCCATGTGGTTTTTTTTGCGGTTCTGGCACCATAGGGGCTTCCTAAATGCGGCATGCCCCCAGAGCAAAATTTGCTTTCAAAAAGCCAAATGTGACTCCTTCTCTTCTGAGACCTGTAGTGCGCCAGCAGAACACTTCTCACCCCCATATGGGGTGTTTTCTGAATCGGAAGAAATTGGGCTTCAAATTTTGGGGGGTATTGTCTGCTATTACCCTTTTTAAAAATGTAAAAATTTTGGGAAACCAAGCATTTTAGGTAAAAAAAAATTTTTTTTTAACATATGCAAAAGTCGTGAATCACCTGTAGGGTATTAAGGTTCACTTTACCCCTTTTTACGTTCCCCGAGGGGTCTGGTTTCCAAAATGGTATGCCATGTGGTTTTTTTTTGCGGTTCTGGCACCATAGGGGCTTCCTAAATGTGGCATGCCCCCAGAGCAAAATTTGCTTTCAAAAAGCCAAATGTGACTCCTTCTCTTCTGAGACCTGTAGTGCGCCAGCAGAGCACTTTTCACCCCCATATGGGGTGTTTTCTGAATCGGGAGAAATTGGGCTTCAAATTTTGGGGGGGTATTTTCTGCTATTATCCTTTTTAAAAATGTAACATTTTTGGGAAACCAAGCATTTTAGGTAAAACATTTTTTTTTTTTTTACATATGCAAAAGTCGTGAATCACCTGTGGGGTATTAAGGTTCACTTTACCCCTTGTTACGTTCCCTGAGGGGTCTAGTTTCCAAAATGGTATGCCATGTGGTTTTTTTTTGCTGTCCTGGCACCATAGGGGCTTCCTAAAGGTGACATGCCCCCCAAAAACCATTTGACGCTCCTTCCCTTCTGAGCCCTCTACTGCGCCCGCCGAACAATTAACATAGACATATGAGGTATGTGCTTACTCGAGAGAAATTGGGTTTCAAATACAAGTAAAAATTTTCTCCTTTTTACCCCTTGCAAAAATTCAAAAATTGGGTCTACAAGAACATGCGAGTGTAAAAAATGAAGATTGTGAATTTTCTCCTTCACTTTCCTGCTATTCCTGTGAAACACCTAAAGGGTTAATACACTTATTGAATGTCATTTTGAATACTTTGGGGGGTGTAGTTTTTATAATGGGGTCATTTATGGGGTATTTCTAATATGAAGACCCTTCAAATCCACTTCAAACCTGAACTGGTCCATGAAAAATAGCGAGTTTGAAAATTTTGTGAAAAATTTCCAAATTGCTGCTGAACTTTGAAGCCCTCTGGTGTCTTCCAAAAGTAAAAACTCATAAATTTTATGATGCAAACATAAAGTAGACATATTGTGTATGTGAACCAAAAAATGTTTTATTTTGAATATCCATTTTCCTTACAAGCAGAGAGCTTCAAAGTTAGAAAAATTCAAAATTTTCATTTTTTTCATCAAATTTTGGGATTTTTCACCAAGAAAGGATGCAAGTTACCATAAAATTTTACCGCTAAGTTAAAGTAGAATATGTCACGAAAAAACAATCTCGGAATCAGAATGATAACTAAAAGCATTCCAGAGTTATTAATGTTTAAAGTGACAGTGGTCAGAATTGCAAAAAACGCTCCGGTCCTTAAGGTATAAAATGGCCTGGTCCTTAAGGGGTTAAAATTTAGTTTATTATAGGTATGGGAATGGCTAGGATAAACTTGCCATCCCCTTTATAAAAAGTATGTATAAAAAAAAAAATATATATATATATATATATATATATATATATATTAGTTAGGGATCAGCGAATCAAATCTGACGAATCCAAATTCGCTACGAATTTCAGGAAAAAAAATTAGCTTCGTAATGAATCCAAATATCGCCACGATTTGCTTCATTTAACTCCATTTAGTGCGGTCCTGGCTCCAGGGCATCTAAGATGGCACCTCCACATGTCAAGACATGAGGCTAGGAACTCTGGGAAGGCGAGAAGACGGGTAGGCGGGATGACCCTACATATGTACATCTACATGGTGTATCATTTTGTTCCTGTTATAGTCCTAAGGGTCTAGTTCCTGTGAAAGGCAAGACAAAAGTACACACCTGCTGCTGTTCTAGACAAATACTGTTTTAAGTGTAGTGAAGAGTATTGTCCTCCCCTCATAAGTGCATACCATGTATGTACATCTACGTGGTTTACCATTTTGTTCCTGCTATAGTCTTAAGGGCCTACTTACTGTGAAAGGCCAGCCAAAAGTACACACCTGCTTCTGTTCTAGACAATATACTGTTTTAAGCATAGTGGAGCATACTGTTCTCCCCTCGTATACACACTAAGTATGTCAGGCAGAGGTGTGCCAGGACGTGCACAGAAGAGTGCAAGAGGACTGAGCTCCTGGTATCAGCTAGCTTTCGTGTCTCGAAATGAATCTCCTGATGAATCTGCGCATGCGCAGGGAAACGCGTTGCATCAAATAAATTGGATTTTACCTTCTTACCTGCTGTGTCCTGGGTCCGTTCAGTGCCGATGTACTCCTGCACCCTATACTGAAGCCTTGTCTTGTATCTATCTGAAAAATAAAGGAAGCAATCTGATTGGTTGCTATGGGCAACTCAGAAACTTTTCCTCTGGACAGGTTTTGATAAATCTCCCTCTATGGGGGAGATTCATCAAAACCAGTGTAGAGGAAGAGTTGTGCAGTTGCCCATAGCAACCAATCAGATTGCTTCCTTCATTTTTGAAAAGGCCTCTGAAAAATGAAGGAAGCAATCTGATTGGTTGCTATGGGCAACTCAGAAACTTTTCCTCTAGACAGGTTTTGATAAATCTCCCTCTATGGGGGAGATTCATCAAAACCAGTGTAGAGGAAGAGTTGTGCAGTTGCCCATAGCAACCAATCAGATTGCTTCTTTCATTTTTGAAAAATGAAAGAAGCAATCTGATTGGTTGCTATGGGCAACTCAGCAGCTTATCCAGGGAATTAAAGTTTAACCATAACACTCTGTCCCACTTGGGGACTCAAACAAGTGGTGGTCTCCCATTCCACTGTGTTGCCAAGACAGTCCTGCTTATCTTAATGTTTTACATGCCGTGAGATCCCCATAGACCACAATGGGCCTATTGTTTTCAATTAGTTAATGCACTAGTCATAGTTCCCTATACCATTAAAGAAGGGAGGGCTCAATATTCACAAATATGCACATATATTTTCGCATATGCAAAAAAAATTCAAATATAACGAATATTCGTCCATATATTCGCGAATTCGAATATGGCCTGTGCCGCTCATCACTAATCAGCAGCAGGTAGACCTGGATCAGGACCTGAACCAGCAGGTGGTGGCATACCTTGACATAACCTGCCAGCACACTTTTAAGATCCACTGGACTTCTGGGCAGCCAAACTTGATTTGTGGCCGCAACTAGCAGAGTTTGCCCTGGAAAATCTGTCCTGCCCGGCCAGTAGTGTGCAGTCAGAGCGGGTGTTCAGTGTGGCAGGGGCCAAAGTAACACAAGGAGAACTTGTCTGTGCATGAAAAACGTGGAGAGACTGACCTTTGTGAAGATGAGATGATGTGATGCAAAGACCTCTAAAAGGTGGAAGGGAACATCGTATGGTCCATTGTAACTGGTGAGGGGGGGTAAAAACTCTCGCATTATTAATTCCCTTCTTGGCAAGTGTTACTCACCCTATATATGGCCCCACACAGGAACTTCTCCCTATTTCTACCTACAAAAACTGCCATTTCCCAGGGATTTAAGGTGGAAATAGGGAGAGTTTCCTGTGTTGGGGCCGCCCTTTTTAGGCCGAGTAACACTTGCCAAGAAGGAAATTAATAGGGCGGAAGTAGGGCCTTACAGGGGAAGTTTTTACCCCCACCTGCTACAATGGACAATATGTTTTTCCCTTCCACCTTTTCAAAGAAAGTGTTCATTGTCTAAAAAAGGGTGGCCCCACACAGGAACATCTACCTATTTCAACCTAAAAACCCTTGGGAAATGGCAGTGTTTGTAGATGGAAATAGGGAGAGGTTCCTGTGTGGGGCTGCCCTTTTTAGGGCAAGTAACACTTGCCCAAAAGGGAATTAATAGTGCTGGTTACAATGGACCATACATTGTTCCCTTCCACCTTTTAGAAGTCTTTGCATCACATCAATTCTTGGTGGTGTAGGTGACACAGGGTGTTTTTTGCACACCTTTCCTTTTGTTAAATAAATCAAAAATTTTGGGTACATTTATTTTATCCTAAGAATATTATTAACCCCTTAAGGACCAGTTTTTTTTCTGTTTTTGCACATTTTTTCCTCCTTACCTTTATAAAATCATAACTCTTTCAATTTTGCACCTAAAAATCCAATTCTACTTTGCAATGACATCAGTAATTTTACCCAAAAATCTACGACGAAACAGAAAATAAAAATCATTGTATGAAAAAATTTAAGAAAAAACACCATTTTGTAAATTTTGGGGGCTTCCGTTTCTACGCAGTAAATTTTTCGGTAAAAATGACACCTATTCTTTATTTTGTAGGTCTATACAATTAAAATGATACCCTACTTATATAGGTTTGACTTTGTTATACCTCTGGAAAAAATCAAAACTACATGCAGGAAAATGTATACATTTAAAATTGTCATCTTCTGACCCCTATAACTTTTTTATTTTTCCGTGTACGGGGAAGTATGAGGGCTAATTTTTTGTGCCATGATCTGAAGATTTTAGTGGTGCAATTTTTGTATTGATTGGACTTTTTATTTTTATTTACACAGTTTTTTTAATGGGAAATGGGGGATGATTCTTTCTTTTATTAGGGATGGGGTTAAATGATCTTTATTAACTTTTTTTTCCACTTTTTATTGCAATGTTATAGCTCCCATAGTGGGCTATAACACTGCACACACTTATCTTTTACATTGACCATTGTTATCCCATAGGATGCCGCGACTTTGCCGCGGCAGTCACAAACAGCCCACTGAGCTAGCTGGGAATAGTTTACTTTCACTTTAGATGCAGTGATCAACTTTGAACGCTGCGTCTAAACGGTTAATAGCTATTAGCCATGGGTCCCAGCCGTTGTTAGAGGCTGGGCCCGCCTGCCCCGCTATGACGCGTTATAGAAAGGGAGCTGACTCAGGGCTTACAGGTACGCCCTGTGTCCTTAATGGGTTAAAAGTTACGTTTTACGTTCTCCTTTTTTCACCCACCTTCATCTCCGGGTATGGGTATTGCCACCCACCGCCCTACTCTGTCACCGGGTCACTTTCAGGACTGCTGATGCTACTGATGCCACCTCCAGGCTGTCTCAATCTTCCACCATATGTTCTCTTCATGCTGATGCCAGCTCCAGGCTGTCTCATACTGCCACCATATGTTCTCCTCATGCTGATGCCACCCCCAGGCTGTCTTATTCTGCCACCATATGTTCTCCTCATGCTGATGACACCTCCAGGCTGTCTCATTCTGCCACCATATGTTCTCTTCATGCTGATGCCAGCTCCAGGCTGTCTCATTCTGCCACCATATGTTCTTCTCATGCTGATGCCAGCTCCAGGCTGTCTCATTCTGCCACCATATATTCTCCTCATGCTGAGGCCAGCTCCATGCTGTCTTATTCTGCCATCATATGTTCTCATCATGCTGATGCCAGCTCTAGGCTGCTCATTCTGCAACCATATGTTCTCCTCATGCTGATGCCAACCCCAGGATCTCTCATATTGTCACTATATGTTCTTTTCAACCTGATGCCAGCTCCAGACTGTCTCATACTGCCACCATATGTTCTCCTCATGCTGATGCCACCTCCAGTCTGTCTCATCCTGCCACCATATGTTCTCCTCATGCTTATGCCAGCTCCAGGCTGTGTCATTCAGCCACTATATGGTCTCCTCTTGCTGCCGCACACTCCAGACTGTGCTATTCAGCCGCTGTATGGTCTACTCATGCTACAGCCACCTCCAGGCTGTGTCATTCAGTCACTATATGGTCTCCTCTTGCTGCCGCCAACTCCAGGCTGTGACATTCAGCCATTATGTGGTCTTCTCATGCTGCTGCCACCTCCACGCAATGTCATTCAGCCACTATATGGTCTCCTCATACTGATGCCACCTCCAGGCTCTGTCATTGTGCCACTCTGCGACAGTGATTCTAATAGTGACGCCTGTACTCTGCATGTCATACTGAATAACAGTATTATTTCACTAACACAGCACACTCCCTATGCTTGTTATAGCAAGGCAAAGTGTTCTACACCTCTATTGAGGCTCTCTGTAGCCCAGAAACAGCCAGTTTTAATAGTGATTCGCCACAAATAAATTCTGACCGAACCAAATTTTTTTTGAAAATTCGGCTAATCGGCCTAATCGAATTTTTCAAAAAATTCGCTCATCTCTAATATTAGCAATGTTAACACTATTTCAACTGTCATCACATCATAATTTTGGGGGATTAATTGTATCCATGACTAGGGACTTGTGTGTTACTGTACAAAGTAACACTGTTAACATTATTTGATGGGCTAGGATAAACTTATCATCTGCTCCAGAAAAAGTATGAATAAGATGTTGATTTGCCCTTACTTAAGTACACATTGCCCTACTTTGACATGGCTGCTGGAGCACTTCTAGTCTTTAGTCAGCCTGTGCAGACCAGCAGAGTGTGTGGATACATGTGTTTATGATGTCAGAGACACATGACCGCAAGGTCGCCTACGATTGGTCCTATCTCTACAGTGTTCCTGCTTACACTGGCGTTCATCGCCATGACACTCCTCATGTACTCTGGGATCAGCTGTCCCGGTGAGTCATGCCACACATCTGCCCACTGAAGAAATATTACAAACAGCTGATGTATTTTTCTATTATATGGTCGTTTTCCATTCTCTGTCTGCATCTATGTATATTATTTACATGGCTTTGTTTTTAAAACCACTCAACCATGTCTGGATGATTTATGTACATCCCCTAAATAATTTGTGATCCACTTTGATTGCACATGCACTTTATATATTTGCATACACTGTTTTAATTATTTGCAATTATGTTTGATATGTTTCACCATATATATATCTTGATGTGATCACTATTATTTGGCTTGAGAATGGTGTTGTGAGAACACCGAAACGTAGCAGTTGCCTGTTCATGGAATAAAAGTCACTTTTTATTTTTGATACTCTGGAGTGCTGCAGTCATCTTTTTGTTTATATATATATATATATATATATATATATATATATATATATATGTATATATATATATATATATATATATATACACACACACTCACATTGGACAGCTGTTTAGGGATTAGTTGTAACAATATCAGCATTATTGCACTAGTTCAACCGTCATCATGTATGAGGGTTAATTTTATCCATGTCAAACAGGCTAGGGAATTGTGTGTTACTGCACCAACTAACAGATATTTGATACATAGAAGAAGGCCATGAGAACATGATAGGTTTCCCATGTTTCAAGAATAAGAGATGATATTAGAAAAAATAGGCCTGTACACAGTATCATGAAAGTTGGGAACATAATAGTACTGGCCTGCTCTGAAGGTGAAAAGGCAAGAATTAAGCTGATCTTTGAATTTGAGTATCACACTGTGAGGGTATTTAATGTAAAATTACATATGTTGGCTGTCACCAGTGGTTGGTTCAATTCAAACCACATGAACCCGTCTGGGTTATTGCCTAAGAGGCAAAGGTCACTGACTTTTGACAACTGACAATTTTTTCATCAACTATGTCAAATAAGGTCAAGTTCACATCTGTAGAAGAGATCCATTTAGGGATGCATTAAAATAACTAGCATACTAACATTACAAAATTGAGCATTAAAAATACCGCATAAGGCTGGGTCTCCACTGAGTTTTTTGCAGTGGTTTTTTTTTTGTCCAAAAAAACTCCAGAAAAAAACTCCAGAAAAACTGCCCTGCGTTCTTGACTTTTTTTCTGGCGTTTTTTTCTTGCGTTTGAGGCTTTATGTGAAAATAGCTTTTTTTTTGCACTTTAGCATTTTTTTGGTACCCTTTGTTGGGTACCAAAAAAAAAAAAAAAGATGCTGTAGGAATGTAAAAAAAAGTATATTTTTAATAATGTGTTTAATAAAGAGTATTTGTGTTTTTTTGACTTTTTAACCTTTATTTTTTACATTTTTTAGGTAGTACTACTACTCCTATCATGGAACACACTATTCCATGATAGGAGTAGTAGTACTTTGACTCACTGTCAGATCGCCCGGCTGTCACATTTGTCAGCCACGGCGATCCTCCTGTATACTGTATAGGCTGGCCGCTCTTCTCTGGTCCCCTGTACTGCCGTATATTTACTAATATTCATATTTCCCGCTGAGATGTGATGGGCCAGAGGGTTCTAGCCAATCACAAATTTCTGGGAAATATGAATATTAGGACATATACGACAGGGACCTTAGAAGAGCATCCGGCCGGCTGCATCTATACTTTATACAGGATGATCGCAGCTGATGTCTACAGTGACATCCGCTGTGATCATTTCTACTACTACTCCCAACATGGAGCACACTGTGCTCCATGATGGGAGCTGTAGTACTTTTACAGATCGCAACAGGTGTCAGAGGTGACGCTTGTTGAGATCTCTTAATGCAGGTACTGCAGCTCCCCTCATGGATCAGTGTGTGCTCCATGTTGGGGGTAGTAGTAGAAATGATCACAGCTGATGTCACTCTAGACATCAGCTGCGATCATCCTGTTTAAAGTATAGATCCGGCCGGCCGCTCTTCTAAGGTCCCTGCCGTATATGTCCTAATATTCATATTTCCCAGACATTTGTGATTGGCTAGAACCCTCTGGCCAATCACATCTCAGCGGGAAATATGAATATTTGTAAATATATGGCAGTACAGGGGACCAGAGGAGAGCGGCCAGCCTATATAGTATACTGGAGGATCGCCGCGGCTGACAGATGTGACAGCCAGGGCAATCTGACAGTGAGTCAAAGTACTACTACTCCTATCATGGAACTACCTAAAGTAGTTCTAGTAGTAGTACTACCTAAAAATGACAAAAAAAAAGTTAAAGACACTCACATACACTATGAGGGAGATTTATCAAAACCCGTCCAGAGGAAAAGGTGCCCAGTTGCCCATGGCAAACAATCAGATTGCTTCTTTCATTTCTAACAAGGCCTCTACAAAATGAAAGAAGTGATCTGATTGGTTGCTATGGGCAAATGGGCACCTTTTCCTCTGGACAGGTTTTGATAAATCTCCCCCTATATTTTTATAATTGTCGGATACATTTTAAAAAACGCCAAAAGGATTAAAAAAACCGCCAAACTCAAAAACGCCAAGTGGATAAGGGTTTCTGTAGCTTCCTATAGACTTACAGCTAACATCTGGCCGCAGCGTTTTTTCGCAAAAAAAAACACCATGCGGCAAAATGGGCATTTTTAACAGCGTTTTTGTGAAAAATTACTCAGTGGAGACCCGGCCTAAGAAGTCAGTTTTTGTCAGTTCAAATCCTACTAGTAAAAGGACACCAAACAGACCCTATTTAGGTAAAAAGAATCCAATGGTGTTCATTGTGCAATGAACTGTCTGGATCGTTTTTTGCAGAGAACGGACTGTTTTCTATGTATAATTTGATAACAGCAGAAAACTAGCCATACCAATAAATTCATGGCTCTCCATAAAATCCCTGGACTGAATAGGCACCCTATCTAACACAAAATACAAAAAAGTATGAATCTCTAGTATGAAATTATGTCTAGTAGTAAAAATTAAACATTCAAATCAACAAATAGAAATGTATTCTTGAAAAATAAGTTATACTTTGTAGGTATGTTTTCCAATATATGCTGAAGACAAATTAAGAAAGGTTAGCTAAATTTCTATTATCATTATTTTCCTTTGAGCGCTAATTACCATCCTTTTGGCTATCTCATTTCCACTTAATTCCAAGAGAACATACATTAGATATTGTGCCTCTGGCTGATTCAAATTGGATTTTGCAGGAAGAGCTATCCTTGAAAAGGCAAAGACTGCCAAGGCCATGTGAGCTTGAGGAAATAATTATATGAAATATCTCATAACTGAGGCAATATTACACAATTAATTAAGCATCGTGTTGTTAAAACTATTAACTTTCTGCAATTTGGGTGTGTCAGTCTATCCCATAGCGCCTGTATAACAAAAGTTAAGTAGAGTATAAGTGAAAACAAATTGAACCAACATTTATTATGGTAACAAAAAGGACAACCTAAAATACACGATGGCATTGAATAATGCTTGAGAAAGGCAAATATTTAGCTTAATGTGCATGTACTTACATAACTCTTTTACTGCTAGAAAAGCTGGTACACTGAGTTGGGGCTGCAATACACAGGGATTTAAAGAACACCAATGGGAATGCAGTCTTACAGTCCTAACAGAATTGTTACTAAATATATAGAGAAGATTTGCATGGTCTTGAAAATTTGCTAAATTGCTCCGTAGATTTTCCAAGTTTCTATTGTTATATAGTAACTCCTTGCTTCCGTCCCAGCCATCACATTATTGTTGGGTTGCTAAAGTAGCTGCTGGTTCTTCCAAATTCTTCCAAAGAAAAATGTCAATGATAATTGATAAATATAAAAAAAAAGGCAAACATAAATAAATAAATGTAATAACAAGATAAAACATGAAAGACACCAATACTCCACCATAGGGCTCTCCGACTGTAACAAAAAAAATTCTCTGGTCTGGTGAAACCAAGATTACATTTCTATCTTCAATTCTAAGTGTCATGTTTAAAACAAAAGCAGGCACTGCTCCTCACCTAACCAATACCATCCCAACATATGAAGCATGGTGGGGGCAGGATCATGCTGTGGGGGTATTTTCCATTAGGTGGGACACAGAGACTGCTCAAGGTTGAGGAAAAGCTGGATGGAGCAAAGAAAACAGATAATCTTAATGAAAACCTGATCCAAAGTGCTGGACCTCAAATTGGGCTGACCACATCTCTGGATGACCTTTAAGATGTTTCCTGCTGTAAGCAATTTTGGTAGAAACAACATTATAATACATTTTTTATTATGAGTTATTGCAAAGTTACTTTATTTCTGATTTTACCTATATTAGCACACACATTTGAATCACACGAGATCCCAACAATAACTGCACAAAACTATAGCGATATAAAGATTCTTTATACAAAGCTGAAGATGTGAAAATTGCTTCTCCTGTGTATGTAGGCAACCCATAAAAGATGTTTAGAATGGGAAACATGTTGTGCTTAAATGTTTTAGCAGATAAAACAAATATCTAGTTGAACAAAAAAAAGTTAAGACTTGCCATGGCCCCATTTGTAAGATGCAGAAATCAAAATGGAACCCAACTGTTTTTCAATGTGCATGGACCTTATGCTTAATGTTTATAGCCTCTTTAGTTTCTTTGGCATTTTTCTTTTATATTAAGCACTGATAATAGTACTGTCTTAGGTCTGTAATAAAATTAACTAGATAGTCAAGCAATTCAATTAAACTTACTGAAGTGTGATTCTCTAGTTTCATCACATAATATTGTCCCCAAGAGCAAGAACAAGTTTGCATTTTAGTTCCTTCACAATGTATCTCTTGTGCACTGATCAGCCATAACATTGAAACCACTTACAGATAAAGTTAATGACATTGATGATCTCATAACAGTGATAGGAGTAGGACAACAAGGGAAATTCACTAGGACCGTTGTCTTAGTTGCTGGCCCGCCAGTGTATGGTCATGCTGGATTTATCCTCTCAATAATTCTGGATGCATCCGTGACCTGAAAGAGGGTGCAAGCAGTATAAATCCCTGTTAAAAATCTAATACATTCTTAGACATTCCACTTTAAGTTTACAGCTAAATATTAGAAAGTTTTTGATTACCATACCACAGTATTTCAGATGTGGTCTCAGTAGAGTTCTATATAGTGGGATCACAATCTTCTTCTGGATACCGGTTATACCTCTAGGTATGTAGCCAAGCATCAGATTGGCTTTCCCTATGGTCTGGATGCTCTATTGACTCATTATAAAGCTGTCAGAAGTTACTACCCTTAAATCATTTTCTTCAGAAGTCTTCCCTACAGAGAACTGTAGATACAATACTCTTTTTCTCTAAGTGCATTCTTTCACATTTGAAAACACTGCGCTACAGTTTCATTTGTTCTGACCATTTATCAACTAACATTAACCCCTTAAGGACCAAGCCCATTTTGACCATAAAATATACAAAAAAAATTTGATGTGTTGTAAAGCCTGCAAAACCAATAGGTTTTGCAATTGCTTTCATTAGAAATACTGAAAAAGCCAGTCAAACAACTGCCCCCCCCCCTGCCTGCTTAGACACATACTAGTCCTGCTGTGTCCATGCATCATCACCTATGTCATGGACACACTTCCTTGAATGACAGCTGTGAGTGCAGGGCTCTCAGCTAGAGGAGAAATCCTCCCACTGTCAGCTTGTGTCCCACTACTGTCAGTGAGGACAAGCTGGGAGTTGTAGTTTTGCTAATGCTAGGGGAGATGTGAGCAGACAGAATTCTGAGGGAGGGAGTAGAGACCTGCGCAGTGAGGCCATGCCCCTCCCTTTGAGAGAAATTCAGACTAGTGAGCTAAATTAAAAATATAATAAAAAAATAAATAAAAGGTGCTAGGCATAGAAATTAGATGTACATGGTCAGGATTAGGTACTGAGTGATATATTAAAAAAAAGATTTTTTGTTGGATCTGACGGGTACGCTTTAAGGACCAGGCCAAAATGTGTTCTTTATTCCCTGGGTCAACACGATTAAAATGATACCCGTCTAGATACAAAATCAGTAATATAAAATCGCCCTGTTTTGACCACCTATAACGTTTTCATTTTTCCGTAAATGGGGTGGTATGAGGGCTCCTTTTTTGCGCCGTCATCTGTACTTTTTATTGATACCCCATTTGCAGATATAAAATGTTTAGATCACTTTTTATATAAAAAATATTTGAATAAAATGTGACAAAAAAAGCTGCATTTTTGGACGTTCACCATATGGAATCATTGACATTATATTTTGATAGTTCGGACATGGTGATACCAAATATGTTCATAAAAAAATTGTTTACGCCTTTTGGGGGTAAAACGGGAAAAGGGGACAATTTTCATTTTTATTGGGGGAGGGGATTTTTCACTTTTATTTTTACACTTTTCAACTTTTTTTTTTAACACTTTTTATGTCCCCATAGGGGACTATCAATAGCAATCAGTTGATTGCTAATACTGTTCAGTGATATGCATAGGGCATAGTACTGATCAGTATTATCGGTGATCTTCTGCTCTGGTACTGCATGATCTCAGACTAGAGCAGAAGATTCCAGGAGATGGCCTGAGGCGCTGCAGGCAATCCGATCATCTATTTTAACATGCACATTGCCGCAGATGCAGTGATCTGTATTGAACACGGCATCTGAGGGGTTAATGGTGGACTTCCGCACAATCGTGGATGTCCGCCATTACCGGCGGGTCCACGGCTGCTGATAGCTAAGTACCACCGCACCAGGACATACATTTACGTCTGTGGTCGTTAAGGGGTTAAATCATTTTCCATTTCACAGATACCTCCAGGAACATCAACCCTATAGCACACTTTTGTGACATTGGCAAACAGACAAAACTTACCTACTTAAACATTCTCCTATGCACAAAAAGCCCACAAAAAGATGTATATAAGTACCTGCAGAAGGGCTAATTACAGGCCAAAAACATGTATCTAGTTCATGCTTTATTCTTATAAAATAGCAAACTGCAATTAATGCATAAGTTCTGTGCTACTGGTGCTTGGTGCAGTCTGTGTCTGCGTGTTTTTAGTCTGACACCAAACAAGTAAAAGATACTATTTACCTAAAGGTTGATAAAGTAATAAACTGTAAACTAACCAAGGTATCATAACATCTACATACGACCTCTTGCCCTCCCCCCCCCCCCCATGTGATTGATAATCTTCCAGTGAGCGAGATGGTGAGGGCTCGCTGTAACTGTTCCTCCTTGGATATTTTCAGTAGGGAGTCACAGGATATTGAATCCCGGCTAGTGCGTAGAGGTTATCCCTCAGGGAATATTAAAAAAGCTAAAACCATAGCCATCCATAAAGACCACAACAAACTCATTTATCCTTAGGCAGCAGGAACCAACACAAATATAAGAAAAAAAAAGTTTTGTTCATCACACAATATAGCCAGGATTATAAAAACATTTGTAATCTAGTGTACAAATATATGCCTATTATTTTGAGCGAGCCATTATATGCAGATGCACTAAAGGATGGCTACAAATGTGTGTCACGTAGAGCGTCCACAATTGGACGGAAACTTTCTCTAAGTCCGTTCAGTAATAAAATTATACCTAAACAGACTTGGTTAACGACAAACAACATGCAAATGCGGACATAATATCTGCACTTGCTGCAGGAATATGAACAATTCTCTTCAATTTGAGTCTTACTTCACTGGTAAGAGATGTAAAATAAAGCATTGTATTAATTGCAATACATCCAATGTAATATACCTTTTCCTGCAGGGAGTGCAGAGTTCAATATGTCAGCTGTACTACAAATAAACAAAAAATTTGGGCCCGCAAACACTTATTGGATATTCCACATTTCAACTCACGCAATATTTCTATGGTTACACAACACTCTGCTCAATAACATGACAGCAGTTTTTCCTCCTTAATATTACAGGGAATATAAAGAGTGAATCCACCCACTAGAGGAGGTAAATACAAACAAAAAAAATTGGACTGTTAAGTGTTCTGGATAATTGAACTTGGTACCCGTTTCCCTATGGGGCTCAATAGAAGACAAGATGTCATATTGCACTAGTAGATTTTGTATGGCTTTTTCCAAATGTATTTATAAATTTTTCTCTGGAAATGTGCCATGTACAAACATGCATGTGATACACTATATGAGTCATGCCAGTATTGTCCTATATATATATATATATATATATATATATATATATATATATATATATTGCCCTCATAAGTGCATACCACATACCTAAATCTAAGTAGTGTATTTTGTACCTGTTAATCTGTCAAGGGCCTAGATACTGTGACAGGACAGTCAAAAGTACACACCTGCTGCTGTTCTAGACAAATATTGTTTTAAGTGTAGTGAAGCGTATTGTAATCCCCTCAGATATGCACTAAGTATGTCAGGCAAAGAAGTGCCAGGAAGTGCACAGAGGAGTGGCAGATGCCTAAATTCATCAGGCAGAGATCACAGCAGACTAGGGGCGACTGGTAGCAGGAGTTGCAGTGAGAGGCTTGAGCTCCTGGTATCAGCTAGCGGTCATGTCTCGACCAGCAACCCATCCACTTTACCACAAGTGGCATCTGAAACCCCCTAGTCAACAGTCGGTGGGTTCCTCAGACACAACCCTCAGGTGGCATAGCCCGGGAGCAGTCCCTGTCCTCCCATTGCCTCTGCCCTATGCTATTCCCTCCCCTAAAGAAGAATCTCATGCTGTGGGTTCAGCTCCACTATTCAGTGAGGATGATCTAATAGAGGACAGTCAGCAGCTACTGCCCAGCCAAGAAGTGGAGGAGACACCTGCCGCTTTCTCCGCTTGGTGGGCAAGAAATGAAGAGGAGAGTGACGTGGGAGGCAGTGTTGCCAGCATTCAGGGTCCTGAAGCAGATACTGTTGAGGAGCCTGAGGAGGACATCAGTGACGTGCAGACACTTGTTAATGATGATGAAACTGATCGCAATTGGGAGCCGGGTGCAAATGGGGCTTCATCATCATCAGGAGAAGAGTTGCAGGTTTCCCGTGAGGCAGCATCTGAGCCAGCAAGGTAGTAGCATGGATGGCAGTCAGCATGGTGGCAGAAGTGGAAATTCTGGAGCCAAACGTGCCCGCGGGAGACCACCTGCTTCGCGGCAGCCTACCTTCCCGGGAGGTAGTGGAACAGGGGTTCCTGGAGACGGAAGTAGCAGTCAATTAGTGCAGACTGTTGGTGGGAAAATCAGCTACTCGGCGGTGTGGCAGTTTTTCATCAGGCATCCGGACGAGGATCACATAGCCACATGCAAGATATGTCGGCAGAAGGTGAAGCGTGGCCAGGGTCCCAATGTTGGCACCACGGCCCTATGTCAACATATGCTTCGCCACCATAAAGCGGCCTGAGAGAACCGTGGCTTCGATGTGGTGGTCCAGCCTGCTGTATCACGGAGTGGCAGGCCACTCCCTCTTTCAGCCAGCCAAGGCTCCACCACCTCAGCCGAAGCACCTCAGCCGAAGATGCTCCTGCTCCTCCTACTTTAAGTCAGCCATTGAGCCAACAATCCCAAGAGACAAGAGCCATGTCCAAGAGACAACAGTATGCGCCCACTCTTTCAACGGTGCAGAAGCTGAATGTGCTCCTGTCTAAGTTGCTGGTGCTGCAGTCCCTCCCTTTTCAAGTGCGAAGTGCGAAGAAGGCAGTACCGGCCCTGCACAATTTTGTGGTCCAGAACATGGGCCAGTCCATGAGCCTGTTGGTGAGTACCAAAGTGCACGGCAACGCTGACGTCTGGAGCTGCAACTATGGTCAGGGACAATACATGTATTTTACGGCTCACTGGGTGAATGTGGTTCCTGCACAGCCACAACACCAACTTGGACAGGTCACGCCGCTTCCTCCTCCATGCTCTCAGGCAGTTGGTCCTGTGATATTGTGTGACTCCGCCTCGTCATCCTCCACCGTATCCTCCGCCCTTCACTGCCCACACAAATCTCAGTGGCCCTTCAGCATACCTTGTGTGCAGGGCACGGCGGTGTCACGCTGTTCTTCACATGGTTTGCCCTGACGAATGGAGTCACACAGGGGAGGAACTGCTAAAAGAAATCGGAGCATGGCTTACTCCACGAAAAATGGAAATGAGAACTATGGTGACTGACAACGCATAAAAATGCACTGCGACTGGGAAGGCTGAGCCATGCGCCCTGCATGGCACACATGTTCAATCTGGTTGTCAAGAAGTTCCTGAAGTGTTCCCCCCATTTGCAAGACATCCTAACAATGGGAAGGACACTTTGCATGTAGTTCAGCCACTCGTACACTGCAAAGTACACCCTCCTTTAGCTGCAGCGTCAGAACGGTATACTCCAACATTGTCTGATTTGTGATGTCGCCACAAGTTATAATTCCACCCTCCATATGTTGGACCGACTGTACGAACAGTGAAAAGCCATCACCGATTTATTGATGATCCAAGCGGATAGGGGTACCCCCCTATGTAACTTTAATGTGAACCAGTGACATCTCATACGTGCCCTTTGAGGAAGCCAAATTATTAGTCAGTCGCCAGGATTACAGAATGAACAACGCCATTCCACTGCTTCATTTCTTACAACACGTGTTGGAAATGATGGCTGGTCAGGGCACTGGAGACGTGGCGCCTACATCTTACGAACACATGAGCCCTGTGGGGTCTGAACTGGAGGACAAAGGGAGGAGCACAGTGGAGCACAGTTTAGGTTTCGCCAAATGGGCGGGTTTTCTAGTAATCTGACAGGAGAGGAGGAGCAAGACCAGCCAGAGGAGCTAGTGGGTTATAAGGAAGGGGAGGCAGAGGACCAACACACACCATGGCAGTATGCAGTGGAGATGGAGGCAAGGAATCCCTCCGAGTCACTTGCACAAATAGCACGATGCATGCTCACTTGCTTGCGTAGTGACATTCGAATTGTCACCATTCGGCAGCAGATGACTTCTGGATCTCCACCTTATTGGACCCTCCCTACCGCCACAAAATAGGGTCCGTTTCTACACCCACTGAGAGGGAGGAGAAAACTGACCTTCTAAAGAGGCATCCTATGTAGTCATCGTCCATCCTCTCGCAGGTCTGAATCGGGGGGTCCTCTGCGCTCACTTTCCACTGCCATGGCTGCTGGGGAGGGGTGGGGTGGAAGGAGCAGTACCAGCTCCATCAGCAGCAGCCTGAGTCTACAGTCTTTAGACTGCAGTACCTTTCTTCACCCGCATAGTGAAGCAACTCATCACCAGCAGGTAGACCTAGAGCAGGACCTGAACCAGCAGGTGGTCCATACCTTGACATGCCCATGCTAACACACTTTGAAAATCCACTAGACCTCTTGGCAGCCAAACTTGATTTGTAGCCACAACCAGCAGAGTTTGCCCTGGAAAAGCTGTCCTGTCCGGCTAGTAGTGTGGCATCAAAGCGGGTGTTTAGTGCAGCGGGGGCCATAGTCACCCCAAGAAGAACTCGTCTCTCCACGAAAAATGTGGAAAGACTGACCTTTGTGAAGATGAATCAGGCATGGATCAGCCTGGATTTCTACCCATCAATGCCTGATGCATCAGAGTAGATTGACCATGGTGCCACACCAACCCTTCACAAATATGGATAGTTCCATACAGATTTAAGGTGCTTCTCCCCAGTTACAAACATTCCCCCGGATCAGACCTTTTTTCACCCACCTTCGTCACCTGGTACTGGTATTGCCACCCACCGCACTTCATCACCGGGTCACTTTCAGGACTCCTGATGCTGCTGCTGCCACCTCCAAGCTGTCTCATTCAGCCACTATATGGTCTCCTCATGCTTCAGCCACCCCAGGCTGTGCCATTCAGACACTATATGGTCACATCATGCTTCAGCCAACTCCAGGCTGTGCCATTCAGACACTATTTGGTCTCTCTTCATGCTTCAGCCAACTCCAGGCTGTGCCATGCAGACACTTTATGGTCTCCTCATGCTTCAGCCAACTCCAGGCATTGCCATTTAGACTCTATATGCTCTTCTAATTCTTCAGCCACCTCCAGGCTGTGCCATTCAGACACTATATGGTCACCTCATGCTTCAGCCAACTCCAGGCTATGCCATTCAGACACTATTTGGTCTCTCTTCATGCTTCAGCCAACTCCAGGCTGTGCCATGCAGACACTATATGGTCTACTCATGCTTCAGCCAACTCCGGGCTGTGCCATTGAGACACTAAATGGTCTCCCCATGCTGCCACAAACTCCAGGCAGTCATTCAGGCACTATATGGTCTCCTCATACTGATGCCACCTCCAGGCTTTGTCATTGTGCTGCCATGTGACATGTGACTCCTTGTTAGATTTGGTCCTTTGTACCCAAACGCCGGGGCCCGGGACACTAAAACTTGGGAGTTACAATTTAAATTTAAAAATCCTCAATTTAAATTTAAAAATCTTAAATTTAAATTTCAAAATCTTAAATTTCAATGGCCTCCTCATGTTTCTGCCAACTCCAGGCTGTGCCATTCAGACACTATATAGTCTCCTCATGCTTCATCCACATCCAAGCTGTGTCATTCAGCCACTATATGGTCTCCTCATGCTGCCAACATCTCCAGGCTGTGTCATTCAGCCACTATATGGTCTCCACATGCGGCCAACACCTCCACGCTGTGCCATTCAGCCACTATATGGTCTCCTCATACTGCCAACACCTCTACACTGTGTCATTCAGCCACTATATGGTCTCCTCATGCTTCAGCCACATCCAAGCTGTGTCATTCAGCCACTATATGGTCTCCTCATGCTGCCAACACCTCCACGCTGTGTCATTCAGCCGCTATATGGTCTTCTCATACTGATGCCACTTCCAGGCTCTGTGCTGCTCTGCAGCAGTGATTTTAATAGCGATGCCTGTAATCTGCATGTCATACTGAATAACAGTATTATTTCACGACCCCAGTACACTCCATATGCGTGTTAGAATACAGCAAAGTGTTCTACACCCCTATTGAGTCTCTCTGTAGGCCAGAAATAGCCAGTTTTAATATAGATTTGCCGTGAATAAATTCCACCCCGAAAAGTATTTTTTCGGAAAATTCAGCCAATGGCCGAATCAAATTTTTCAAAAGTTTGCTCATCTCTAATAATATTAGAGTTAAATTAGTGCCATGACTAGTCCCATGACTATTGTACTGTGTAATATACTTGTATTTCTAAGCTAAAGTAATGTGTGACATGAGGAACCTGAAGTTGGGGTAGCAAACAAAGGCTGTAGAGTATGGGCAACATTTAATAAAAGAATATAGAAGTACACAGCTTCCGGAGGCAGGGATCACAGACAGGCTTCATATTTTAAGTGCATTACATAGTGCAATCTCTTTGCCATATAACTTACCTAACTATAATGATATTCACCCGATTACTCTTTATATTATATTTAACGGAAAGGTAGGGTAGACACATCTGCATGTAACTGTAAGGTATTAGGTGTCCTGTGCTCTGCTCCTATTCTTGCTGTAGTGTGGAGTGAAAACAGATATAGATCAATTACACCACAAGCCTCTGTCTAATTCCTGCATAGAGGATGGTTCTGAAGTCCAATATCAGGTATCAGCAGGCAATGTTATAAACTGGATTTATCTTTTGGTACCTTTTTTTCTGTTAAATTATGTATAACTATAGGTAAGCAACTTTCTTGTTAACTAATTTAATTTGCTAAAAAAAAATGGGATTAGTTTCTTGGAAATTCCCACTATTGGCACATGGCATTACAGAAAATACATATAGCCCATGCTCCTGTACACTGAGAGGCAAGGCATACTCTGTGTGCACCCACAGGAGGTATGCAGCAATGATAATATGCAAATAGCACCAAGGAAAGTATGCTGTATATTCTGCATTCAGACCAGCAAATGTTAAACGAGGGGCAAGGCATACATTGTATACCTCGTCACTCAGTGTACAGAGCTGGTCCTGTACAAATCCAAATCTGCCATTAAATCTGAATCAAATGCAATGGCTGTTTCAAGCTCCTTTCTAAATATAACATAGTGCAGCGTTTTGAAAGAATTAACGGCTTCCTTCATCTGGGATCACAGACAAAGGAAGCCATTTATGCTTCCAAAATGCATCGGAAGGAATTTTGGTCAACACAGGTACCTGTAGTGATGTCACCCTTGACCGCCAGGAACACACAGGCAGACCTTTAGTGGGGTTTGGAACAATAGAGACGCCGCCGGCCGGGGTAGTATCTCGCTACCCCTTGGACTCTTCTTACCATATCGGAACACTCTTCAGAATTGGAGACGGACAACTTAAACTAGGTAATAATATTTTTATTACTAGAGCATAGATAGACAGTGCCACTATCATGCATTAAGACATTGGGACCTCTATATTTAAAGGGGTATTCCAGGCAAACACTTTTTTTTATATATCAACTGGCTCCGGAAAGTATCCTTCCAATAGTTATTAGCTTCTGAAGTTGAGTTGCTGTTTTCTGTCTAACTGCTTTGTGATGACTGACTTCCCGGGAGCTGTCCAGCTCCTATGGGGATATTCTCCCATCATGCAAGGGATATTCTCCCATCATGCACAGCTCCCGTGACGTGACATCATCATTGAGCAGTTAGACAGAAAACTTCAGAAGCTAATAACTATTGGAAGGATTAAGATTTTTTAATAGAAGTAATTTACAAATCTGTTTAACTTTCCGGAGCCAGTTGATATATAATTTTTTTTTTTTTTTTTGCCTGGAATACCCCTTTAATCACTTCTTTATCAGAATATACCAAATTTGAATGAATACATTGGGTCACTAGTTCCAATAGATATATCGGAATCACTCTATGGCATTTAAGCTTTGAGAAAAAACATGATTTAATTGCTATCAGATGAAGGACAGGTATAATTTGTTTTATGTCCTTATAAGTTATCTGCCCATGTGTGTAATGCGGAGAAATATATAGATGTAACATCTGTCTTGGGATATGTTCAGACTGCTGTTTGATTTTGGTTTTCTGTTCCCCAGCCAGGGAATAGTTAAAGCTTTTGGCTTTTCATCCAATAGTTCTTTGGGTGTGTCTAGATAAGGCCAGCTCAGTCTAGCTTCTGGGCTAGTGATTGACATCTTGACATGCTGCTATGGAGCTTTTGGTGAAACACTGTTTGAGCTTTTAATCTACTATTTTTGCTTCTGCATGCACTTTGTGTGTTCTGGTTTTAGTCATGGTTATGTGGCATGCTCATATTAGATTTTTTATCTGTGTTTTATTAGTCGGTTTTAGGATTTGTATATCCTTTCTATTATGTCTCTGTTCACACTATATTTTATCTTGTATCCATTTTCTGTGTTTCTGTACCAAGATATGCCTGTTACCTGTCCATGGGGACTCAGAGGAATTGAGAATTAGTACAAGAGATCTCCATGCTCCATGGTGGACTCTGGGAGATAGCGTTCTAGTATCAAGACATTTCTGTGTCTTCTGGTGGTTCTGGGGTATTGTGTTTATTCCTGTTTAGCAATAGATTTCTTTTACCTTTGTGTAGGGGACTCTGGGGGTATTGATTATTCCCTTTGTCTACCGAAGGTCTTCTGTGGGATTGAGCTTATTTCTGTTTTGTTCTTGGAGTTTATTCTGACTCATTCCATTCTGGTCTGATATTGCCTCTGCTCTGTATTTTATAATTCCTGTTTGTTCATGGAGTCTATTCTGACTCATCTGTTTCCTAGTCTTGTGCCCAGTGTGAACAGTGTCCTACATTTATATCCTGTTTGGCTTATCTGATCTTTGACCTTTGTACTTGTTCCTGTTTGTGAACAGTGTCCCATATTCCTGTATCAGTTTGTCTTTTATATTCTGCCCTGTTAGTATTTGTATCCTGTCTTGTATATCTTGTTGTCTAGTAATTTTCCTTTCTGGCCTGTGACCAACTGTGTATTTGTGTTTTTACTCCCCTGCAATTTAGCGCAGGAAGGGACCGGCGCCCAATTGTTGATTCATCCTTTAGGATGGATGGGCAAGTAGGCAGGTAGAGTGGTTTTGGAGTCAGTTTAGGGCTCACTCTCTCTGTCTCCCTAGTCGGTCCTGACAATAGAGCTGCCAAATTCACTTTATATTTGACTGGAAAATTTCCCTTTAACTTGTTTTATTTTTTTTCTCATTATGTCTTTCATACTTGAGGTATACCTATGATGAGAATTACAGGGCTCTCTCATCTTTTTAAGTGGGAGAACTTGCGCAATTGGTGGCTGACTAAAGACTTTTTTGCCCCACTGTATGTACAAAAGTATAAATATTGTGTGAGAAGATATCGCTTGCACTATGTGCTGCTGCCCTTTAGATTTGGAAATTGATGTTGTTTCAAATTCATAGATCGCTATCATAGAAATTGTATGAAATATTTCCGTGAGATGAAAACTGTCAATCACAGTCAAACCATTTGGGGTGATGTCTTGAGCACATCTGTTACCTTTACTACCTTGTGCATGCATGGCAATTCATGATGACTAACTGCATGTTGCTACATACATAAATGACACAGGGTTCTAATGGGTTAAAAATCTTTAAAAAAGCACAGATCATATGTTTCAAAACTTTAATTTTGCATACCATTGCTTTTTCGACCATATCAGAAATTGGTGATTGCTAAACACACTCTATCAAGAGTATTCTTAAAGCTAACAGAATAAGCATTTCAGTATCAACACATTCACTTAGTTATTCTGCATCATTGTTTCTTCAACAAAAGCAAATATATTCTATGCCATCACTTGTAAAGCAGTATCCAAAAAAAGCTCAAGGGAATTATACATTAACAATCATGTTGTCAATTAACTTCTTGGGCAAACAAAGGCATTAATAAGCAGATCAAAAATATTTGTTATTCAAATAATTGCAGTGCAAGTACTTTTATACCATTTGTTTACTATATTCCTTTAATCAGATAACGTATGAATAAAATGAGCTGTATGCTCTGCATGACCAATTTAACAGGAGAAGAATATAAGCCTTTTAGTTAATATGCAAATTAGGCTCAAATACCCAGTGGGAGTCACTCTGCACTACAAGAGGCCAAGTCCAGCCCATGTACTCTGTATATAGTGGCTGCCAGTGAAACAGGGTAGGTGAATGCAAGTGGGCTGTGGGGCAATGATAAAGTGGACATGAGCTGGACTTGTTTGGGCTCTTGTCATGCTCTGGAATGCACCCTGGGCACTTGGGGAGCGAGTGTGAGGCTGTGCACCTCACAGTCAGCCATGGAGTGAGGAACACAGCCGCTCACTTCTCCCCGCTCATTCTAATGATTGGTATGAGTCTGAAAACACAGATCCTGGCCAAGCAAAACTTTTAATATACTTGAGTGCCATGTCAAAAGTTTTGGTAAATGACAGGGACATCTTAAAATCTTTTCTTCTTGATTCCATGAGCCATAATTTATTCATTCAATGTAACTGTATAAGGGCTTTTTTTTTTTTTTTTTTTTGCAGGCCAAGTTGTATTTCCCAATGGTAAGATTTTTGGGATATATATAATTTACTGACAATCTTTTACTAAACATTTTTAAAGGTGGTTGTAAAATAGACAGCAATTTTGGCTTTAACCCGATAACGACCACGGACGAGTATAGACGTCCAGGTTGGCGGCCGTTCCCGCACCTGGGTGCTGCCCAGTGCACCCACGAGATCGCGGCAGGGACTCGGCTGTATCACACAGCCGGGACCCTGCTGCACTGCCAGGACTGAAGTAAACTTCGGTCCCGGCAGTTTTAACCCTTACAGCCATGGTCGGAAGTCACCGCGGGCTGTAAGTGTTATGACAGAGGGAGCTCCCTCTGTCACCCCTGCAGCACCCCGCATCGCGATCGCGGGGTGCTGTGTGTGGCCGTGGCTGGCCGAGACCTGCCGCACTGCCGGGAGTGAAGTTCACTTCACTCCCGGCAGTTTAACCCTTACAGCCGCGGTCAGAAGTGACCGCGCGCTGTAAGGAGTTCTGACAGAGGGAGGGGGCTCCCTCTGTCTCCTCTGCAGCACCCCGCAGCGCGATCGCGGGGTGCTGCTGCATTACTGGGCAGCCGGGGGTCCTACAAAGACCCCCAGGTCTGCCCTGGGTTTTGCCTGAAAGGACGTGCCAGAGGCACGTCCGAATATGCTGCCTGCTAGTGAAAACTGGCAGGCAGCATATAACTGCAATGCTTTGGAATACTAAGTATTCCAAAGCATTAAAAAGTGTAAAAATAAATAAATAAATAAAAGTGTAAAAATAAATAAAAATGTAATAAAAGTGTAAAAAATAAATAAATAAAAAAATAAAAAATAAAAAATAAATAAATAAAAAATAAATATATATATATATATATATATATTAAAAATACATTTATTAAATGAATCTAATTTAAAAAAATGCATAATGTGTAGGATCGTATTGGCGGACATCCGCAGCATGTAATATGTTGCGGATGTCCACCATGTGATCCTACACATTATGCAGCAGTCACGGTAATGAGCTCCCTGCTGTGGCTCTGTAGCTTTGTGTGTCCACTCATAGCTGCGGATTTCCCGCCAGCAGTCATGAGCGGACACACTGAGCTACCCAGCCGCAGCAGTGATGGATATATTCGCCATGAACGGGTGCTTATTCCCACAACATGGCAGATATATCCATCAGGAGCCTTAACTGTCACAGACAGACGCGTTATACTGCTAGCCGACCAAGGGCCAATCAGAGTGGTCCCTGGTGCAGCCAATAACTTGTAGGGGTGCGGTATATAAATGGGGTCACTTGTGGGGGTGGGGGTACTGTTCTGCCCTGAAAGCCAAATGGCGCTCCTCTCCTTCTGAGTCCTACCACGCGGCCAAGGAACCATATATGGCCAAAGCGGGGGTATTTCCGAACATGGGACAAGCAGCTAAATAAAATATAGGGTGCATTTCTTTCAATATCAGAAGTGATGTACAAAAAATATGCCCCCCAAATGATGCATTTGTGAAAAATTCCAAATTTCGAATTTTTAACACTGACTTTGTAATAATTCCTGCCAAAAAACTATGGTGTTAAAATACTCACTGTACCCCCTAGCGAATACCTTGAGGGGTCTAGTTTTTAAAATGGGGTCATTTGGGGGGGTGTTCCTATGTTCTACTACCTTTTAATTTCTGCAAACCTTGCATAGCACACAAAAAAAGATGTACTTTTCAAATTTTCAAAATTTTCAAAATTTCAAGTTAAATTGTTAGGCTTCTAACTAATTTAAAATGTTAATTAAAAACAAAAAAAAATGACGTCAAAATAAAGTAGACATCTGAAAGTATAAGTTTCATAAACTATTTGGTCAGTATGTATAAATATATGCAACCTATTAGTGTTAAAATAGCAAAAAATCGTAATTTTTTGTAAAAATTTCATGATTTTTTGCATTGTAAAAAAAAACTACAAATTATATCGGCTTACTTTTACTATGTACATGAAGGACAACTTGTGAGAAAAAAACAATGTCAGAATTATCGTGATTGGCAAAACATTGCCAGAGTTATTCTCTAATAAAGACAGACGTCCCCGATTGGAAAAAACAGGCCTGGTCTTTCAGGGGCATACAGGTTTATTTGTATTGGTCCTTAAGGGGTTAATTTTGTGGCCTTCAATGCACACTGTAAATTTGAGTTGATGTTTTCATTGGTACCATTTTAGGGTACATAAAACTTAGTGTTTGCTTTCTTGTGAACTTTTTGGAAGGCAAAATGAACAACATTTAAAAAAAAATGTAAGTTATCTTATCTTAGCATTCACCATGTTGCATTAATAATGTGACAATTTTATTGTTGGAGCTGTCACATAAGCAACTATATATAACAACTATGTAAAGATTTTTCCTTACTTATTTTTTAAACAAATTCTTGCATGCTTTTATAAAACCTTCTTTAAACTTTCTTTCCTTTTCTTTCCTTTCCTTTCTTTTTAAATCCCTCTTCAGGACTTTTAATATCTTGATGACTGGTATAATACAGTGTAATATACCTGTCAGTAGCTGCAATGTATTAAACCTGTCAGTCCATAAAGATAAAAAAAGACACAAAAGGAGCACTCCATAGTGCAATACCGTCAATTCATGCAAGATGCTCAATGAAAAACCGCGCTTACCAAAGCTGGTTATGCAAGGGCCAGCACAACATGGATAAAGGTATGTAATGATGGTCCACTGCTGCCGCTCCACAGATATGGCACAAAGAAAAACAATGACCTCCAAGGAAGGGTGGAACTCAGGCGCTTAAGGACCAGGCAAAACTCAGGACAGCAAAACATTTATTCCCAGTGGGCAGTATGCAACGCGTTTTGCGCATAAGCGCTTCATCAGACATCAAGATGCCTGATGAAGCGCTTATGCGCGAAATGCGTTGCATACTGCCCACTGGGAATAAATGTATTGCTGTCCTGAGTTTTGCCTGGTCCTTCAGCGCCTGAGTTCCACCCTTCCTTGGAAGTGATTGTTTTTCTTAGTACATAAAGATAGGTGCCAATTTTAACAGATGGCAGTACTGGGGGTCATTGGTAGCCATAGCAAGAACATAAAACCAGAATGCTGTGCCGCTAGTGGAATGACAGGGAGCTTTCTCTGTCTGTCTAACCACCTAAATGCTATCTATGGTCACTAGGTTCTAGGGAGTTAAGTTTGAATTATCTCCAAATCCAGTAGTTGTGGCAGGAACAGGGCAAAGTAATATAGCTCCACTCCTACCACTAATCTAGATTACCATGGAAAACGGACAGGCTGCTGGCAACAACATACATTTTTATAATGGTTTCTTAGGGGATTAAGACCAGACTATTTGACAAAATATTTACTTTTCAGATAGATTGCTTTAAAATTACTTATCTTAAATATGGACATACAAAGACTTATTCACACATGGATATATTGTTGCTACAGTTTTAAATCACGGACATCTTCAGTAAAACATGAACACAATGTAAGAAGTAAATAATTTTTTTTCCCAGTTTTAATTATCTGAACAAAAAGTGCTTCTCCTTTTTGGCCTCAAATTCATTCTCTAGATAAAATATATGTATACTAAAGCAGCAGTAGATTCAAAGGTACTACTCTAATAGTTACCTATACAAGAATTGTCTCCTCTTTAAACCTCTTTTCACCAATCATCATGTTAGGCGTTTAATTATGAAGTCAACATCTAGACTGGATGTTGTAGTCCTGTCAACAAGATAACATTTTTCCATCAAGCTCACATGTATCTCTAGTTTTGCAATGTATTATTTTCCACTGCCAACCCTGAGAGCCATTTTACATGGGCCAACACTTGAGTTAGCGAGTACCAATGTCATAGATTGGAACTCATTTAAAGAGCCTATTATAATTCTCAACCATCGCACTAGAAGGGCAGAATTAACAATTGCTGGCCCTCTGCTTTCTCCATTCATTAACTGCATATCCAACAATAGTTTTAAGTAATGCCAAACAAAGTCATCAACCAACAAACAAGCTTGAGAGGTAGCATGAAGCATGCAATACAGTTCAGCCACATAAATATACATTAAAGGAGTACTCTCCTGGAACATGAATTTTTTTTTAAATCAACTGGTGCCAGAAAGATACAGAAAGATACAAACAGATTTGTAAATTACTTCTATTTTAAAATCTTAACCCTTCTAGTACTGATTAGCTACTGAATGCCCCAGGGGAAGTTCTTTTCTTTTTGAAATTCCTTTATGTCTGACATCTCTGTTGACATCTCTGTCAATTTTAGAAACTGTCCGGAGCAGGAGAGGTTTGCTATGGGGATTTGCTCCTACTCTGGATAGTTACTAAAATGGACAGAGGTGTCAGCAGAGAGCACTGTGGTCAGACAGAAAAGAAATTCAAAAAGAAAAGAACTTCCACTGGAGCATACAACAGCTGATAAGTACTGGAAGGGTTAAGATTTTTAAATAGAAGTAATTTACAAATCTGTTTAACTTTCTGGAGCCAGTTGATATATATAAAAAAAGTTTTTTCCTGGAATACCCCTTTAACTTTCTGTCACCAGTTTATTTAAAAAAAATGTTTTACAGTTGAGTACCCCTTTAAAGGATAAACATAAAAAACAATATTAGGCATTGGAACATAAGGTATTTTATCAGACATAATAATAGGAAATACATATATACTAATTTTATTGGTAAGAAATGGCCACACAAATTTATATATTACATTTTATATTGCTTATTATTACGATGATAAAAAATAATCAACTTTTGCTCAAATGTTGATCAACGCTAAATAAATCAGAGGTATTTCCCAAAACATCCAACCCAATTCCTGACTGACCAAACTGCATAATAAGTGCATTGTAAAAACAGCGTACATGTGGGTGTGGTGAGCAGTGCAATAGGCTTCCTATTCCCAGCAAATGTGAAACAAACTGTTCATAGAAACTACAAGGCTATGTTTACAAGGCAGAATTTCCATGCGGAATTCCGCATTGGAATTCTGCACAGAAATTCCGCAGCAGTAGAGTCCCATTGAATTCAATGACATTCTGCTGCGCTGTTCACATAGCAGAATTTCTGCGCCGGAAACATCTGTTGCCGAAATTCAAATTCTGGTGTCTATTCTTCCTGAGGACTTCGCATGAAATGCATTGCCGTCTATGAGACGGTGCATTCCTTATCGGTCCTAGCGCCAGCATGTTATGCCGGTGCTCTGCATTCAGAGGCAATGTCCGCAAGGATACATAGCCTAAGTGCGAGCTATTGGTTAAAGTGCAGCAGCACTCATGCACTGCTCTCTCCTAAGGCATCCTCTACAGGGAAGAACAAGGAGGAGGATTAAACATATGGCATTGCTGTTATTTAATGAAAAGATATAAAGTATTTAAAACCACAGTAAATATAAAAAAGCTTTCTGGACAAATGCCTTTTAGCAAACCTGTTTCACAAGGTTAAACATTTTGACCGTAAATTGTTGTCTAATTTGTATTCACGGTGCTCCTAAAACGCACTAAAACTAGTAACTAATAAAGATTACAATTTAATGAATAATTCACTTAAACTTTAAAATGACTTCAGTTCTTTCCTAAAAACCTAAAACAAAAATCATTTCTCTTCATTTTTACTACAACTGCTCAATATTTTTATAAAAGCACTAAGCATTTTCTGTTCACACTAACAAACGGATTTGCAAGGTAAAAATAACTGACTGGGATTTTTGCCAAAGGCCAGTCTTATGGGAAGATAAGTGAACAGCCAGCTGTATGCAAAGCCAAATGCCGGGATCAAGAATTAACAATGTCTGTCCACTTATTGTTTGCTTTACTTTGGTAGAAATGTGATTCATTCATCAATGGTATAAAAAAAAAGATGGAAGAGTTTGACCAAAGCACTGTAAGCTTTGCTACCTTTTTTTTAGTTCTTTCAAGCAAACAAAACCAAGGAAATTGCAGCTGCACAGATGCTTGAAAGAGCAGATGAAGGAATACTATGAGTGCTTGATATCCTTTCTTCTTCTGTCAGTCATTTTCATCATGATACAGAACTGTGAAAGAAACTGGAACACTAGATTTTCTAGTTAACATTTCCAAGCTCTTGGACTTTCTTAGACATAAGAAAACTGTGAAATCATGGAGAGTTTAATTGGATTTAATTATCTTTTGTATATTTTTATAAATTTGTATTTTAACAAATAGTATAAAATGCTGACATAGGCTGGGTTCCCAAAGTGTAAAATGAAAACAAAAAACGGCAATAGCATAGGTATAAAAAAGCGCCAGCTTTTAATCTAATATTAAAGGGGTATTCCAGGCCAAAACTTTTTTTTATATATCAACTGGCTCCGGAAAGTTAAACAGATTTGTAAATTACTTCTATTAAAAAATCTTAATCCTTCCAATAGTTATTAGCTTCTGAAGTTGAGTTGTTGTTTTCTGTCTAACTGCTCTCTGATGACTCACGTCCCGGGAGCTGTGCAGTTCCTATGGGATATTCTCCCATCATGCACAGCTACCAGGACGTGACATCGTCATTGAGCAGTTAGACAGAAAACTTCAGAAGCTAATAACTATTGGAAGGATTAAGATTTTTTAATAGAAGTAATTTACAAATCTGTTTAACTTTCCGGAGCCAGTTGAGATATATATATATATATATATATATATATAGGTTTTGCCTGGAATACCCCATTAAGGAACATATTGAAGAACTATTGATTTTTTTTATCATGAATTAATCTAATGCCGTTTTTTTTGTTTCAGATGATAGGAGGAAAATAGAGGTACAATTCCAGCTCATAATACAGGAATGTTAGAATGATTTATTAGAAATCAATTTAATTCTGTAAGTGGCTAGAGAATTACCAGTGTGTCAACTAATGTGAGGTCACCACCTATCATCTACACACATTAATATGCAAACCTGCCCACCATCTAAACACCATAAAAAAGCCAAGCATATTGTTATGTCCTCTAAGAATGAAGTAACAGATGCCACTGATTCTGATGGCATTCTGATTCTGAGTGATAAAAATGATGAAAACCAGGAAAAACTAAAATAAATGTACAGGACGGTGTAAATTTGCCAAAACAAACACATATTATTCCAAACCAGGGGACTATGCAAAAATGTTTGTCTTTCTTACACATTTACGCCATGACCGCAACTTTACGCCATGACCGCAAGTTTAAGAATAAAATGGAGCGTGGCTTCACAAGGCCTGGCTAGAAGTATCCACAACTGCCTGCTGTCCCCTGGCTACTACTAAACTATTCCACTACTGCCTGCTTTACGCTGGCTACTACGACTACCACAAGTCCACCACCCTTGCTAATGCTGCTAGCATCCAGGCCTATACATTCACAACCCATGATCCCAGAAAGAGATCATTTTTTCAGCTTTTCATATAAAAGCTTTTTTTCTTCACCATTTTGGGATGCCATTCCTGTTGCAACACCCAAATGGGAAATTTTTTAAAATCCTTTAAAAAAGCCATTTCGTTTTCTTCACTTACCACCGACAAAACCTGTTGCAACTCCCAAAAAGGGAGTATGTTTGATCACTTTTCAATTTTTTCAATATTTACAAAAGCTGCTTCTTCACTATCAACTAGTTCCTTATTATTTTGAGATGCCGTCATCAATCCTGTTGCAACTCCCAAAAAGGGAGAATCTTTTTTATAATTTTTTTCAACTTTTCACTATTTACTAGTTCTTCACTATTTTGAGACACTGTCATTGTCATCATTAATTTATGCAGCTGTAAAAATGCAGCTGTATTCTTTACATATTGTGTGCACAGACAACCATGTTCCCATAGATTTACATAGAGCACACTAATAGTAAAAATACGGATGCAATTGTGCAAAAGTATTTTTTACAAATTAAATATGTCTAAAAAAAAAACACTGTGTGAACATATCCTTATAGTAAGGCCTATTAATTTTATGCATGCATATACTGGCCGATAGGTGCCAGGATGACTTCTCTGCTCCACAACTCTCCAAAAACTATATAAAAAAAACTACAACATTTACACCTTTACTATATTACAACAAATAGATTGAAACTCTACTCGGTGATACACAGTGACATATTATACTATTGGTGCATTGGGTGGACACAGGGGGCTCTTGGAGAAGTCATTTATTTGCTACTGACTGCCTTCTTTTAGACTTCATGGCAGGGACAGACAACATGAAGATACTCCACCCTTTAGGGAAAATCTGCTTCTAAAAACAGTCTCTGGACTTTCTGCTCAGAAATTGGTCAGAGTGTTCATGAAAGACTGATCGTAGAAAAAACTGTGCAGCTATAAAGCCACCGCTAAACAGTTCTCTCTATATCATCCCTGCACTCATTTCTATAATCAGTTCAACAGTAAAGCAATGTGTTTTTGACATTAAAGGCAAGGACGGGGAACTGTTATGTACCTTTATACTTAAATAATAATACCAAATAATGTAAAATAATACAACTCTATAGTTAAAATAAAACTATGTAATGCTAAAATACTGTAACTGCCACCAGGCTGTATACAAAATATAACACCACATTGTATATCAACTATCAAACAGTACAACAATATTTAGATAAAACAAGGTTTAATAATATAATAGAAACATCTAGTCCATGCAGTCTGCCCTTATATTATATCCTGTTATATCTTAATTTGTTTATAGATAAATGTTTCTCCCAGACATGTCAAATATTGCCTGAATAATGCTGATATGGGGACCACACATTATAGACTAGATGCAACATACAGTAGATACATAAAGTTTACAGAAAAAAAACATACAAACATGCAAACTTGCAGTAACTTGAAATAACAGAGAAATTATTCATATACTGTAGGATGCAGATGAGGTGTAGTAATGCATGAAATAGTAAAAAGTATTTCTCCTCTACTAACAAATCGGAATGTATCCTCCAGAATCATAATGAACATACTCAAACATCTTCAGTGATACTCAGACATCTATATTGATACTTAGACATCTTCAGGTCCCCAATGATCAGCTATAGGATCTCTCTTAGTGTCACTTGTTCTTTTCGAGTAGGAGGGAAACTAGTGCCATAGCAAGGGCAGTGGGGTGACAAGATGGGAACAATGTGGTTGAACTCTGTACAGGGAACATGTAAAACTATTTTTTGCTGTAGCTAACATGACATCTCATGGATTTTGCTCCAGTCTACAAAATAGCAACCCTCACTACATTTCGGGCATGTTCACATGGCGTTAAATTTTCTGGCTTATTTTTATGGTGCATTTTTGTCCATCATGGCCCTTAGGTAAACTAAATTGTTGAAATCATAAACAGAATTTTTGCTGCATAAAATTTATTTCACAAGGTTATTAGTCATGTTTGCCTTTATGCATCAAATTTCAATAGCACATTGTATCCAAAATGTTTTCTTCCTATTTGAGCTCTTAAAGTGATTCATGAAAGATTGTGTTCTTGTCTGTTGTGATGGATGACCCAAGATAATGCATTCGAACTTATGTATCAAACTGTTTTCATGTCTCTGCACCAAAAGGAAGTTCACAGCATTATTAAAATCTCTTTTATTGAACAATTGAAGATTTTCCTAGTTTTAATGACGGAAAATATAGATTTTATTAACGACAGGAGGCGAGCAATATTTGCATTATCTTTCTTTACTGAACTCACATAGCAGCGAAACAGTTAATGAAAGTTTGTAGAGAAGAAAACTTAGGTGTAACCAAGCATGACAGGTAATCACAGGTGCACTAATCATGCTCTTAGTACAGGTAATAAATAGCCAGGCAGGTTAAGTCCCACCCTCTTTCTGAGATGCGACAAAGTAATAAACAATTAAAATAAACCATAGTCCAGAATTCCGGAAAGAAACGAACAGACTATCAAACTGAAGACTCTTAGATGAAAACGAAGATCTTGAACTGGAACATGGAGTCATCAAAAACTTTTAGCGGAAAGGATTCTTCCGAAGAGTAGTCCATGGATATGGGATGAAGATCATCAATATGCTGAAAAATATAAAAATGGTAAATCATAATAAGGGAGGGATATAAATGATAGGGAGGGATATTGCTCGCCTCCTGTCGTTAATAAAATCTATATTTTCCGTCATTAAAACTAGGAAAATCTTCAATTTTATGTCCGACAGGAGGCTCCCAATATTTGCAAGTTTAAAGCTATAAAAACATAGGCAATAAATTATACATTATAGAATAGACATGGAGACATGAGTGTCTGGTCTGAAGTAAAATGTTTTAAATGTGTGTTCGGTTGACCAGTTGGCTGCTTTAAGAAGATCAAAGAGAGATCCTCCTTTTTGAATGGTTTTGGTGGACATAGCTCCTCGGGTAGAGTGTGCTCCAAATTTGGAAGTATCAATTCCAGCCATATCCATGGCTATCCTGACCCATCTTGCTAAGGTAGCTGATGTAACTGGAAGGTGGGGTTTATAATAAGATATGAGTAATTGGGGGAGAGAGTGATTACGAAGAGAAGATGTTTTATGTTCGTAAGATTTTAAGCATCTAACTACACAAAGTTTGGGATGGTTAATGAAGGTGGGATAGAAGACCGAATGGATATTGGTTTTTGTACGTCGGGAAATAGCAAAATGAACCCCGTGGGGAGAAAAGGATCTATTTGAAATATCTAGAGCTTTGACATCTGAAACTCTCTTTATAGAAATGAGGCAAAGAAGTACCGTAAGTTTAATCGAAAGTAATTTCAAGGGAAGGAGATCATTATCTTCCCAAGAAGAAAAGAGATTGAGAATTAGGGAGACGTCCCAGGTGGATTCATATTTAGGACGAGGAGGTCTTTTGAGGCGAATTCCTTTCAATAATCTACATATAAGAGGGTGCTTACCAATTGGGAGAGAATTGATGTGTTCGTGCTCTGCCGAAATGGCAGAGCGATACAGATTTATAGTTCTGTAAGCTTTGCCTGAGTCAAAGGATTCTGAAAGAAAATTTAGGATATGGGAGATAGATGCTCGAACGGGATCCAGAGATCGTTGAGAGCACCAATGAACCCAAAGTCTCCAGGCTGATCTGTAAGCCTTGTGGGTACCTGGAGCCCATGATTCTGAGAGGATGTCTTTAGTTGATTGTGAAAGTTCGCAATCAAGTGGGGATTGCCTGTGATCATCCAGGCGATGAGTGATAGAGAGCCGGATAGGATCAAGGGGTGAGGGTTCCCTAGGGGGTCCTGAAGAAGACGAGGGAAGACAGGTAGGATTTTTGGAATATCCATGGATAGTTGGAGAACTTGGGGAAACCAAGTTTGGGATGGCCACCATGGGGTAATCAATATCATGGTCGACTGTTGAGTTATCACCTGAGATAATACTCTCGGAATCATTGCAAATGGAGGGAAAGCGTAGAGGGTTTTTTGTGGCCACAGTTGAAGAAAGGCGTCTATTCCCAAAGCTTCCGGGTCCGGTCTCCAGCTGAAGAAAAGAGGTAATTGATTGTTCAAGCGGGAAGCAAAAAGGTCCATATAAAGAGGTCCCCATATGGAATTGATAGAGGAGAAAACAGAGGAATCCAGTCTCCAGTCGCTGGAATCTGTAAGGAAGCGAGAATTCCAGTCTGCAATGGAATTCGCTAAGCCAGGTAAGTATTCTGCTTTCAAAATAATATTCTTTTCTAAGCAGAAATGCCAGAAATCCTTCGCAATGTCTGATAAAGCTTTGGAAGTTGTACCTCCCAAGCGGTTGATGTACTGAACCGCTGAGATATTGTCCATTCGAAGCAAAATACAGCAGTGTGATCTGTACTTTGCGAAACTCTTCAGGGCAAAGGAACCTGCTAAGAGTTCCAGACAGTTGATATGAAGGTTGGCTTCGTTCTCTGACCATTTTCCTCCTGTGGTGAGTATCCCACAGCGAGCTCCCCAGCCTGATAGGCTGGCATCCGACTCTATGATAATGTCCGGAGTGTAATGAAAAATGGTCTTGCCATTCCAAGATTCTAGGTGAGAAAGCCACCATAGAAGTTCTTCCCTGGCTTCGATAGAGATGATTATCAAGTCTGAATAGTCCATGCCCTGTCTCAGATGGTGAATTTTGAGACGTTGTAAAGCACGATAGTGTAATGGTGCTGGGAAGACAGCTTGTATTGAGGCGGATAACAGGCCAATTATCCGAGCAAGTGCCCGTAAGGATATCATCCGTTTGCTCAAGGCAGATCGAATTTCTTTCCGAATTATTTTCAGTTTTTTGGTAGGTAGGCTTAAGATAGTTTTCTGGGTGTCTATCATGAAACCCAAGAATTCCACTTCCCTTGACGGGGTCAGAATTGATTTTTTGTTGTTGATGGAAAAACCTAGTGAGGTGAGAAGAGATATTGTCCATTGAAGGTGTTGGAGAAGAGTTGTTTGAGACTGAGCCATGATGAGAATGTCGTCCAAGTAAATAATTAGACGGACACCTCTGCTCCTGAGAATGGATGTAATGGGTTTCATGAGCTTTGTAAAGCACCATGGGGCTGACGACAGGCCGAAGGGGAGGCAGGTGAACTGCCATTTTTGACCTTTCCAGATAAACTGGAGGTATTGTTGGTGGGTGGAATGTATTGGAACAGTGAGGTAGGCATCTTTTAGATCTACCTTCACTAGCCAATCTCCTTGAATCAAGATGTCCCTGAGAAGGTGTATCCCTTCCATTTTGAAGTGTTGGTATAATACAAACTTGTTCAAAAGGCGAAGGTTGATTACTGGTCTGTATCCGCCATCTTTTTTCTTCACAAGAAAAAGATTGCTGAGGAAGCCTTGTGTGTGATTTGGGATTGGAATAATTGCTCCTTTGGAATGAAGGTCTATGATCTCTTGATCTACAAGTTCTTGGTCTGAAATTGAAAACTGAATTGGTATGGGAAGAGTGTGTTGTATTGGTGGAGTCATGAAGTCTATCAGGAATCCTGAAACCGTGTTCAGAATCCAAAGGTCTGAGGTTATTGAAGACCAAGCATGAATAAAATGTTGGAGTCTTCCTCCTAGGGGAAGAAGGAAAGAAGATAGAGGAACTGGACTTACCTGAAGATGGTCTGGTCCTGGGGTAGCCTCTGTTGCCTCTGGATCTCCATGGGCGTCCTCTAGTTGGAAAGAATGGAGCTGGAGTGAAGGAGGATGACTGTTGAAAGTTGCTTCTTTCTTGATTGGAGCCTCTAGGGTACTGCCTAGATGAGGAGGCTCTGCTGGGAAAGCGGCCCCTACCTTTCCCAGCCTTCCCAAAAATTTTAGAGGGAAAAACTTTCTTTAAAGATGATTGGGCTTTGTCAAGGGATGTAAAAATCCCGACAAATTTCCCTATTTCCTTAATAAAAGCGTCTCCAAAGAGAAGCCCTTCAGAAGAGTTTTCCAACTCATGTGTTGCTAGATTAGCTAATTGAGGATCCATCCTCATGAGAATTGTGCGGCGACGTTCCACCGCAATAGCTGAATTAGCATTGCCTAGTAGGCAAAGGGCTCTTTGTGCCCAACCACGCAAAGTGTTGGCATCAATGGGGTGTCCTGAGGCTATTGCTGAATCAGATATTTCTAATATCTGTGTTAGAGGGCCTAGGATATCAAGCAATTTATCTTGACAGGCCTTGAAGGATCTGTCTAGACCTTTTTTAGGATTCTTCCCCGTTTTATTTAGATATTTGACTAGAATAGGGTCAAGTTCGGGGGTGCATTCTGCTTTTTCAGGCAGATTAGGCCGAGGGCATTCGGATCTTAACTTGTTTCGGGTGGATCTGTCCAAAGGTTTCCTAATTCTGGCAGACAGATATTTTGCCAGATGGGAATTTGGCACCCATTCTGAGGATCTTGGGTGATGAATCAGATCCGGGTTGAAATATGGGGTGCCCTGGCTATCTAGAAGAACCGTTTCTGTAGTTGTCCCAGTTTCTGGGTCATTATGTGTTTCAGCAATTTCACCTTCCTCATACTCCATTTCTTCAGCAGAAGAATGATCAGATATATCTGAGTATGAGTCAGAGTCATTATCTGAGGAAGATGGTTCCACATATGAATCAGGTTTGGATCTTTTAAGAACCTTTTTTGCCCTAGCACTTTTGACTTCCCTCTGGGCAGGGGGTCTGGGATGTTTAGGGTTAACATCGGTATGGTGACTAGTTGTAGCCAAATTTTCATTCGTGTCCTGACCTAACCCAGGGCGAGAGTGTCGCTTAGACAGGGTTTCATGGTCGTCATTTGCACAGAAATGTCTTTTATGTGTGCGTTTCCCCTGAGATTTGAAGCCTTTAGCTAAACCGGTTGTGGACTCCTCTGCAGACCAAAATATGTCTGAAGGAGTAGAGGGTTTATTAAAACTGGGGTTATTGTGTGACATAGCCGATGACACGGATTCTGATATGGTCTCACGTATAGAGGAGATAGCTGATTTTATAGCTAATTGTATTCTATGGTCTACCATATTTTTTACGGCAGTTGGGTCTGACATATCAATATCCCCAGAGGTAGAGGAATGTTCCTCTCTAGAGGTTTTATTTTCAGAGGACATTGAAATAGTAAGTTACTATGGTAAGTATACCAATAGAAATTATAGGGTAGTAATAAATTATGGCCTCAGAAATATAAGTATGACTGGAAAATAGTTATAATTAATAGCTATCTGCCGGAGAATAACTTTCCTGAGTGAAATAAATCTTTTGGTAAAGTCTGACAGGAGCTGAGAAGCGCTGCGGAGCTGTGACAGGGTCGCGGCGGGAGAGCTGACAGGCAGACTTCAGCTGTTACAGAGATATTCAGTGAGAAGCGAGATCTCGCGATAAACGAGAGTTGAACTGTGAGGAGAAATTGAGCTGTGTGGGAGAGCGCGCGCTGCAGTGAAAGCGAAAAGTTTACAAGGTATATATCATCGACACAAGGGAATGTATGATAGAACAAAGATTACCGGGAGGAGAAGGAGGGGGGGGGGGGGGGCGGGGGGGTGTTTGGCACGGGAGACGGTCTAAGTGTGTATAGTGTAATGAGTAATGTAATGTACCAGCGTATATGTGTGAACAATGTATAATACTGCAATTCCGGTAACAATATTATATTATATTTAAACAATATATTACTGCAATATAACACTTGAGAGAGAAGACAATATGGTACTTATCTCTTGAGTGAGCAGCGAAGAAAGAGGGTGGGACTTAACCTGCCTGGCTATTTATTACCTGTACTAAGAGCATGATTAGTGCACCTGTGATTACCTGTCATGCTTGGTTACACCTAAGTTTTCTTCTCTACAAACTTTCATTAACTGTTTCGCTGCTATGTGAGTTCAGTAAAGAAAGATAATGCAAATATTGGGAGCCTCCTGTCGGACATAAAATCAAAGGTTATCTAGTGTAAATGTGTGCCATAGAAGAAACAAACTGCACACCACTGCACTTATAATTCTAAAATATTGTGGACATGATTATTTTGTATGTAGTCGAATTTGGAATCAACATAAACATTTACTTAATTCTGGCAACTGCAAAATCTATCTTGGAGCTGAGGCAATGGCGGTATGAGCAGATAGGAGCACCATTTCATGCTTTATCCATATTGCCCCACCCTCACTTCCCATCTCTGTTCCTAGCCTAATGAAAGGAAGTGAACAACAAACTCAATGGAAATGAGATCCAGAGTGGCTGAAACTTTAGACACATATTTAGGAGATAACAAAAATATGTAAATAAGACAGTAAGACAAAAAAGACAACACAAAAAACTAAAATATGATAAATTTAAGATTTACTTGTAGGCACTCCTGCTATCAGATGAACACAAGTTTTATGGAAAGTTAGTGTTACGTTTTGCGTGCGCCAGTTTAAAAAATAGGGAATTATTTTCTGTTTGTGGTTGGGAACCTCCAATGATAGGGAATGAACTAATCTGCCTACATACCCTAACAGACTTATCTCGGCCCGTCAGCCCTGGCTGGCTGTATAGGTACACCTAAAAGGGGGCAAAAAGATGCCTCCTATATAGCTTATCATAAAAGCCTTATTGGGAAATCTTTACCAATAAATGATATGCAGAAGCAACCATTTACTACAAGCCTGTGCCATTCTGCTATCTGCTGAACATTCAGGCATCTGGTGACTCAATTACTTAATATGGAGTGATATGTTTGAATGCTGGCAATGCAGTGCCAATAAGGCCTAAAATTTGTGTGGTATTGAGACCAAGGTAATTGGGAAATGTATGTGATGTCTAATGAATAGTACTATGAAGTATTAGAGTGAGGGGCCAAAATATGTGAAGGACAGGATGTACTTGTTAGCGTCTGAACCCAGGTTTTGGCAATGGGATTGGAACGGCTGCTTGGTATGTCATGCAACAATGGGGGAAACTATAGAGATGACTAAGAGATGGTGGTGTTTCTTTTTTTTGTGAGGACGAAGTGCAGGGGGATTTATTGAACTGATTTAGCAGATGTAGCAGACGTACCTGTTACTACTGATTGGCTGACTGAAGGTATAGTCGGGAAATTAGCCACAGAAGGTGTAGAGGTAATATTGATTTAGGAATCCGTAGCTTCCTATCTATTTTGCATGTTATGTGCCGAGTTCCCAAATACCATTAGTATAACCTGGGAAATACATGGTAATAGGATACTAAGCAAGTATCTGGGGCTCTGAGAGAAATGTCACATCATTTAAAGGGGAACTCTGGTACAGAACATCTCATCCCCTATCCACATGATAGGGATTAAGTGTCTGATTGTGGGAGGGGGTCCGACAGCTGGGCCAGACAAGTAAAATGGCATAGGGTGAAAATATAAACAAGACGACCTGATTGCTAAATGAGATGAACTACCTCACATGTATGTATCTATACATATATACCCCAAGACAAAAATATATTATATATCTGTTCCCCTTTATATGTGCTGTATATGAATTTGTATGTTGTATCTTTTCCTAGCATTTTCCTGTGTTGTATCTGTGTCTGCTCGAAGTAGATTGGTAATTTGTTGCACCAATACATTGGCTCAGACATTTAATCAAGCCGATTGTTGATGCCATTCAGCATTTCTTTAGCTATCCAGTTGCATAGAAATTTACAAATGAGAAAACTGTGTTTACCTGGTGAGAAATAAGCTCATCTTCTGTTTTTTTCCACTGAATGCCACTTTGCATTAGCTTGATCTATACATGTGTAAAGACCCAGTCCTCAATTGTTGAGATAATAGGAATAAAAATTGAATCTGTAGAAAGAGCACAATGATCCATAAAAATGCAAAATGACAGTATACACCATCATTTTTTGTTACTCCAGAAAAGAGTCATCAATTAAATCCCATCAGTTGCTGTGTGCTATGCAGCGCACATTTCTGTATTGGGATTTGACATTTGGTGTACAATTTTCATGTGCTTGGCCCAAGTTTTATAACTCATGGAAGATCATTTAAAGAGGTTGTGGAAGAAAGTTATACAGAATGACTTCTATATAAAAATGTAAATCCTTCCAGTACTTATCAGCTGCTTTATACTACATACTATAAATGGTTGTATAGTTATTGTCTGTCTGACCACAGTGCTCCCTGCTGACACCTCTGTCTGTGTCAGGAACTGTCCAGAGTAGGATGGGGATTTGCTCCTGCTCTGGACAGTTGTTGACATGAACACGTGACTGGAAAGAACTACACAACTTCCTCTAGAACATACAGCAGCTTATAGGTACTGGAAGGATTAGGATTTTTTAATTTACAAGTTTGTTTAATTTTCTGGTACCAGTTGATTTGAAAACATTTGTTTTCCACCCAAGTACCCCTTCAAGTGCTTTGCACACTGACACATACAATGCATTGGGAAAGTCTTCAGACTCATTTTTTTCACGTTTTGCTACGTCTTAGCTTGTGCTAAAATAACAAAGATTTCCTCCATCTTTGTACATGAAATACACCATAATGAGAATCCTGTCAAAGAGACATAGAGACAGGTAAAAAATTTTAATCGGCTTCTACCGGCTGTCATGTGCTCGTGAAACAGGCTCCATAGAAGTTAGTATATAGCAGTGAGATGTAGCAGTGCTCCGCCAAGGGCTGGCATAGGTTTATTTGAAAAGGCTGTTGAATTAGAGTTTTCTGAGTGAGCATGGTGTGGGCTGTGAATGCAGTCCAATGCAAATCACTTTAGGCAGGTGCAATTTCATATCAGTTTATATAAAAGCTATGTATGCAAGCTACTGTATTACTATTCAAGGAATCACAGTAAAACAATTCCTAATTAAGAAATAACCTTTCATCATTCATTGCATATAACTAAAGACTCCAAAACCACCATACCAAAACTAATAAAACAATAGAAATGCAAAATATTGAGAATGCCAAAAGAAATATGGTAATAATGATCATAGCGTGTGCAAAGGAAGAGTGGTGCAGTAGCCCATAGCAACCAATTAGATATTTTTTCTCATTTTAAAAAGGCATCTGAAAAATGAAAGCAGTGATCTGATTGGTTGTTATGGGCAACTGCACCACATTTCCTCCACAAAGGTTGCAATAAATCTCTTCCATTGAGGATGTTTATATCTGATTAGAGATGGCCATTGATCAGCATTTATATATAGAGTAAAGAAAACCTAATTGATTCACTTTATTTTAACTTTTGTTCAGTATGCTTAAGGTGGTTATCCATGCTTCAGTATTTTTTTTATAAAAAAAATGTATTTAAAAACCCCAGGTGCTATAAAATGAACCACAAGTTACCCATGTTTTAATTTCTGCACTGATCCTACGTCCAGGTTCCGGTTAGCACTCTGGTCTTTCTGGCAGTGTGGATTAGTTATAGTAGCCAGCGAACAGCAGGCATAGGCAGACTAGTGATAGTTGTGCATACGTGCTTGTGCTTACATAGAGCCATAATTCCTAAACTTGGACCCTGGCTATGTCTTCATTTTTGCAGAAATGGCACTGTGCATGGTTTACTCCATCTGTTAAGATAGAAAATAATGGCAAAATAACGTCAAGAGATTGGTTAACCACCACCTGCCTGTGCACTTAATCTGGAAGGCTTTTTTCTGAAGCCTACAGGAGCAGGAGAGGACATTGCAGGGATGCTCTTTCTTCTACCCCTTCCTCTGTTCCTCTGCTATCCATGCCTTTAAATGGGTAGTTCGATGCTCAGCGTTTGGTACAAACTGTTCGGAACGCTGGAGCCGGCGCCGGGAGCTCGTGACATCATAGCCCTGCCCCCTCATGACATCATGCCCTGCCCGCTCAATGAAAGTCTATGGGAGGGAGCGTGACGGCTGCTCTGCCCCTCCCATAGACTTGCATTGAGGGGGTGGGGCGTGATGTCATGAGGGGGTGGGGCTATGATGTCACGAGCTCCCAGCACCAGCTCCAGCATTTGAAACAGGTTGTTCCAAATGCTGCGCGGTGAAGTACCCCTTTAAGAGACATTTTTTAAATAAAAAAAGATATGCAGGATATTGTTATGTTTTTCGGGTGATTTGTCACTCAGTAGTTAAAGGGGTACTCCACCCCTAGACATCTTATCCCATATCCAAAGGATAGGGGATAAGATGTCTGATCGCATGGGTCCCGCCACTGGGGACCCCCGCATTCTACCATGCGCCACCCACCTGTAACGGCTTCCAGAACTGCTGGAGGCCCTCAGGCTAATACCATCCCGACCACGGGGACGTAAGATCGTGACGTCACGACTCCACCCCTGTGTGACGTCACACCCAGCCCCCTCAATGCAAGTCTATGGTAGTGGGCATGACAGCTTTCCCATCGTGACATCACGATCTTACATCCCCGTGGTCGGGATGGTATTAGCCTGAGGGCCTCCAGCGGTTCCGGAAGCCGTTACAGGTGGGTGCCGCATGGTAGAATGCGGGGGTCCTCAGCGGCGGGACCCCCTGCGATAGGGGATAAGATGTCTAGGGGCTGAGTACCCCTTTAAGTGTTAGAGAAACTGCCTGTCAACAGTGACACTCATGGTTGCAAGACAGGTACACTGGAGGTAGTGGATCCACTGGACCTGTGTGGTAGATGATGCAGGCCGTACCAGGGAGTGGAGTCTAAGGTGCCGTTGGTTTTCACCAGAGCTCACCGCAAAGTGGGATGTTCTTGCTGCGGCAGGCGGCACCCAGGTAGCTACCTCTGGCAGGACTCGACCACACAGGCGGCTGAGGAAATTCGAGGCACAAGATGGATACGGCAACTTATAGTCAGGATAGCAGAAGGTCAGGGCTGGCGGCACAGGTGTGTAGTCAGGAACGTAGCAGGAGGTCAGTAGGCAGGCGGCACAGGAGCAAGGTCGGGTCACAGAACAAGGGGTCAGAAACACGGCAAAGCAAGTCACAATAATGCTTTCTCAATGGCACAAGGCAACAAAGATCTGGCAGGGATGTGTGGGCGGAGCAGGAATTTATAAGTGAGGCACAGGTAAGCAAACTAGTTATGGGCGCACTGGCCCTTTGTATCTTATAGCTCCGGCACGCGTGCACCCTAGGAGATGGGGACACGCACGCCGGAGCTGAGAGGCAGAAGAGAGAGGTAGCAGAGAACTGAGGTGAAGTGCGGGCATGTCCCATAATGCGAATCCCAGCCCCGCCAGCTGGAGGGGAGAGCGGGGCCATGCGCTCACGGCCGGAGCGCAGATCATAACATCAACTTTCACTCTCTATCCTTTTAATGCAGATTTATGTTAAACCCAGGTAGAAATACCACATATTTCATTAAACCCTGAAAATACACGTAACTTGGTCTTAGATGCCTATCCCACATTCACTCAATACTTTTTTTCTGTATTTATGTTACAGGTTTACAGTTCAGTACACTGCTTTGCTTAACTTTCTAGGTATTCTAATGTGATAGTTTTTTGGGCTCGATCTGTAGTGACAGCTTGGAAGAAAGAAGAGACAGAGGGGATATGATAGAGACTTTTAAATACATAAAGGGAGTCAACATGGTAAAGGAGGAGAGCATATTTAAAAGAAGAAAAATTACCACAAGAGGACATCGTTTTAAATTAGAGGGGCAAAGGTTTAAAAGGTTGCAGCAGGGAGATACAAGTACAGTAGCAGTGTGCGCTGACGTGTGTGAAGTCTTCCGGCATTTAGCGCTGCTTTCCCAAAGCAGGACTTAATGCCTGAAGAAATCACCTGCCCAGCGCCCGGGCCGCAACATTTTGTTTGGGCCGGGAGTTTGAGACCCCTGCCTTAAAGTATCCGATTTGTGCCTTTTGATAAATGTACTGAGTCCCAGTAGGTAGCACAAAGTCTGTAGATGTAGAATCAATGCAGGCAGTCTCAGAAGGAAAGCAGCAAACAATATATCTTTGTTGCCTGCAATGCGCTTGTTGCTTTTAGGAAAACAATTCAGCATAGCAAGAACTGTCATACCCTTTGTAAATGTAATCTTTATTTACAGGATGGCTCCACTGCTCTTGCATTCTCTTGATAAGTATGCAAAGTGCACAGCAATTTTATTCATCAAAGGTTACAGCATAAATATCAGTAATTGAGTTAAATGTAACAGCTATGGTCTGTACAATGCCAGGTGTTCATCTTGGAGTCCTGTCAGCTAAAATAAACAACTGTATTTTTCTACAATCCCTAATTGGATTTTCTTCATTTTATTTAAATAAGTTATTAAAACATAGAGCAATTTATTTTACCCAAATGTTACTTCAATGTCTAAGATGTAATTTATAAAAGAACCTTAGACCAGGAAGCAGAATGCTTCTGAATTATTGTGGTGACTTGATAATCATTGTAATCCCAGCACATATTGTTTAATATGAAAGGGAAATTCTCTACATTCCCACAACGGATTTTTCTCTCTATGGTTTTCCAAATTATTTCTCCATCTGTAAAAATTAAATATTATCACTTTGTTTCTTTGTATTACTGTTGCCATGCTCTGCTGCACCTTTTACTAATAAGAAGCATCTTCGCTTACCTTTGCATATAATTCTTTTTACTTGCTTTGTCTAATTTCCTAGCCCATAATGGCCCTAATTTACTAAGAGTGGAGTGTAGTTTTCTGTGTGGGTTTTGTTTTCCCAACAGATGCCCCCTTTTAGGAGACCACAACCCCTTTCCCCAACCATCATTCCCCTTTTTCGGGTTTTCTCAGTAAAATGGAGAGTTGGTCAGGTTTTTTTTTTTTTTTTTTTCAATTCTGGCGCAAATTCTGGTGCAGACAGAATTAATGGCGCACACCCCGACAAAACAAGTTGGTTTTACAATAGTAAATAAGGGCCAATGTGTTTAATCTTTGGCCAGCTCATTAGAGTATTCTGGGGAAAAGTTTTTACAAAAGTGCTTAGACTGGCAAGAAAAAAAAACATGTACTTGCCTGCTAACAAAACTTCCCCACATGATGTAATAGGCTCCATAAATGAGGACCAATCTATAAGATCGTCATTAGTTGTCATCAGTTGTATGTATCTGGCGTCCGTTGTTTCGGCACTGCTGAGAGCTTGATGCGTTCCCCTGTCAGGTGCTCTCCGGCGTGTCCAACCATCTGGCATCAATATTGAGATGCTGGATGATTGTGAACTGTCCCATTAAAATGGGATCAGTTCTAGCATCAGTTTCCCCTCCAGTGCACGCTGAAGGGAAACTGTGCATAACGCCGGATATATGTGAATCCAGCGTTACAAAACTGTCGGTAGACAACATTTAAAAAATAAAAGTAGCACAAGTTTTGCTCAATGGGTAAAAAGTCACAGAAAAAGTTGCAGGGGAGGAACCATATAAACTAGTGTACTAAAGTTTATTTTGAAAAAACAAATGTTTTAGCACCATATTTATCACATGCCATGTAACCTTTTGAGCATTTCTATAACTTTGGTTTTTATCTACTTTTTTTTAAGAGAAAATTAAAGTCAATATTTATGCAATCATGGTATAGAAAATATTATTCACCCAAAGTCCAAGCGCAGACAGTCCATAATTTCAAAGACCAGCTAGGAGATCATGAACTGTCTGAACTTGAAGTTTTGGTGAGTAATGTTTACTATAATTGTCTCTTAAGAAAGTACACTGCTTAAAATAATAAAGGGAACACTTAAACAACACAATGTATCTCCAAGTCAATCACACTTCTGTGAAATCACACTATCCATTCAGGAAGCAACACTGACTGACAATCAATTTCACATGCTGTTGTGCAAATGAAACAGACAACAGGTGGAAATTATAGGCAATTAGCAAGACACCCCAATAAAGGAGTGGTCTGCAGGTGGTGACCACAAACCACTTCTCAGTTCCTAAGCTTTCTGACTGATGTTTTATCACTTTTGAATGCTGGTGGTGCTTTCACTCTAGTGGTAGCATGAGACAGACTCTACAACCCACACTAGTGGCTCGGGTAGTGCAGCTCATCCAGGATGGCACATCAATGAGAACTGTGGCAAGAAGGTTTGCTGTGTCAGTCAACGTAGTGTCCAGATCATGGAGGCGCTACCAGGAGACAGGCCAGTACATCAGAAGACATGGAGGAGGCCGTAGGAGGGCAAAAATCCAGCAGCAGGACCGCTACCTCTGCCTTTGTGCAAGGAGGAGCAGGAGGAGCACTGCCAGAGCCCTGCAAAATGACCTCCAGCAGGCCACAAATGTGCATGTGTCCACTCAAACAGTCAGAAACAGACTTCATGAGGGTGGTATGAGGGCCTCACGTCCACAGGTGAGGGTTGTGCTTAGCACATGTGACAGATGTGACAGAGTCTGGAGATGCTGTGGAGAATGTTCTGCTGCCAGCAACATCCTCTAGCATGACTGGTTTGGCGGTGGGTAGGTAATTGTGTGGGGTGGCATTTCTTTGGGGGCCGCACAGCCCTCCATGTGCTTGCCAGAGGCATTCTGACTGCCATTAGGGACCGCGATTAGTTCCTCAGACCCCTTGTGAGACCATATGCTGGTGCGGTTGGCCCTGGGTTCCTCCTAATGCAAGACAATGCTAGACCTCATGTGGCTGGAGTGTGTCAGCAGTTTCTGAAAGAGGAAGGCATTGATGCTATGGACTGGTCCCCCCGTTCCCCAGACCTGAATCCCATTGAGCACATCTGGGACATCATGTCTCGCTCCATCCACCAACAGACTGTCCAGGAGTTGGTGGATGCTTTAGTCCTCAGGAAAAAATCCGCCACCTCATCAGGAGTATGCCCAGGCATTGTAGGCAAGTCATACGGGTACGTGGAGGCCACACATACTACTGAGCCTCATTTTGACTTGTTTTAAGGACATTACATCAAAGTTGGATCAGCCTGTAGGGTGGTTTTCCACTTTGATTTTGAGTGTGACTCCATATCCAGACCTCCATGAGTTGCTAAATTTGATTTCCATTGATAATTTTTGTGTGATTTTGTTGTCAGCACATTCAACTATGTAAAGACGAAAGTATTTCATACGATTAGTTAATTTATTCAGATCTAGGATGTGTTATTTTTGTGTTCCCTTTATTTTTATGAGCAGTGTAGATAAAAACTAAAGTTATAGAAAACTGATATAAGTTCCTTGTCTGCATGATTGTACATGGATATGCTTTTATTTCATGTTGTGAAATATTAACGCTACACTTGAGTGCCTAAAGGGTTCCTTCTAATACATTTGGTGCCCATATACATTACCACCACACAAATTAAAGGTGTAGAAAAAATGTTCACCAACAGCGCCCTTGATAAAATCCATCCACCCCCTCCCCCCATATTATTTATTTGACTTTCCCAATACACAGTCTGCTACACAATTTTTAACCAACCAATTGCAATTCTGTAAGACCACATTTTCTGGAAGTACCTTTTATGAAGCCTTCAGGCTTGTGTTCAGTTTCTCAAAGATATGTAACCAGCAGAAAATAAGCCAGAGAATGAAGAGATCCAGTCTATGTTAGAATTCTCTGTGTACAGAATTCTCTAGACACATACATCCATGCAAAACCTTGTTCAAGAAAAAAAAACTATAGTTTTCAGCATCAAAAAATAGTAAAACAGCACAGAGAATGAAGGAAAATGTATATAAATAAACCACTATATACATTATTGATGTTCAGACGTGCAGAGGGAACATTAAGCACAGAAGTTTTGAAGGGACGGTCCATCCACCAAAAGTTCCAAAGGAAAAAAGGACAAAAAGAACTTTAAAGGAATACTCAACCCCTAGACATCTTATCCCCTATCCAAAGGGTATAAGATGTCTGATCGCAGGGGTCCCACAACTGGTACGCTGGGTGCGGGCAGCAGGGGTCGTGATGTCACAGCCACGTCTCTCATGACCCCCCCAACCACACCCCCTCAATGCAAGTCTATGGGAGGGGGCGTGGTGGCTGCCACACCCCCTACCATAGACTTGCATTGAGGGGGTGTAGCGTGACATCACAAGGGCATGGCCATGATGTCATGACCCCCCGCTGCACACTCCAAGCATTCAGGAACAAAATGATCTGAACACTGGGGCAGCAGAGTACCCCTTTAATTTTAACTCAACTGACTTAGGGCCTTGCAAAATTTGGGCCCCTTTCCCATTTTCCTTTAAAGGGGTACTCCAGTGGAAAATATTTTTTTTAAATCAACTGGTGCCAGAAAGTTAAACAGATTTGTAAATTACTTCTTTTTTAAAATATTAATCCTTCCAGTACTTATCAGCTGCTATGTAATATAGAGGAAGTTCTGTCCACGGTGCTCTCTGCTGACACCTGTGTCCATGTCAGGAACTGTCCAGAGCAGGAACAATTCCACATAGCAAACCTATCCTGCTCTGGACAGTTCCTGACATAGACAGAGGTGTCAGCAGAGAGCACCGTGGACAGACAGAAAAGAAATTCAAAAAGAAAATAACTTTCTCTGTATTATACAGCAGCTGATAAGTACTGGAAGGATTAAGATTTTTAATAGAAGTAATTTACAAATTTGCTGCTGAGGAAAATACTGAGAAAGTATTGAAACGCGTCCAGCTAGAATTATTTGACCACCCAGACCATCATTTAATACATCCTGCCAAGTATAGACTTTGTCACCTTATCTCCTGTTGACACGCTGTCCCGTGCGCGCGCTCAATTGCCATGAGGACTGGACCGGCACCTTCAGTGGAAGCGCTGAAGCATCCTCATTTGGGACCCACCCTCACCTAAACGCCGCCAACCTAGGAGTCGGCCGAGTCTCCAGGCGACGTTCTCTCTTGCGTAGAGAGGCACCGACGATCTGAACAAAGTGAAAGTAAAAAGACTGCAGGGGAGATCGCAGCATCCCATAAAGAACCTGATACCTGCTTCACACAGATAGATGTCAGAGCAGTGAACCTGTCCCTGTCTTAACCAGCGGAGCGGTGAGCATAAAAGTATCTCATGTTACACAAGTATCGCTTGCTGCAGGAACTGGCTACAATTAGTAACAACTATTAACTGTTTTAAAATTCACTATCTATGCATGCCGGCTGCTTCTTGTGCCATTCATTCATTTTTTGTCACCCATATCGAAACAAAGTGGCTGATGACTGTCATTTAAAACGTACATGAGACCACACAGAACGCTGTGAGTGGTATCTCTCACTGTTGCTATAGGTGACAGCTGCACAGTTACCAGTGATTACATTAATGACTGTTGGACAATCTTTTTGGATGTTTTTATTGCAGGATTAACTGAATATTGGATTTTTTGCCATTTGCTGCTATAGACTATTTCTTATTTATTTCTATTTACATTGTAGGTGGTCTTATTATTATTATTATTAATTTTTATATATATATTGTTTGCTTAACCATTTACAGTTATCACCATAATTACACAAGGGCCCTGTGTATTATTGGTATCACTCTATAGCTTTTTATTATATTAGAATAAATCAATTAATTATTATATATACACCTGTGTCCTCAAATCCTTGACCTTGAGCCCCAATAATCTTTCTGCTTAATAATCTATTATTGGTACACCGTGGGTACAGGTGTACAGTTTGGGCAGCCCAGGTCTATTTTGGTTTTAGCAAGAACAAGAGCCGCTCCATTTCTTTCCTTTAATTTACAAATCTGTTTAACTTTCTGGCACCAGTTGATTTAAGAAAAATGTTTTGCACTGGAGTACCCCTTTAGCTGAGAAATGTTATCTTTTCTACAAACAGATATCTGGTGGACCCCTTTGGGGATCAAACAAAACAGTTATTAATAGACGGAGTTGCCCCTTCACAAGCTGAACTAACAAGCTGCCCCTAACCAATCTCCTAATCTTTACTCATATAACATAGAGATAAAGTCTTCTACAGTAAGAAAAGTGACCTGGTTTGAATTTCTTAAAACAATTCACTTCAGTCATGAAACAGATTTAGCATTGTAAAATGTTACATACTGTACATTCAAATATTTGTGGTCTGGTAAAATTGTAAGCACTGGTGCTTTATAATCTTACTGCCTCGTTTTATAATGTACAGGAACCCTTATTCATCAGTCATGTCATAATTGGCACTGGTTTATGTCCTTGACATTTAGATACTGGGTTTCAACTCTAATGAGACAGAGACCAATAAAAATGTGGTATATTATCTGCAGAACATGCTAACACTTTAAAATTTAAAAGGTTTATATTTTTATATTTAAAAGGTTCATTATACTTTTTCTATAATATAAATTGACCTGCTGTATTAAATGGTAAATGAAAATCAAAGTTATCACCTCTCTTCACAGCATACTGTACCTACCAGAGATTTCTACATTAAAGGGGTTATCCAGACAGTAATGGACATGCTTAGGAAGGATCTGTACTGGTCTTGGGGCTAAATGGCTATGTTGTGAGATTACCATAATGCTGTGCTATGTTTTTGTGAACTGGGTATTTCCTGTTGGATTTCGTTCTCAAACTACACATCCCATAGTTCCATACTTGTAAGTGTGAGGTCACTTTCCTCCCTCCCACACATCATTCACCCCACCCATTGAAACACAAATGAGTTGCATTCCATTCAAAAGACCAGTGGTTTCTAACCAGGGTGCCTACAGCTGTTGCAAAATGATCTCTCTCCCACTTAGCGGTTACTCCACCCATTGAAGCAGACAGGCTCCCTGTCGTTACCTGTCTAGTGATGTCTCGACGCACTGAAACCTGGGAAAACATGAGACATGAGTAATTTTGGATGCTGTTAAAAATAAATATTGGGGTGAAAATCACATAAGAATTGTGAGACCACTGTCACACATAGGTACAGACACTATATTATGAACTACACAAACTGAACAGCCCCTGTAGTATAGTCATAAAAATTCTAATTAAAAATCCTGGAATACCCCTTTAACTTTAGGATTCAAGAGGTTATTAGCTCAACTTACCACACTTGTCCCACTTTACTACCCAGATTTAAAAAAAAGCAGGGTTAATTTATAATACATACACTATTAATAAAACATCTTCTATATTACCAGGTATGTCATGTATTTTCTTCCCACCTTGCCAGGAATACATGCACATATTAGAAAGCTGCAAAGGATGAATCAATAACTTAGATTTTGAAGAATTGTGTAGTGGGGTCTAAAGTATAATCAATCATATGATATGATACGAAGATCTTGTGCATACTGATGAGAAACATTTAATTCCCAGAAGTCTGTCTTTCTAAAGCCTAAGACATCACATATTAAACAAACAACGCAACAAATCACTGCTCATTAGCCATCAAGCAATGAAGAAATGTGGCCTACAATATGCATGCAAATAAAATAAAAAATATACAAAATAATACAGTTCATTGTTCAGTTGTTGAAGAGAGTACCAGCTAGATATCAATAAGTATGTGTATCAGATGCACAAAAGTCAGAAAGGTTTTAACAAAACAAATTTGCACAAAAATGTGTGACTTTTTGGCAGTTTTGTGCTACACTCATCTCCTTTTTTTAAAAAATATGTGGGGCTTAGCATTAAAGGGGTACTCCGGTGAAAAACCTTTTTTTTTATTTTTTTTTAATCAACTGGTGCCAGAAAGTTAAACAGATTTGTAAATTACTTCTATTAAAAAATCTTAATCCTTCCTGTACTATTTAGCTGCTTAATACTACAGTGAAAATTATTTTCCGTTTGAAACACAGAGCTGTCTGCTGACATCATGAGCACAGTGCTCTCTGCTGACATCTCTGTCCATTTTAGGAACTGTCCAGAGTAAAAGAAATCCCCATAGCAAACATATGCTGTTCTGGACAGTTCCTAAATTGGACAGAGATGTCAGCAGAGAGCACTGTGCTCATGATGTCAGCAGACAGCTCTGTGTTTCAAAAAGAAAGTAATTTGTGCTGAAGTATTCCAGCAGCTAATAAGTACAGGAAGGATTAAGATTTTTTAAGAGAAGTAATTTACAAATCTGTTAAATTTTCTGGCACCAGTTGATTTAAAAAAAAAGTTTTTCACCGGAGTACCCTTTAAGGAGGAGCAGCTTTCCGTGGTCCTGAATATTTGCTATAATTTATGTCAAGAGTTAATTTCAGTGTGTAGTTCATATAGCTATGTTCATATGGTGTAAATTTAGCAAAATGTCATTCTGTCCGTGGCAAGTATAGACTCATCATCGGCACTAGGACTGCTCTGACATGTGCAAGCAGATTACACTGAAAGAATTGGCATGTCCTTTCTTTCTGCAATGGCTCAAATCGCAATTCACACGCATATGTTTTTCCTGTGGAAATTTCCAGTGTGCACAATTTAGCAAAATCCCATTGAAAACAATGGGACACTGCTGCAACAGAATTTTTTAGCTGAATTTGTTCGCTGTATTCCGCTTGGAAATTCTGTTTTGTCAACAAGGCCATGCAGTCAAATATGGACCTAATTTATTAAGAGGCCGGCAACTTAGAATAAAACTAGCACATCTTGCTCTAGCTTACTTAAGAGCAGTGGTACGTTTACCAAGAGGCCAACAAGGCCCATGCCTAGGGCTGCAATTTAAGGCAGGGCTCCTTACGAATGCCATTGACAAGTGGGCACTGTGCATACCTTCGTGGGCGGTATACCCTAGCAGTATGGATGGGATTCAACATGCCGAAGCTGTGAGTGCTCCGACCCAGCTACATCCCCAGGACCTAATACGCGACAGCCCATGGTGCTGAGCTCCAGACATGTCAGCCTGATCAGTTATAGCCCGCCCTGATAAAGTACCCAGCTACTCCTCCTAGGATACCCTGCTCCTCCATCTGCAGCACCTCAGCCTCACGTGACAGATCAACGGCTACAAGCAGGTCAGGGGCCAAGGGGGTGAGGGGAGACTGGAAGCTAAGGAGGCGTGGGGGCATACATGGATGTCAGTCATACATATATCCAATATACTTAGGTATACTGTACATTAGTCGTACACTGTGTATGACTGATGTATAGTGTATGTGTGTATGATAGATGTGTGTATGACTAGTTAATTTGTGTTTACCCATTCTGTCCCCAATTAGCTGTGACATCTCCCCCACGTATAGCTGTCCTCGAGGGTATTCAATTGTATGAACATTTCTTGTATTGAATCATGAAACTGAAAGCCCTGCTTGTAATTGGCATGGAAGAATTGGTTCCCTTTAGAAACATTACTGCACTGGAAGCAATCTAGGCATGGGTAAGTGCCATTATTTTCTGACATAGAGGGTTGTCTTCAGAGATGAGCTGGTGTCATGAATTAATTCAGCTCCCAAAAGGCTGTTGTTATAATTTAGTGCCCTTCTGTCACAAATTAAAGGGGGTTCCTTAGATTTTGGTATCTGTGGGTAAGCTCTACAAGAATGGAGCAATGCGGCTACCTTCTGCACCTAAACTATCCAGTTAAGGTAACAGCAATTTTTTAAAGGCCAGCTCACTCTCTGCTCATAACTCTCTTGCTCTTATTATGCTATTTTAAGATAATAGCTCTTGCTATGGTTTCCAGAAAATATTGCTTCATTTGACCCATTGTGAAGTATTCTACAGGCCCCACGCCATATACTCTAGCCTCCATTCCCCTTACTGTTCTGCAATTGACAAGTTGCTTTGGTCCACTTATCCCCCCCCCCCCCCCCCCTTTAGTAAACAAGCCTACACGGGCCTGCATTTCATGGATGCTTCCTCAATGAGCAGGCCCCATGACCTTTGCAGACTGACCACAGGTAAACTTGGCTCCACACAAAAACCATCAGCACTCACCAAAACAGGTATTTTTACTCACTACTCTCAGCTCCTTCCATCAGTAGTGTTGCACAGTATTCTGCCACTATAACCTTTCACCAATGTTAAAATTAGGGTCTTTATGGGTCTAGGTTGATGCTGCACCTCTTACTCTTGCTAGTTCACAAACGAGAAATTAATAATTTTGCTGTCAGCTGAAACAAGATGCCTCTGAATATCAGTAACCGGTCAAGCAACAAGATAAATGTCATGCACTTATCACAAAATACAACATCACAAATGTAAACATGACAGATACAAGCACTTTATATTTGCATGACATACACATGCCAGTTCTAATAAGGTTAATAAGTTCTAATAAGTTCTAAACAGTTTCTAATGTATAACAAACAAGTAATCTCTTTAGTTGCAAATGGTATACATGTTGAACCCCTCAACATATATATGTATGTCCACATGAATATTGGATTACGTTTAAAACATATTTTAAATGACAAGTATATTCTGTCTGATCATATATTTTGACCAGATTGAGAATGTACTCCTTGACTAGAGCAATCTTAAATTCAGTCACTTTATCTTTAATGTCCTTTGTCATTGGGGCCCATTCTCCATGTATAATCTACGGAAACCTACCGCTAAGTGTAAAATCATGTACATGGGTACACTTGGGGGAGAGCATGTATAGGGCTATTATTCAGGAGATACTGTATATATGTGACATCATTGTCATTTGGCAAGGAATAAGAAATCTCTCCTATGAGCCAACTGTTACGAGTTTATAGAATGACCAGTGAGAAAACAAATGTTTGCAAAAATGTTGGCTTGACGTGTAAAAAAGTCCTGCATTGTGGTTATACACTGCATGAAAGCTATCTGAATAGCAATATGTAGGAAGAAGATGGAATTTAGTATGGAACTTCAGCACAAGGAGATGTACGGACATGGCATATATTCTCTAGGTAATATATAGGTTAAAGGGGTATTCCAGTGAAAAACTATTTTTTTTTTTTTTCATATCAACTGGCTCCAGAAAGGGAAACAGATGTGTAATTTACTTATATTAAAAAAAATCTTAATCCTACCAGTACTTATCAGCTACTAAAGTTGAGTTTTTCTTTTCTGTCTGACAACAGTGCTCTCTGCTGACCCCTCTTTCTGTCTCAGGAACTGTCTGGAGTAGGATATTTTTGCTATGGAGACTTGCTCATACTATGGACAGTTCCTGACACAGAGAGAGGTGTCATCAGAGAGCACTGTGGTCAGACAAACAACTCAACTTCAGCAGCTTATACGTACTGGAAGGATTAGGATTTGTTAATAGAAGTAATTTACAAACCTGTCAAGGAAGGAGTTAACATCAGTTTCATTGACGAGGAAGGAGGAGTTAACACCAGGAGCGCACAGCTATAAGAGAGAACTAATGGTCCATTAATGCAATCCAGACAAAGGAAGCCGAGACTTCCGAAACGTACGTCGATAGCCTTGTGGACTGCTGACGATACCATAGTGACGTCACTCACAACACACTCAGTCGGAACCTTAACCTGATCGTAGTGTGCGTGCAAGTTGGTAGAGGCGCCACCGGCCGGGGCGCGCTCCCACTGCAATCCACGCTCCTTCCTAGAGACCTGACCCTTCATGAAGTAACACCCTGGGAAACAACATTAAAAGAAGTAACCCGCTACATCCGGGATTCAATTCAGCAAGAACCACTTGCAACCTCTGGAACACCACTTCAGGGAGCCCACGTATCTGCAGAGCGGTACCTCCCTCACTGCAATACACAGCGATCGCGCTGTAACAGTATTGCTGTGGGATCATTACACTTACACCGCCACCACCTATTTTATCAGCAACCGTGCTATCTACAGGTCAGTTTGTAACTTGTGTGTATAATACAGCGCTTACTATTCAATTATTTTTCAGTATATAACTTTCTACACAGTGTGCATCCATAGGGGAGCACATTTATAGTAAAGCAGCAGTACAATCACACATCAAACCAGACCCATCCAGCGCTAGTGATCTTATTTATTCTCTAATTTACAAACCTGTTGAACTTTCTGGAGCGAACTGATATGAAAAAAAATGTTTTTCACCGGAGTACCCCTTTAACCCCTTAACGACGCAGGACGTATATTTACGTCCTGCGCCGGCTCCCGCGATATTAAGCGGGATCGCGCCGCGATCCCGCATCATATCGCGGCGGTCCCGGCGCTCATCAACGGCCGGGACCCGCGGCTAATACCACACATCGCCGATCGCGGCGATGTGCGGTATTAACTCTTTAGAAGCGGCGGTCAAAGCTGACCGCCGCTTCTAAAGTGAAAGTGAATGTGACCCGGCTGCTCAGTTGGGCTGTTCGGGACCGCCGCGGTGAAATCGCGGCGTCCCAAACAGCTGTCAGGACACCGGGGGGGCCCTTACCTGCCTCCTCGGTGTCCGATTGGCGAATGACTGCTCCGTGCCTGAGATCCAGGCAGGAGCAGTCAAGCGCCGATAACACTGATCACAGGTGTGTTAATACACGCCTGTGATCTGTGTAAAAGATCAATGTGTGCAGTGTTATAGGTCCCTATGGGACCTATAACACTGCAAAAAAAATGTTTAAAAAAAGTGTTAATAAAGGTCATTTAACCCCTTCCCTAATAAAAGTTTGAATCACCCCCCTTTTCCCATAAAAAAATAAAACAGTGTAAAAAAAAATAAAAATAAACATATGTGGTATCGCCGCGTGCGTAAATGTCCGAACTATAAAAATATATAATTAATTAAACCGCACGGTCAATGGCGTACGCACAAAAAAATTCCAAAGTCCAAAAAAGCGTATTTTGGTCACTTTATATACCATTAAAAAATGAATAAAAAGTGATCAAAAAGTCCAATCAAAACAAAATGCATACCGATAAAAACTTCACATCACGGCGCAAAAAATGAGTCCTCATACCACCCTGTACATGGAAAAATAAAAAAGTTATAGGGGTCAAAAGATGACATTTTTAAACGTATAAATTTTCCTGCATGTAGTTATGATTTTTTCCAGAAGTGCGACAAAATCAAACCTATATAAGTAGGGTATCATTTTAAATGTATGGACCTACAGAATAATGATAAGGTGTAATTTTTACCGAAATATGCACTGCGTAGAAACGGAAGCCCCAAAAGTTACAAAATGGCGTTTTTTCTTCGATTTTGTCGCACAATGATTTTTTTTCCCGTTTCGCCATGCATTTTTGGGTAAAATGACTAATGTCACTGCAAAGTAGAATTGGCGATGCAAAAAATAAGCCATAATATGGATTTTTAGGTGGAAAATTGAAAGGGTTATGATTTTTAAAAGGTAAGGAGGAAAAAACGAAAGTGCAAAAACGGAAAAACCCTGAGTCCTTAAGGCGTTAACTAACAGTTCTACTGAGCTAAGTGGGATGCCTGGCTGACCCATGAGGTTGGCTCCTGAAGTTTTTCTTTTTGGACCTTTAGATAGATCTGTGTCAGGCTCTTGTATGCAAAGATAACCTATATCGCACCCATACTGTGCGCTTCTGCAACCCAGCTTAAAATATCAGTATGCAATGCTGCCAATAATCTGAACTTGCATTTTCCACCAATTTATATGCTGGCAATATTATTCATTTATGATATTTATCAAACATGTTAGCTTACTTTTTCAATTCCTCTTAAACTTATTTTTTTGTTAAACTTGACTTACTTACATGACCTTATGCATTTCAGTCATGCCATATTATTATCATTGGTCTGACCGGCAACCGGTACCGGCAACTCCAAAAGATCAGGCAAGGCGGTAAATTCCATTTAAAGTTTGAGTAAGATCTCTGTTTCTGCTATCTTCATATGGAACAATAGATTGTGTTGGGGTCGTTTGGACTCTTGCTTTGAATGTTGTTCCTAAGTAAGGACTGTAATCTGTAACAAAGTGATGGATATAGCAACATCATGTGCATAAACATTTCAATGTGGTAAATGTCTTGCAAACACTTTTATCAAATGAGTAGAATTTTTAATATGTACTAATTCAAATAGTAAAATTTGTAAAATATTAAATAAATATATTTTTTAAGTTTCCACTATGATGTCAGTTCTCTCTATGTAAAGGAAAGAGATGCAGGAAAAAAAAACGGAATGATAGCGCAATCCACTCAGATGTTGGTTTAAATAATAATCTTATTTATTAAAGCCAAATCACAACGCGTTTCGAGGCTTACACATGCCTCTTCCTCAGGTAAAAACACCTACGGGCACAGTAGTTGTGGCTCATACACCAACTACCAAAGGTGAGCAGTTTTGTTAGTTTTTGTTCCTACATGAACACACCTAGAATCCAGCAATACCATCCCATGGGAAGCTCTGCCTCTTTCTGTTTTATAGTATATTCATTCTCTCTATGTAAAGGCGTCCTTTTACCATCTTGCAATTATGTATATTGCCAGTTCTGCCTTTTTATATATTTAATGTATAAAAAATGAAAATGCAAAGAAAATATTTTCATACCAACTTAATGAATGTGTCTGCTGTATTTTCCATTGTATCCCATGAAGGATATATAAGCATTAATAAAATATGAATAGTACATTACCAAAAAGTTTTCTTTGACCATTTTGTTTTGATTCTTATTTTATATTACTGCGAAATATTTGTATTCAGCCTACAAAAATGTTTTTTTTCGGAAGTATATTTCTTGGACTTAAAAATAAGGAACGTACTGTATCTTTTGTGACCTGCGTTTAAATTGTTCACAGCAGAAAACTACATTACTGTGCATTAAGTCATGAAAGAATAGCCTAAGTCCCACAGATTTAGAACACAACATTGTTTGTTCTATACAAAGTCATTTACATTTATATCCAGTATCTCACCAGTCAAGCCGCCATATATATCTTATTTTAGTGATATATGCTTGTAGAAGGCGAGAATGCTGTCAGGAGCCAGCTATACATATGGCAGAGCAGTAATAAGAATTATGAAACCGCAATAGATTTATGATTGTTCAGCATAGAACTGCATCCTGAGAGAGTTTATGAACTGCTCTTCGTATTATGTCATAGGAAGTAAAAAAAAAGGCACTAACAAGAATTTGTTTTAAGTTACTGCTAAGCAATAAAATCCCTGCAAACAGATTGTGTTGTAGGAAAGTGCCACATAAACAGCATAAGACACTTAAAAAAATCAAAACAAAGGATTTAGTTATGAATGCCAAATAAGAGAGTTTTACTTTACAATCTGCTCACATAGGGGTATTTCTATAGTTATATGTATCTACATAAAAATCCTCCTCTTATGTCTGACACTTTATTTATACTGGTCTCTAATGTCAAAGACCACTATGTAGTGTCCCGGTACCATCTCCCAGCTGCTAAAGAGTAAGGTTGTCAGGTGGTTGAGGAGTTAATATATTTAAGTCTCCTTATCATGAGTTGTACATGCATTACTTACTATTTTCTGAATTACATGTCTGCCATTACATGAGCTATGGTATTACAGTGGTTGTGTAAGGGTTAAGAGTTCATTCTTTGCTATCGCCACTGGTGAGTTATGAATGTGTTATTGAGCGTAGAACATTGTTCACATGAATAACCTCAGTCAGTCCAACCCTCTTCCCTAGGGGGAACAGGATATTCAGGCCCAGATGTTCTCATAGGCCTGATGAGAAAAGTTGAGGCCTAAATAACATCTTGTTCAAGCATAAGCCTGCTACAAGCAACTTCTGAGGCCAAATTATATTCAGGTATCTTGTTTTTTGCTCCAAGAAGGGAAATCAACTGTTCAGAAGTGGGGAATAGCTGAGCAAGGGCTCATCTGCTTACAGTAGTCTATTTGTGGGCTTCTAGTTGGAGTTAGTGCTGCATGGCTAATTCATCACTATTTACTTTAGCATACACCCTGTGGTAGGGAAATATACAACAAACTAAAGTATTCAAGTATTTGCATGACAGTGAACCAATCTGTGTAGGCCATCTAAAGTAGAGTTTAACCTTATTTGACCATGTACCTAGCCTCACAAGCAACGAGGATCGCTCTGAGGCTGATGACGGACGTGTAGGGGACGGATTATGTTGACGTCATGGCTCCACCTCCTCATGACATCATGCCCCACCCCTTCAATGCAAGTCTATGGGTGGGGGCATGGTGGCCGTCATGCCCCCTCCTTTAAACTTGCATTGAGGGGGCGGGGTGTGAAGTCACGAGGGGGCGGAGCCATGATATCATGATACTCTGTCCCCTGCACCGCCCGTCATCGCTCTGTGCAGCTGAAAAACAGGGGGTGCTGCAGGAGAGATCAAGGGGGTTCCCAGCGGCGGGATCCCCTCAATCGAACATCTTATCCCTTATCCTTTTGATAGGGGATAAGATGCTTAGCGCCAGAGTACCCCTTTAACCAGATTTGTATATTACTTTCATATAAAAATTTTAATCCTTCCAGAACTTCTCAGTTGCTGTATGCTGCAGAGGAAGTTGGGCAGCTCTTTCCAGTCTGACCACAGTACTCTCTGAACAGAAGTGTCAGCAGAGAGCACTGTGGTCAGACTGGAATAAACTATACAATCTCCTCTGGAGCATACAGCAGCTGATTAAGGGTTACGTTTTTTAAATAGAAGTAATATACAAATCTGTATAATTTTCTGGCACCAGTTGATTAGAAAAAATTGGTTTCCACCGGAGTACCCTTTTAAGTGTGAGAAGTATATTTCAGAGACTTTGCTCTCAGTGAAACTACTTGCAAAGCAACTGTCAAGCGTACGGTGACTCAAATTGTATACATTAAACGGGTACTCCGGTGGAAAAAAAATGTTTTAATCAATTGGTGCCAAAAAGTTAAACAGATTTGTAAATTACTTCTATTAAAAAAATCTTTACCTTTCCAGTACTTTTAAGCAGCTGTATACTACAGAAATAATCTTTTCTTTTTTAATTTCTTTTTGGTCTTGTCCACAGTGCTGTCTGCTGAAACCTGATGCCCATAACAGGAACTGTTAAGAGCAGCATAGGTTTGCTATGGGGATTTTCTCCTGCTCTGGACAGTTCCTGATACAGGCATCAGGTGTCAGTAGAGGAAAATGGACATCCCAAATAAATTATCTATTGATTCACATATACAATATGTCCACTTTATTTTTGCATCATAAAGTTGACATGTTTTTACTTTTGGAAGACATCAGAGGGTTTCAAAGTTCAGCAGCAATTTTCCACAACATTTTCAAAATCGGAATTTTTCAGGGACCAGCTCAGTTTTGAAGTGGATTTGAGGGACCTTCATATTAGAAATACCCCATAAATGACCCCATTATAAAAACTGCACCTCTCAAAGTATTCCAAATTACATTAAGGAAGTGTGTTAACCCTTTAGGTGTTTCACAGGAATAGCAGCAAAGTGAAGGAGAAAATTCTAAATCTTCATTTTTTACACTTGCATGTTCTTGTAAACCGAGTTTTTTTTATTTTTACATGGGGTAAAAACAGAGAAATCCTCCTAAAATTTGTAACCCAATTTCTCTCGAGTAAGGAAATATCTAATATGTGTAAAGTGCCCTGTGGGTGCACTAGAGGGCTCAGAAGGGAAGGAGCGACAATGGGATTTTGGAGAGTGAGTTTTTCTGAAATGGTTTTTGGCGGGCATGTCACATTTAGGAAGATCCTATGGTGCCAGAACAGCAGAAAAATAAAAACACATGGCATACTATTTTGTAAACTACACGACTCAAGGAACATAACAAGATGTACAGTAAGCTTTAACACCCCACAGGTGTTTGACGACTTTTCGTTAAATTCTGATGTGTAAATGAATTTTTTTTTTCACTAAAATGCTGTTTTTTCCCCAAATTTTACAAGGAGTAATAGGAGAAAATTCCCCTCAAAATGTGTAACCCCATTTCTCCAGAATATGGAAATACCCCATGTGTAGATGTCAAGTGCTCTGCTGGAGCACTACAATGCTCAGAAGACAAGGAGTGCCATTGAGCTTTTGGAGAGAGAATTTGTTTGTAAGAGAAGTCAGGAGCCTTGTGCATTTACAAAGCCCCCCATGGTGCCAGAAGAGTGGACCCCCCACATGTGACCCCATTTTGGAAACTACACCCCCACAGAATTTAATAAGGGGTGCAGTGAGCATTTATACCCCACTGGCATTTGACAGATCTTTGGAACAGTGGGCTGTGCAAACTGTTCCAAAAATCTGTCAGACACCTGTGGGGCATAAATGCTGCCTGTACCCCTTATTACATTACATGAGTGGTGTAGTTTCCAAATGGGGTCACATGTTGGGGGGGGTCCATTGTTTTGGCACTATAGGTGCATTGTAGACACACATGGCCTTCAATTCCATACACATTTTCTCTACAAAATCCCAATGGCACTCCTTTTCTTCTGAGCATTGTAGTTCGCCCGGAGAGCACTTTACATCCACATATGGGTTATGATCTTACTCAGAAGAAATGGGGTTACAAATTTTGGGGGGCTTTTCTCTTATTTTCCGTTGTGTAAATGAAAAATGTAGGGTAACACCATCCAACTTTAATGAAAAATAGTCAAAGACCTGTGGGGTGTTAAGGCTCATTCTACCCCTTGTTACTTTGCGTGAGGGGTGTAGTTTCCAAAATGGTGTCAAATGTGGGTATTTATTTTTTGTGTTTATGTCAGAACTGCTGTAAAATCAACCACCCCTGTGCAAATCACCAATTTAGGCCTCAAATGTACATAGTGCGCCCTCACTCCTGAGCCTTGTTGTGCCCCCACAGAGCATTTTACGTTCACATATGGGGTATTTCCGTACTCAGGAGAAATTGCTTTACAAATTTTGGGGGTCTTTTTTTCCTTTTACCTCTTGTGAAAATAAAAAGCATAGGGCAACACCAGCATGTTAGTTTAAAGATTTTTATTTTTTCACACTAACAGGCTGGTGTAGACCCCAACTTTTCCTTTTCATAAGGGGTAAAAAGAGGAAAAGCCCCCCAAAATTTGTAACACAATTTCTCCCAAGTACAGAAATACCCAATATGTGGCCCTATACTGTTTCCTTGAAATACGACGGAGCTCCGAAGTGAGAGAGCGCCATGTGCATTTGAGGACTAAATTAAGGATTTTATAGGGGTGGACATAGGGGTAGTCTACGCCAGTGATTCCCAAACAGGGTGCCTCCAGCTGTAGCTAAACTCCCAACATGCCCGGACAGTTAGTGGCTGTCCAGAAATGCTGGGAGTTGTTGTTTTGCAACAGCTGGAGGCTCCATTTTGGAAACACTGCCGTGCGATACGTTTTTAATTTTTATTGGGGGGGGGCTGTGTAAGGGGGTGCATATGTAGTGTTTTACCCTTTATAATGTGTTAATGTAGTGTAGTGTTTTTAGGATACATTCACACTGGGGGGGGTTTACGGTAAGTTTTCCGCTGGGAGTTTGCTCCGTGGCCGAAAATTTGCTGCAGCTCAAATTTGAAGCAGGAAACTCACTGTAAACCCGCCCGTGTGGATGTACCCTGTACGTTCACATGGGGGGGGGACTTCCAGCTGTTGAAAAACTACAACTCCCAGCATGCACTGACAGACGGTGCATGCTGGGAGTTGTACTTATGCAACAGCTGGAGGCACACTGGTTGGAAAACCTTCAGTTAGGTTCTGTTACCTGTCTCAGTATGTTCCAATCAGCGTGCCTCCAGCTAGTGCAAAACTAAAACTCCCAGCATGTATAGATCGCCGAAGGGCACACTGGGAGATGTAGTTATACAACAGCTGGAGGTACGCAACTACAACTCTCAGCATGGTAATACAGCATTTTGCTATTCATGCATACTGGGAGTTGTAGTTTTATAAGATTTAGAGGGCCACGGTTTAGAAACCACCGCAAAGTGATCTCCAAACTATGGCCCTCCAGATGTTGTGAAACTACAAATCCCAGCATGCCCAAATGGCTGTCTGGGCATGCTGGGAGTTGAAGTTTTGCAACATCTGGAGGGCTACAGTTTAGAGACCACTGTATAGTGGTCTCCATACTGTAGCCCTCCAGATATTGCTAGGAAACTACTCATCAACTTCCATAGTCTGTACCAGGGAGCTGCACATCATCGCGGCCCGCCGCCGCCGATCACCTGTAAAGGACCTCCTCCGCTAGTCACGCTATAGTTCCCCCTTTCTGCCCGGATTACCGTGGGTAGGCAGAATGGGGGAACCAAACTTTAACCCCTCCACCCCTGATCTGCCATTATTCGGTCGCTTCTGACCGACCAATAGCAGGGATAGGAGAGGTGGCACCCCTGCCACCTCACTCCTATCCCTTCAGGGGGATCGGGGTGTCTTGGACACCCCCGATCCCCCTTATTTTTCAGGCACCAGGTCACCAGAGACACGTATGAACCGGAATCGCTGAAAATTCAGCAGGCATCCTGGTCAGGTCCCCGACCAGAATTCCCACGGGCATACTCATACGCCCTACATCCTTAAGGACTCAGGGTGCAGGGCGTTCGCATGAAAACATTTTTTACACCAGAGTACCACTTTAAAGGGGTATGTGATAAAGGGGGGAATGTGTCAGGGGGGGGGGATGTGACAGGGGGGAATGTGACAAGGGGGGGAATGTGACAGGGGGAAGAATGTGACAGGGGGAAGAATGTGACAGGGGGGGGGATGTGACAAGGGGGGGAATGTGACAGGGGGGGGGGAATGTGACAAGGGGGGGAATGTGACAAGGCGGGAATGTGACAGGGGGGGAATGTGACAGGGGGGGGAATGTGACAGGGGGGGAATGTGACAAGGGGGGGAATGTGCCAGGGGGAAGAATGTGACAAGGAGGGGGGAGAATGTGACAAGGAGGGGGGAGAATGTGACAAGGAGGGGGGAGAATGTGACGGGGATGTGACAAGGGAGAGGGGAATGTGATAGGGGAGATGTGAAATTCAGTAAAAAAAATTGTACCGCTTTTGGTACAAATTTCCAGACAGAATCATACCGCCAGGGAGGTTAATGAACTGGTGCCAGAAAGTTAAACAGATTTGTAAATTACTTCTATTAAAAAATCTTAACCCTTCCAGTACTTTTTAGGGGCTATATCCTAAAGAGAAATCCAAAGAAGAAATGCATTTCCTGTGATGTCCTGACCACAGTGCTCTCTGCGGACCTCTGCTGTCAATTTTAGGAACTGTCCAGCGAAGGAGTATTCCCCATAGCAAACATATGCTTCTCTGGACAGTTCCTAAAATGGACAGCAGAGGTCAGCAGAGAGCACTGTGGTCAGGACATCACAGGAAATGCATTTCTTTTTTTGATTTCTCTTTAGTATACAGCCCCTAAAAAGCACTGGAAGGATTAAGATTTTTTAATAGAAGTAATTTACAAATCTGTTTAACTTTCTGGCACCAGTTGATTCAAAAAAAAAGTTTTCCACGGAAGTACCCCTTTAAGCCTCTAGTCTTGTCAAGTCTTTTAAGATATTGTATTAGCTGGACCTTGTGCAGAAAACTTCAGTAAAGCTGTATTCTTTTTTTCTGTTAACACTGTGTCAGGATTCTTATGGCTGCACATAACATCACAGGTAAACCCCCGGATACTGCACCATGTGTTCCTCGAGGTCAAGGACTCTGTATACGATGCAAGACCCCCCTATTGACAAAATAGGTGTATGGGCTCACAGGAGACCCATCATGTTAGATAGACCACATCTGACATTACTACAATTTGCTTCACCCATGGGAATGGTATCTCCAACTACACCCTATTGCAAATTATATTTTTTCTCATTTACCTAAATAATTGATGTAAATAACAGTCAGCATAATTCTCATGTTATCAACTATTAAGAGTACAATTCAAATTTTTTTTGCACAAACCTCCTAATGATAACAGTAGTTTTTTTGAAACATAAAAAACTTACAATTCACTGTTCCAAATAATTATGCACAGTAAGTTTCAAAACACTTTATAGGTTGTAAAGAACTGAAAATTGTCATTTGTTGTGCTTGCAGCATATTTACTAAAATCAAAAGCTATTTCAATAAAACTTTTAACAACATTTCAACTTTTTAAACATGTTTACATGCGTTACATTTCAACATAGGACCCCTTATTTGATAGCAGCATCACAAGTCTTGCATCCCTTCAACATGTGAGTTTTTGGACAGTTTCTGCTTGAATTTGTTTGCAAGATGTCAGAATAGCCTCCCAGTGCTGCTGTTTGGATGTAAACTGCCTCCCACCTTCATAGATCTTTTGATTGAGGATGCTCCAAAGGTTGTCAACAGGATTGAGGTCAGGGGAGGATGGAGGTTACACCATGACTTTCTGTCCTTTTATCCCCATATCAGCCATTGATGCAGAGGTATTCTTTGCAGCATGAGATGGTGCATTGTCATGAATGAAGATGATTTTATTATGGAAAGCATAGTTCTTCCTTCTGTACAGGGGAAGAAAGTGGTCAGTCAGAAACTCCACATACTTTGCAGAGGTCATCTTTACACCTTCGGAGATCCAAAAGGGGCCGTCCAGCTCTCTTCCAATAATTCCGGCCCAAAACATGACTCCACCACCGCCTTGCTGACGTCGCAGCCTTGTTGGAACAGGGTGGCTGTCCACCAATCATCCACTACTCCATCCATCTGGACCATCCAGGGTTACACGGAATTCATCAGTGAACAGGATTGTTAGAAGATTAGTCTCCATGTATTTTTCTGCCCAATGCAGCCATTTGTGCTTGTGAGCATTGGTTAGTGATGGCCGAATAGAAGGTTTATGTACAGTTGCAAGACTCTGGAGGACTCCACGCCTTGATGCCCATGGTACTCCAGAGGCACCAGCAGCTTCTTCAAATATCTGTTTACTGCTATGTAAGGGTATTTATATACCATATATAATGTGGAACACCCAGCTTAAGTATTTTTTCCTTAAATTTGGCTCAACTGGCCATCTAATTATCACAGGTGTCCGAGATTGTTTTCAGTGATCAAAAAAGCCCTGAGACACAATGCCATCCACGAGTTAAACTGAAAAACTAAATATTTAATCTTTGTGACACTTAAATAGAATTTGCATAATAATTTCGAACAGGTGTAGTTTTAACAACTACTCTCATTCTCATCATGGGTGCCACAACTAGACATATCATAAAAAATTGATAAAGTGAATCCCCACAATGAAGCATCTCTTAATTTTAGATGAGCCCTAATCAATTTCTAAAGATAGCAAAAGTATATTTGTGGTATATAAAAGTATTATATAAGTTCTTAAACCTGAAAGTCTATTTAAGAGCTTTGGGGCTTTGTTTAAGAAAAACAGAACTCTAATCATTATAAAGATATACTTGATCTTTTAATGACCTCTGATAAGCCTTTTTATGGCTGTCATTAAGGGTACTTATTCTTTCCTGCTCCTTTTTTTTACAGTGAAGCTAGCATAAGGCAGCACAGTCTTCCATGCAGGGATCACAGGAGCTCAGCTGTCAGCTGCTGGGCTCCCACTGTAACTACCGAGATTTACTGAATAGGACGGAGGTTTGGGCTGAGAAGTGGCAGATGAGGTTCAACACTGATAAATGTAAGGTTATGCACATGAGGAGGAAAAAACCAGGCTGGGAGTATGTATGAAATGGAAAGACACTTGGGACTGACATGAAAAGGACTTACAGAAAATTTAACTGTAGCAACCAGTGTCAGGTAGCTGCTACCAGGGCAAATAAAACCATGGGGTACATCAAAAGCACATAGATGTACACAACAATAATTCTACCACTGTACAAATCACTAGTCTGACCACCAATGGAATACTGTGTACAGTATTGGGCCCCAGTGTACAAGAAACATATAGTGGAGATGAAGAGGGTTTCAGCACAGTCTAGGGTTCTTTACTGTAAGAGCAGTGAGACTATGGAACTCTCCACCGGAAGTTGTTATGGTGAACTCAATAAAAGAGTTCAAAAGGGGCCAGGATGCATTTCTGGAGAGTAATGACATTACAGGTTATTTTCAATATCTTTATTAATGACCTTGTATAGGGATTACAGAATAGAATTTCAATATTTGCAAATGTCACCAAACTGGATAGGGTGCTCACCACAGAGAAGGATCATATACTATTACAGAGGGATCTGGGGAAGCTGGAGGCTAAGGCGCAGACATGGCCAATTAAAGTTGATGTGGATACTTTTAAGGTGATGCACTTAGGCAGTAAAAACTAAATGTACAATCATGTAAATTATAAAACATTAGGTAAAACTTCTACTGAAAAGGACTTGGGGATATTGGTGGACAGTAAGCTCAACTTTAGTGACCAGTGCCAGGCAGCTGCTGCCAAGGCTAACAAAGTCATGGAATGTATCAAGAGAGGGATAGAGGCTTGTGACAAGGACATAGTTTTGCCTCTGTATAAATTAGTCAGACCACACATACATATAAAATATGATGTTTTTGTTGAGACTCGAGACTTAAAGGCATATTCCGGGCAAAAACATTTTATCATTTTATAAGATGTCTGATCGAAGGGGGCCCGCCACTGGGACACCCTCCGCGATCTCCCTGCAGCCCCCGCATTCTATACAGGAGATGCATCTCCAGTTTCGGAGACCTCCGGGGACGTGATGTCAAGCCACGCTCCCTCCATTCATAGACATGAATGGGGGTGGCGTGGCGTGACATCACGTCCCCTGTCCCGGAAACCCAGAGGTTTCCAAAACTGGAGATGCAGCTCCCGCATAGAATGCGGGTGCTGCAGGGAGATCGCGGGGGGTCCTTTGGATAGGGGATAAAATGTTTTTGCCCAGAATACCCCTTTAATAGAGATTAACTGTGAAGGTTTACCTAAAAACATTTGTAGCCCCTGCAGTCTAACACTTCCAACCTAAAAAAAAAAAAAAAGCTATTGATCTGAATCTGTGTGCAATGTGTCCTGCAACCATGAGGTTTTATTCATTGAAACCCCTTGAGGACAAAGCCCATTTAACCAGGCCAGTTTCTGTTTTTGCACTTTAGTTTTTTCCTCCTCCCATACTAAAAATCATAACACTTTAAATTTTCCTACAGACCCATATAAGGGCTTGTTTTTTGTGTCTCCAATTTATAATGAAATCAATCAATTCATAATAAAATCTACAGCAAAACCAATATATGTATATATATATATATATATATATATATATATATATATATATATTTGTGGGATGAAATTGAAAAAAAATGCCATTTTGTAAATTTGGGGGGCTTCTGTTCCTAAGCAGTGCACTTTTTGGTAAAAATAACACCTTATCTTTATTCTGTAGATCCAGATGGTTACAAGACTACCCATTTTATGTAGGTTTTATTTTATTTCACCACTTAAAAAAAAAATTTACTGCATGTACCAAAATTAGTATGTTTAAAATTGGTCTCTTTTTACCCCTAACTTTTTTGTTTTTCCACATACAGTGATGTATGAGGGCTCATTTTTTGCACTGTGATCTGTAGGTTTTATCGTTAATATTTTTGTTTTGATGACTTTTTATTAATTTTTTTATGATATTTGAAGTGATCAAAAATGCACAATTTTGGGCTTTGGTATCTTTTTACGTGCACGCCAGCGACGGTGCAATTTAATTGATATTATATTTTAATAGTTTGGACATTTACACACTAGGCGATATCACATATGTTTATTTTCATAAAAAAAATGGAACTGGGGTGTTTCAAACTTAGTTCAAAATTAGGGGGGTCCTTATGAGGTGAAAGGGGTTATCCACCATTAGGGGATTTTAGTAGCATGTACCTGCCAGAACTGGGTGGTTCCTGTTGAATTTCATCCTCTAAACTACATATCCTATAGTTCCATAGTTTGTAAGTATGAGGCCACTTTCCTTCCTCCCACACATCAGCCCCCCACCCATTGAGACACACCTGTGATCCCTTCAATGCAATACATCAGTGCGTCCTAATCAGGGTGCCTACAGCTGTGGCAAAATAAACTCTCTGCCACCCAGCGGTCACTCCACCCATTGAAGCAGGACAGGCTCCCTCTGATCACCTGACTAGTGATGTCAGGTCGCAACGCACTGCAACCTGGGAAATCCCGAGACATAAGTAATCTTGTATGCTGTTAAAAATATATATTGGGGCGATAATCACAGAAGAATTGTAAGACCACCGTAACACACAGGTACAGACACTATATTATGAACTACACTAACTTTACAGTCCAACACAGAAAGCATAACGTGCGTGCTATGGTAAGGTATAAGTATATACTCCTTTAAGGGCCTAAACAGCTCCCAAGAAGTGGTACAAGGTAGCCAATGAGAAAGAGGCATAGCAAATGTCACCTGGCACTTAGTATGTATGTGAGTGCTTCCATGAGCACCCGTACATACTTACGCTTCCACGAGCACTCACATACATACTTAGTGTCAGGTGCGTACATTTGCTATGCCTCTTTCTCACTGGCTACCTTTCATATAAATGCCGTGCTCCTCCAGTCCCACACAAAACGCGTGGGAGGTCTGGTGTGGAAGTGGGGTTAGTCCTGATCACTGTATGAGTTTCTTCCATCATGTGCATAGACAACGTTTCACCAGCCTCACGCTGGCTTTTTCAAGTGGGGCTGGTGAAACGTTGTCTATGCACATGATGGAATAAAACCACCCTTTTTGCAACTTGTGGAGTGCTGCATCATATTTACTATTGTCTGGATTGAGGAACCGACGGACCCAGGTTCCAGCTATGCGGGCACCCCTTATTTCACTTCTCTTCTGGACATTGGTTGTGCCGTTTTTATTTGCATTGTATGAGTTTCTTGCTACATCTCCTTCTATCTATTCTGTCCAGAGTGTGTTTGCACTATTGCACTTTCTCTTAACTTAAGCCGTGCTGGTTTTTCCTGTCCACTTCTTGGGAGCTGTTTAGGCCCTTAAAGGAGTATATACTGATACCTTACCATAGCACTTTATGCTTTTTGTGTTGGACTGTCGTTCTCCTCTGTAGCCTCACTTTTTGAACAGACATACAGTGGACCACTATATCAGGACTTTCATCCCAGTATCACTGTCTATATACACGTATTTTCTCCATTCTTTCTGTGATCCCTCATATGTGTTTTTAATGTTTTTTGTATGTATATATATATATATATATATATATATATATATATATATATTGTATCTTAAAATAAACCTCCATAACATGTGTTCAATATCGGAGCCTATATAGGGGAATGGTCCTATAGGTTAAAAGCCCTTGTAGCATAGTCAAATAAAAAAAAGATTCTGGAATACCCTTTTTAAAGAGTATGTCAATAGTATTCTGAAAACAGTAGTACAAAATTAAAGTCTATTGAAATGACTGTGAACTGGGGAAAAGTCATAAAAAGTTATGAATTGTGACTTTGTTAGCAGCCATGTATACCAAAACTTCTGAATTTGTAACAAGCCCAAAGTATTTTACCGCAACAACAGTGTTTGATCTGGAGGATCAAAATAAGTTATGAGTGTCTTAGGACAGAAGCTACTGCTTTGTCTTTCTAACAAAAAATGACATTATCATTACTTTATTTGTTCATAGCACAGATGGTGTTTTATTTACTCTATGGGATAGAACATTACATTAGATAAACATTGTTGTAGCAGAAGAAGTGTAATCTCTTCACCAGGGAGTCCTTTCACATTTTTAACCTTCTGTAATTTTCTAGATTCATAAATGATGCCCACTTTTAAGTTGTTTATAGTAAAACTAAATACATTTGTAGAATCAGATTTTGACATATGTGCATGCATTGTTTGAAAGTAACGCCATATTTAATACACTTTTATATTTGTTGATCTCATTTGGTTTAATTTTAAAGTTGACAAAGTCAACTATACTACTCCTTAAAGTGTATGCATTTGCATTTGTGGTTGCTAAGTGTTACAGTGCTTATTTGTGTTTTAAGGCACAAAATAAAATAAGTCTTACACTTCTGCATATCATTTGAATTAAAGAAAATTGCACAAATATTTTTCCTATTAAAGGGCTACTCTGCTGGAAACATCTTATTCCCTATCCAAAGGATAGGAGATAAGATGTTAGATCGCGGGGGTCCAGACGCTGGGGACCCCCGCAATCTCTGCAGCGGCACCCCTGTGTATGAAAACATACAACACTTTAATGGAAGCCTCAATGAAACCTGTGGACAGACAGATCCATTTGAAATTCAGATCCATTTTAAGCATGTAAAATATAGCCAAATATGATAAGAATAGTTCATTCCTTTTGAGAATGGGAAAATGTACTGTAATTCCTGTGTAGAACATAGCAAATAATAACTTATGAATAGTCAAGGCCAGACTTAAGCCTGGCTAGAATCACCCTCCTAATACAAAACAAATGTAGGAAAAAAGGTGCAATATTTGTGTTTTGGCTCCAGTAAAGACCATATGAAAATGTGTTATGACCCATTGCAAAGTAAAAATGTAATCTGGCATCCTATTGAGTTTCAATTATGAAAAATTTGGGTTTTATCTGTTTGTTTTTTCCTACCATCTAGGTATGTTATTGTTATTGTGCTTGACTTTTTATTCAGCATGCACTACTATAAATGACCATTTCACACTGTTTGTATAGCACCACCAAAAGGGAGGGACATGTCTTTTGTCCTCATATCTCATCCCTAAATCCTGACCCCATATCCCCTTCTCATATCCCGACCCCAAATCCCCCCTTCTCATATTGCGACCTCATATCCTGTCCTCATATTTTGTTCTCATATCCTGACCCCATATCCCGTCCTCATATCCTGTCCCCATATCCCGTCCCTATATCCTGTCCTCATATCCCGTCCCTATATCCAGTCCCTTTATCCTGACCTCATATCCCTCCTTATATCCCGTTCTCATATCCCGTCCCTATATCCCAACCTCATATCCTGTCCCCATATCCTGTCCCCATATCCCGAGCTCATATCAAGACCTCTTATCCTGTCCTCCTTTCCCGTCCTCATATCCCGACCTCATATCACGTCCTCATATCCCGTCCTCATATCCCCTCCTCATATCTTGACCTCCTATCTCGACCTCCTATCTCGACCTCCTTTCCCAAACTCCTATCCCGACCTGTAATATGTGTACCAGGTATTGAAATATCTCCAGCCGTACTGAAGTTAAGTGGGAACATACATTTCCCATTGATTTGCATGGGACTTTAAACAAAAACCCCGACCCTCACAAATGGGGGTAGTTAAGGGTTAAATTAACTATCCTATATTTTAAGTGGACATATAAGTAACATGTGACCAAGTATTATCGAAATATCTCCAGTCGTTTGGAAGTTATGCAGCAACATATATTTCCCATAGACTTGTCTGGGACTTTAAACAAAAACCCCGCCCCTGGCAAATGGGGGTGAGTAAGGGTTAAATTACCTATCCTATGTTTGTTGTTGACATATAAGTAACATGTGTGCCAAGTTTCATGTTAATGTCTTCAGCCGTTTGGACGTGATGCTGGAACATACACACATACACACATACATAGACACATTGGGGGATATTTATCAAAGTTGTCTATGTCCCGCATCAATATAGACCAAACTACAGAGGATTAGTCTGGTCTATTGTGCACCTAATTTATCAAATGGCGCACAACTCTTGATAAATTCTGTGCACAGACTGCATGATCAATTCTTTAGTCTATATTTAAACCTGCTCCAACATGGTCTGACATTTCGGCGTACTTTCAGCCTATGCGACTTGTCGCTGAAAAGTCGCTTTTGATAAATTCAGCACCAATGCATTTTTCAATGCATTTCAGTCTAAAATAGACTAGCATGCATTATGTTCTAAAAATCCTCTAGAGCAAAAGTCGCAGAAAAGTCGCACATATTTAGACTGCGACTTTCTGTGCGACAAATTTAGACAAGAAAAACCAGTCTAAATCCTTTGATAAATCTCCCCCATTGAGTTTGATATATATATATATATATATATATATATATATATATATATATATATATATAGATAGATAGATAGGTGATAGAGGCACAAAAATGACTGGGATTGAATGAATGAATGGGACATCCATCAGGTATGAATGAGGTGCTGATTGGTTTCCTTTGTAGATATCTACCCTTCCTGTCTTCCTGTCTGACGAAGCACAGGGCGAAAATGCGTGTTTGGGGAAGGACGTGAGGTGTCTCTCCACTAGGTGCAAGGTTCATCTTTTCTATTGTTGACATAAATATGTAGGCAGGTAGCCTTATTTATTCTTGCATTCATCTTTCTGTCTTTTTCATGGTATATACCCCTGCATATGTATATCTGTGACACTTTATTGAACATGTGCCATCTATGTGTTTTCTAGTACATCCCTCCATTTTTTCTGCTTGTGATACTAGCCGTGCCTGAGCATACATTTTTCATGTGTCTTTGTAGAACTATGTCCTTCCTTTTTTATCTTTTTTTAATCAATATAGTTTGTTATAGTTTGATATATTCTGGTATCATGTGGTCTGGTTCTTTGGTGATGGTGTATTGGTTATGACCACAGATAGTGCTATTGTAAGCCCAATTTTTTTTGGTGACTATTGTTCCTGCTTGTTTTTTGCAGAGTATTGTATTTCCATTTAATAATGGATTTTATGGCTTAGCGAGAATGCCTGGAAAACCCCGACGGAAAACCTATTTGGCACCGCAGTATCACAAACAGGTGGATCTGATCTAGAGTCTACACATAATTTGAAAATGACATTGAAGAGCCTCCTAAACCGTAAAACAAAGATATGGTGGAACAGAGCATCATTATAACAATATAAAATAATGGATTTATCCCTCGGGGTTTGAGAATACAGATGTTTCCATCATATGGCCAAGATGATTAATTGTTTTCTAAGAAATGGGAAGAAATTTGCCATAAAAGCTCCATGGCGTTTATTGAACTGATTATTGATCTTAACACCCGCACTTTGACGTCACTAGCAGGGGAGATTGACTCTATTAGCAGTAAGTTACAAAATGTATTATCAGTAACTGGGAAGGACTCATTTCAGCATACCTCATATGGGAAAAATAGATCCAGGATCAGAAAGTAAGAAATTTCAGCGAGACATGATGGATTTCCAGAACCAACGAGTCTATAGATGGAAATATAATCTGGATAACCCGAGACCAAGAAGTGCTTCAGTATCATCACAGATATCATATGAATCAGCATCTGAGACCTTGTCGACTATATCTGTTACCACACGACGTGGCGGTTGTAATCCACATAACACATATGATGAATATAGAGGCCCTGCCGCCAGGAGATGTAACGACCGGACATACCAGCATGACAACCAGAGGTGATCTCTGAAGGTAATTAACCTTTCCAATACTGTTTTGTCCGATGTACAAGAGAGGGTACTAAGCCTTGGTCTCTCATTCTCTCCCACATGCAGCATTGACAAATTTGAAGTGGTGAAAGATGTACAAATCTTTTCCAGAAAGCTAATATTTAAGAAGATTTTCCATCACCAATCTGAGTATGCATTCTGCTCATCACGGGATGAATTTTTAGCATTGCAAACACTAGAGGAACTATCAGAACAGAACACCGACAGCACTAAATTGTTTCCTGATTAGCTGCAACCCAAATCCTTTGAGTTTCCCCCTTTATCTACCTTTCCTATTGTCAACATATTTGAACAGTTGGTTTCTAAGGAGGTGGAGGATCTACCACTTATTAGTAACAACAATAACTGCTCATGTAGTGCGAGAGAGGCCATATCGCAACTACAGAAGATCAAAGACCCTCAGACAAGGGCGGTAATGTAGTCATCTGGCCTGTCGACTTGTATGAGAGGGAGGTTTATAGGCAGTTGAAGGATACTGCATGCTATAAGAAACTTACATTCAACCCATTAAACAAGTTTAAGGGGGAACTTTTATCTATCCTCACAGGAGCGGTTGAGAAAGCGTTTTGTGTGTTCCCTAGCCTGTGTATCCAGACCCTTTGCTGTTGCCCCTGACTACGAATCTTTGCCGCCTGCCTTGACCTTCTGCTACGTCTGACCTCGCCTTGCCTTGTTCTTGTGTACCACACTTGTCTGTGTCAATGAGGTTGAGTCGCTATCGGGTGGAACGACCTGGGTGTTACTTGCCGCAGCAAGTCCATCCCGCTTTGCGGCGGGCTCTGATGAATACCAGTAACCCCTTAGATTCCGTTCCCCTGGTACGGCCCATGCCATCGCCTCACTGACACAGATGATCCACTCCCGTGTCCTCCCCGCATACCAGTCCGGACCCTGACAGGGAGTTAATGTCCAGGCCTTTGAACCACGCATTCAATAATCCCTGAGTCCGCTCATGTGACGTCACCTGACCGGTCACATGATTGGCAGCTCAGGAATACACTATACGCAGCGTACTAACGCCACTTCCGGCTGATGTGTGTGAGGCCGGAAGTGACGCGCACACCATGGGATTACTATCGCTGACTGCGATCACTGCCGCCAGCGCATAAGAGCAAACAGCCATGATGGCAACGCAATACGAGGTATTACTTGTGTAAGCGCACATATTATGAATACCACAAATGCCCTGATGAGGTCATTCTGATAGGATATTGAGTGTACGACTGCGATTGAATGAATGGGACGTCCATCATGTATGAGACGTCCATCAGGAGATGTCTCTCCACTAGGTGCACAGTCCCTCTTTTCTATTGTTGACATAATGATGTAGGCAGGTAGCCTCATTTATTCTTGCATTCATTTTGTTCTTTTTTTCATGGTATATACCCCTGCATATGTATATCTGTGACACTTTATTGAACATGTTTTCTTGTACATCCCTCCATTTTTTCTGTTTGTGATACTAGCCGTGCCTGAGTATACATTTTTCATATGTCTTTGTAGAACTATGTCCTTTCTTTTTTTTCTTGTTTTAATCAATAAAGTTTGTTATAGTTTGATATATTCTGGTATCATGTGGTCTGGTTCTTTGGTGAAGGCATAAAAATTAGATGTACATAGTCAAGATTAAGTAAAAAGTAAGATGTAAATTTTTTGTGGTATCTGAAAGGTACACTTTAATGTAGTAATGATTGTATAATATAATATTATGTAGTGATTGTATAATATAATATTATGGATCTTAAATGTATCATCACTGTGTTTAGACCTCATGAATAAACTGTATATGTACCTGTACAAGTTACATATCTTTACAAGTTACAAATTACAAATCTGTAATATTGCCCAAATTGACGATTTGGGACCCACACTGTAACTCCATATGCCATGTCTCTTTAAATGTCACATTATGTAACTATTCTGCATTAACACTGGGGGACATAAAAAAAAATAGGCTAGATTGTCCGAGAATGCACCAAATTTTGAACAGTAACTCATGCTGTTTTAAAGTTTGGCGTATCTTTACACTCTCTAGTCTTTCTTTGAACCTTCTATTAGTTTGCTTCATTTTATTCCAAAAGTTATACCAAAGTGGCATTCAGCAATCCAATTCTCCTTGCTAATCCAGGAGCAAAATTGTCCAAAATGTGTTTAAAACACATGCAACACAATGTTTTACACAAACAATGCCAGATTTTTGACACAGACAGTTATGGTTCCTTCTTATTGTGGTGCAAAACACAGTGTCTCATGGCACGACACACACTGCTTTTGGATCAATGTTTCCAAATCTTATGGATTTTGCCACATGAATCACTCGTTATAATATTTAAAAAACAATATTCACATTTTTGGAATACATATATTTTTCCATACAATTTAGTGATAAGAGTGATGCATTGTTGGTCTTGAAGGGCTTACAGGCATGTCTAATATGCCTCTCTGCCACTCAAGAAGGAATGTTTTCTTAAGGGGACCAACAGATAAGGATGTTTTACCTTTTATAATATATTACTAGATTAGTCCGTGTACAGTCCATCCTTTGAATGTAGCCCATGCAGGAGATGAATTGAACTCATTTTACATGGCTTTTATGGATCAATACATTTTATTCAGAGTTATTTAAAAAGCAATTAACATTCCATTAACACCAAACTGTGATGTGTGGAGGCAAGAAGATACAATTTGGTCACCTATTTTAAAACATAACGACAGGGCTCAGACAAAATAATTCTATTATCTACTTATGCCTTGATTTAAAATAAGATTTGTCTAAGCCATATTTAATTCCCTGTTAACACAGGCACTATTCATTTGTATAAAAACAACAGAATGCAATATATGTGAGGCATAACAATTATAATTACCTTTTTAGTCTGAAAACTGATAAAATGTTTAATTCCTAAGCATTAGAGCTTTAAATTATTTTAAAAGCTCTGTATATATTGTTTATTTTGTCTACAAACCAATAATACCAATATTAATATGTATTTATATAGTGTAAACATATTGTGTAGCACTTTACAATTTTGGGGGTACAAATGAAGACAAGTATCAGACATTGCAATTTTACACACTAGCTATTCAAACAGGAGCAGGAGGGCCCTCCAGTGTTTTCTTTTTAAGTGTATCACAATGAGAAACTAGCCTACCCCGTAGAACTACTTTGGCCGTTTCCCAATACATAGCCGGCGTGGTCACATGAGTCGAGTTATCATAAGAGTATTCAAGCCACCATCCCCCGAGGAGATCCAAAAAGGAGTCATCCCTTGCCAGATATGTGGGAAACCACCAAAGAATGTTGGTGCCCTTAGGGGATGTTGCGAGATGCTCAAGCAGGACGGGGGAGTGATCAGAAATCACCATGTCTTATGTATCTGTCTTAAGTCAACTGTGTGAATGTGCCTACCAATCACTGTACGAACAGAAAAGTAATCGATACGGGACCAAGAAGTACTCATGCTCATGCGGGAGGAGAAAGCACCAATCGTTTTGAAGCCCGGTAGTTGTCAAGAACAAGGGAAGCACACAATGCCGAGAACGGACAGACACTGAAAAGGAAGTGGAAAGCTTAAGAACAGTGTTTATGTCCCCACCCAACAATTTCAGCTGCAATGGATCACGCTGCACCACATCTGCCAAAGAGGTTAAAAAAAAAAGATTGATTATTACCAACTGGAGCATAGACATTATAAATACTATAAGAAGTACCATTGTCATCCAAGACTACATGCGACCCTCTGTGTCATGGTCATGAGAGAGGAGACATAAAGGAAAGGATTTATGTATGAGTGTAAGGACACCGGACTTGCCATCAACTGCTTGAGAACCATACACATGGCCCACCCATAACTTCGTCATTCTCTGAAAGTCCGGCTCATCCAGATGCGTTTCCTGGAAAAGAACTATATCCCGACGGTGGTGTTTCAGATAACGTAGAAGTTTTATGTGCTTCTGTGGGGAGCGAAGACCCTTAACATTCCATGACAATAAGGTAACCATGAGTAAATGATCCCCCGTTTCAAGTAACTGGAGGAACTGGTAGGGAATGCTGAAAAAAACCCTGGGGACGCTAGAACATAACCGACAGCTGATGAGTCCAGCAGAGTAACAGTAGCAATCCCTGAGTGATGATATAAAAAGGGAAAGAATCAAACCCCCTGAAATAAAATAAAAAAGCTTAAAAAAAACAAAACAAAAAAAAAACAATACAGTAAATGCAAATAAACAACCCAAATTGCATAATACCACCCAGAGTGGTACATTGGCCACAACTACTTGATTGAGACTTCAGCCCACAACTACTTGATTGAGACTTCACTTTTTTTCGGGCACACAGCATTCAACTCCCCCCAGGCAGCAAATAAGTCCCTGAGGAGTCTATTTGGGCACCCCAGCCTGACTAGTGGGCCATTAATGAAAGGGATCGGAACCAAGGCAGACAGGATTAACACAGGGGCAGGGCAGGGGTAGAGGCAAGGGAAGGAGGAAGGAAGGGCAAGATGAGGAGGGGGGATCCCTATAGAACAGTACCCCACATAAAAAACACAACAATAGCATAACTAATGCATAACCATCCGGCAGCAATGACAGTCCCGAGACTATGAGACCCGGGATAGATACGGGATGGAAGGCTGGGTAACTGGGTCATGGGCAAGGCGGGAGGCCAGTATGATCCGGGAGAGATAGAGTATAACAGGTGGGCAGGGATTAGCAACAGGGAACTTCAGGTCCTGTAGGAAACACAAATAACAAGGGCCAACAACGGGTGCAGTCCTGAACATGGTATCAGGCCAGTCCATTAATAGCAGCTTCCAGACCATAAGGCACAAAAAGGGGGAAGGCAGAACAACAGCAGAAGTCCACTGAACCTCAGTCCGCCCCAGAAGCCGGAAAACCAAGAAGGAGACACCGTAGGAGCAGGGAGAAGGACTAACAGAGATCAAATACCATACAACTCAGGGCAGAGTCAGTCAGCAGAGGAAAAATAATCACTGCAGGAAGTGTGAAGTCTGGATGATGTGGGTAGTTTCCTTCCATCCTCTGTAGGCGCCAAGCTGCAGCTGTCATCATGGGCACAATGTGTCCTGGTGGGACGGAGTCCATCTGAGACCTGGAGCAGGATCGGGAGCTCCATCTGGGCAATGGCTCTGCATGAGGACGCTGTTCACTTAGCAATGATTCCAGAGCAGCCTCAGCCTGGGAGGCAGAATAGTAAGATGTGGAAGTTCCATCAAGGTGGTGTACCTTCAATGTGGCCGGATACAGCAGCTGAAAACTTCGCTTTGCCTTGTATAGTTCTGAGCACACCTTGCTGAACACATGCCTCCTTTTTGCCACTTCCACCGAGAAATCCTCAAACAGCAGAAGACGCCTGTTGTGAAATTCCAGGTGGGATGTGCATTTGCAAAAATCATGGTGAAGTTCCAGCTTGTCATTGTAATCCAGAAGCTGGAAAATCACTTTCCGTAGCCGAGCCTGCCCACTGTCAGGGCAATTAGAGCGCGAGGCAGAGGGCGAATTGGAGCCCAGATGATGCACTCGCTCCACCCGGCAAAGGCGTGAGAGTCCCAGGGCTTTTGGCAGGTCACATTCACAGAACCATTGCAGTTCAGAGTGGGGGACCAATTCACTTACCCCCACTATGTGCAGGTTGTTGCGGCGAGATGGGTTCTCAAGGTCCTCCAATCTTTCACTCACATATCTGTTTCTGTGCAGTGCAGACAGGTTGCTAGACCCCTATTCTAATGTTCCAGGGACGCTATGCACTTTTCCACCCCATCTAGATGACCAGCATGGCTTTGTACATCCTTTTGCAGTTGTAACACTGTGGCCTTCATGGTGTAGCTGGCTGCTTGCCTCTTCGTACACCAGTGCCATTGCGGAGGCGGGCAGGACCCCTGAAGGAGTAGACAGAACCGCCGGACCCTGCTTTTGCAGACCACGTATCGGTCCATCATCCCTGAGGTGAGGGGGAAGGCATGGCAGTGGGGAGGTGCCAGTCAACAGTCCCAGTGGACCTGTGTGCAGTTCCGTGCGCTGGGGGTTGGGGGAGTGCCGTCCACACACCTCCTGCATGGCCCGCGCCAAAATCGGAAGTCCCTTAGACAGTTTTTAATGTACTCAAAAATATAGAGATGGAACATTTTGTTTGTTCTATTAGCATTGCTTTTGAGAACACCTTATATTCATTCCTAATGGTGAATATGTTTTCTGTTGAGTTGATATTAAAGTCAAAACACACAGTAGTACTGGATCCTACACTTTAAAAATGCTAAAAAATAAAATAAAATGTGTATATAGATCAAGGTTAATTAAAAAGAATATCGTCTTTATTGCAACATATATAGAAAATTAACAATTACATTCAAAAACATGTAAAATTCATGTTAACCACTTGGGGACGCAGCGCGTACAGGTACACCCCAGTTCCCGAGTCCTTAAGGACTCAGGGCGTACCTGTACGTCCTGAGTCCCCCTACCGGGATTTAAACCGCTCTCATGAGCGGACAATGGGTAAAACCCAGTGGGTCCCGGTTGCTGCAGGCAGCCAGGACCCACAGCTAATGCCAGGCACCGCCGATCGGGCCGATGGCCGGCATTAACCCTTTAGACGCCGTGATCAGTGAAAGTAAAACTATCCTGGCTGCACAGCGGAGCTGCCGCGATGTCCCAATCAGCTTACTGGGCGACAGGAGGGTCCTCATCTGCCTCCTGGTCATCCGAACGCCAATCTACTGCTCCAAGTCTGTTCAGCAGGCAGAAGCAGAGCACCAAGAACACTGATCAATGCTATGCTATGGCATAGCATTGATCAGTGTATGCAATCAGAAGATTGCATGGTATAGCCTCTTAAGGGGGCTAAAAAAAAGTGAAAAAAAGTGAGAAAAATAAGAGAATAAATGTGAATAAGCCCCCCCCCTTAATAAAAGTTTGAATCACCCCCCTTTTCCTATTTTTTAAATAAAATAATATAATAAAAAACTAAATCAAATGGGGTACCGATGCATGCATAAATGTCCAAACTATTAAAGTATAAGGTTAGCTAAACCGCACGGTCAATGGCGTACACGTAAAAAAATACCAAAGTCCAAAATTGTGAATTTTTGGTCACTTCGTATACAATAAAAATATTAATAAAAAGCGATCAAAAATTCCCATCAAAACAAACATTGTACTGATAAAAACTGCAGACTATGTTGCAAAAAATGAGCCCTCACATAGCTCCTAACGCGGAAAAATAAAAAAGTTATAGGGATCAGAAGATACAAATTTTGGTGCATGTAGTTTTAACTTTTTTTAAAGTAGTAAAATAAATAAAACTTACATATATTGGGTATCCCTGTAACTGTATGGACCTACAAAATAAAGATAAGGTGTCATTTTTACCAAAAAGTGCTCTGCATAGAAACAGATTCCTAAAAAGTTGCAAAATGAAATATTTTTTTTCCATTTCAGCCTACAAAGTTTACTTTTTTTTTGCTGCAGATTATGTTATAAGTGATGTTATTACAAAGTACAATTGGTGATACAAAAAACAAGCCCTTATATGGGTCTGTAGGTGCAACATTGAACGAGTTATGATTTTTAGAAGGTGAGGAGGGGAAAAAAAGTGCAAAAACGAAAATTAGTCCTTAAGGTGAAAATGGCCTGAGTCCCTAAGGGGTTACATTGGAAATGTAAGCAGACTAAACAAACCACCCTGTTGCATAACAGAACAAAAGAGGGACTCAGTATGAGAGTAGCTACTACAAATTAGTCATGCACATACCACAGTGAATGATTCACAGTTAATGATGTCACTATAAGCACATATATTAAAGGGGTTATCCAGTACGTACCTGCCAGACAGTAATGAACATGCTTAGCAAGGATCTGCACTTGTCTTGGGGCTGAATGTCTATGTCGTGAGATTACCACAACACTGTGACTAGCTTTTTGTGAACTGGTATTTCCTGTCTGAGTTTTCTTTTTTGCCTATAAATCCCATAATTTCATGTTTCTCCCTCCCACACATCAGCCAGCCCACCCATTGAAACATAAATGAGCTGCATCCATTCAAAAGACCTGTGGCTTTCAATCAGTGGGCCTACAGCTGTGGCATTAGTTCCAGATAGATCCCTCTCCCACCAAGCGATTGCTCCACCCATTGAAGCAGACAGGATCTCTGTTATAAGCTGCCTAGTGATGTCAGGTCTCGGTCGTATTGCAACCTGGGAAAAATCTGAGACAACAGTCGTTTTGTATGTTGTTAAAAATAAATATTGGGTGAAAATCACAGAATTGTGAGAAAACCATCACACACAGGTACAGACACTATATTATGAACTACACTAACTTTACAGCCCCTGTAGCATAGTCAAATAAAAAAAAAATCTGGAATACCCCTTTAAGCAAGCAGCATGCATTCCTGTAGGTAAGCAAAGTATACAAACAAAGTTTACTATTTCTTACCATCAGATTATCCTTTTTTTTTTTTTGCATTCAGATTTCCTTTAAAATGTCCAGCATGTCCAGTAGTTTGCCAGGTTAGAAATTCTTGCTAGAGTCAAGATAAATTGATGTGCCTATGCTACTTCTGGTCAATGCTATTTTTAGGTTATTGGATGGTATAATTCCTTTGAGGCATGCATGCTCTTTAATTCAGGGCTTCTGTATGTGTTCTGCCTCTGCATATATAGATTTGTTAAAGGGGTACTCCTGTGGAAAACTTTTTTTTTTTTAATCAACTGGTGCCAGAAAGTTAAACAGATTTGTAAGCTACTCCTATTAAAAAATCCTAATCCTTCCAGTACTTTTTAGGCGCTATAGACTACAGAGGAAAGGCTTTACTTTTTAGATTTCTCTGATGTCATGATCACAGTGCTCTCTGCTGACCTCTGCTGTCCATTTTAGGAACTGTCCAGAGTAGCATATGTTTGCTGTGGGGAGTTTCTCCTGCTCTGGACAGTTCCTAAAATAGACAGCAGAGGTAAGCAGAGAGCACTGTGGTTATGACATCAGAGAAATCTAAAAAGTAAAGCATTTCCTCTGTAGTATATAGCCCCTAAAAAGTACTGGAAGGATTAAGATTTTTTAATAGAAGTAATTTACAAATCTGTTTAACTTTCTGGCAACAGCTGATTTAAAAAAAAAAAAAAAAGTTTTCCACGGGAGTACCCCTTTAATGTACTATTTTTCCTTTGTAAATGTTTCTCATCTGAAGCTTCATATTCAGGTTGTATTCTTATATAATTTCCACAGCCAGTAAGAGAAACAAAAAAAAAAAAAAAAAAGGAAAACATCTAGATACAGGCTCTGCATTAAGTGTGTGCCATCCTCTCACTCACAACCAGACTTCTGATTTATGCCAACTACATGAGCCACCAGAGGAATCAGTGGGGGTCTGAGCAAAAGCCAAGAAATCCTTCAGTTTAAGCCTTAGCTTTTGAAAACCTTCCAATGAGTAAAGGATTATGATATTTCAGAAAGACAAACACAAAAGGTCTGTAAAGACTCCAAATCTTCTGCCCTATGCTGCAGCTCCAAAGTCTTGTCAAAGGGAGAAATTGACTCTGGTTCTTATGATTCGGATCAGAGAGTTTAAATATATTTATTTAACAAAGACAAAACGATTGCCCTTCTTAGAACAGTATTTTAAAGAGTTTTAGGCTGGGTTCACACAACATACTGAAAATACTCGTGATCACGAACTTCCATTGACATTAATGGGGCTTTGATTCCACATGGTAATTCTGCTTGGATCTGCCTCAAATTACTTGTATGGCATGGTTTTTGCCTGCAGAATTCGAGGAAATTCATTGAGGAAATTCTCCTGTTTAAACCAGTCCTTAGCTGACAAAAGAAGACAGATCTACACCTGGGAACAGTCTTTCAATCTAGTCTAAATTAAAGGGGTTATCCAGGAAAAAACTTTTTTTCATATATCAACTGGCTCCAGAAAGTTAAACAGATTTGTAAATTACCTCTATTAACCCCTTAACGACGCAGGACGTATATTTACGTCCTGCGCCGGCTCCCGCGATATGAAGCGGGATCGCGCCGCGATCCCGCATCATATCGCATGGGTCCCGGCGCTAATCAATGGCCGGGACCCGCGGCTAATACCACACATCGCCGATCGCGGCGATGTGCGGTATTAACCCTTTAGAAGCGGCGGTCAAAGCTGACCGCCGCTTCTAAAGTGAAACTGAAAGTATCCCGGCTGCTCAGTCGGGCTGTTCGGGACCGCCGCGGTGAAATCGCGGCGTCCCGAACAGCTGATCGGACACCGGGAGGGCTCTTACCTGCCTCCTCGGTGTCCGATCGACGAATGACTGCTCCGTGCCTGAGATCCAGGCAGGAGCAGTCAAGCGCCGATAATGCTGATCACAGGCGTGTTAATACACGCCTGTGATCAGGATGAGAGATCAGTGTGTGCAGTGTTATAGGTCCCTATGGGACCTATGACACTGCAAAAAAAATGTTAAAAAAAAGTGTTAATAAAGGTCATTTAACCCCTTCCCTAATAAAAGTTTGAATCACCCCCCTTTTCCCATAAAAAAAATAAAACGGTGTAAAAATAAAAATAAATAAACATATGTGGTATCGCCGCGTGCATAAATGTCCAAACTATAAAAATAAATCATTAATTAAGCCGTACGGTCAATGGCGTACGCGCAAAAAAATTCCAAAGTCCAAAAAAGCGTATTTTGGTAACTTTTTATAACATTAAAAAATGAATAAAAAGTGATCAAAATGTCAGATCAAAACAAAAATCATACCAATAAAAACTTCAGATCACGGCGCAAAAAATGAGTCCTCATACCGCCCCGTACGTGGAAAAATAAAAAAGTTATAGGGGTCAGAAGATGACATTTTTAAACGTATAAATTTTCCTGCATGTAGTTATGATTTTTTCCAGAAGTGCGACAAAATCAAACCTATATAAGTAGGGTATCATTTTAACCGTATGGACCTACAGAATAATGATAAGGTGTAAATTTTACCGAAATATGCACTGCGTAGAAACGGAAGCCCCCAAAAGTTACAAAATGGCATTTTTTTTCCGATTTTGTCGCACAATGATTTTTTTTTCCGTTTCGCCGTGCATTTTTCGGTAAAATGACTAATGTCACTGCAAAGTAGAATTGGCGACGCAAAAAATAAGCCATAATATGGATTTTTAGGTGGAAAATTGAAAGGGTTATGATTTTTAAAAGGTAAGGAGGAAAAAACGAAAGTGCAAAAACGGAAAAACCCTGAGTCCTTAAGGGGTTAAAAAATCTTAATCCTTTCAGTACTTATGAGCTTCTGAAGTTGAGTTGTTCTTTTCTGTCTAAGTGCTCTCTGATGACATGTGTCTCGGGAACTTCCCAGTTTAGAAGAAAATCCCCATAGCAAACTTCTTCTAAGGGGAGGTTCCCGAGACACGTGTCATCAGAGAGCACTTAGACAGAAAAGAACAACTCAACTTCAGAAGCTCATAAGTACTGAAAGGATTAAGATTTTTTAATAGAAGTAATTTACAAATCTGTTTAACTTTCTGGCAACAGTTGATATATATAAAAAAAAGTTTTTCCTGGATAACCCCTTTAAGGGATCTTGGGTACAATTACAGTAATTTAGAGGTTCTGAAGTCTGAATAAATGTATTGCCTAATTTAAGGTCTGATTATATTTGGGGTTTATGTCTGAGATCTGAATTACTTTAGGTGTCTGTCCTGTGGTCTAAATGTATGTGTCTGGTCTGGAGTCAGATTGATTGGGGGGGCTGGTTTGAGATTTTAATTATTTTTTGGGGCTAAAAGTTTGGTACCCTTCCCAGTTTTTCTAGTTATACCTCCGCTTTCATCTGAATCTGTGTCCTCGGGCACTATTAATTTGAGAGTGTAGCATTTAGGGGCATTGGCCAGCACTCCAGGTAATCTTATCAGGACAGCAGCTGGCATTACTTTTATGATGACAGCATGCAATGTAGTAGTCGGGGGCTCCCTTTAAAGTCACATATTGTATTAATTAAATAGAAGATTTTATTTCTTCAAAGAATAATGCAAAAGAACATTCTAAATGCAAAACTGTCAGTCATTCGGTTTAAAAAGATATGCAAAGTAGGCATTGTAGCTAATTGGGCATTCCCATCAGCTGCTAGAGCCCAGTACAGTTTGGTTTATTTACCAGTCAGTCACCTCTGTAAACTAGTCACTTCCCACCTATTGATAGCCATTGGGTTATACTGTAATCCCCGTCTCTTCTTTGTAACCTACCATGCAAAGGGATCCCCCAGTGGGCTCCAGAGGCTAATTTTTTATATATTTTTAAACTCTGATATCTCAGCACTGATGAGATCAATTAACTAATGAGAAGTATATACAGATTCAGGGTCAAAAGCCCACACAGCCAGGTTCGGATGTAGTTTTTTTTTTTAACAATTTGTACTTGTTAGCTTCACTGAGACCAAAGTTCAGAAATGTGATGATAGATTTACATACCCAGCTCTATTCCTGAGAGACTCGCACCGGCAAATTCTTCTTTTACTCCCCTTTAGCCTATGTTACAAGACTGAGACTTCTAGACCATGTTACAGACCACAGAACTGGTCTCCAAATGTACAATTGATCAACATTTTTCTGTCAGTTCACCATCTTCTCCTCAGCAACATTTTTCAGGTCTTTTATAGGTGATATTACAATGGCATCTCTAGTCTCTGGCCTCTAGTTTACTGACATACAGTGGGGATTAAAAGTTTGGGCACCCCAGGTATTTAATGTGCATAAAGAAGCCAAGGAAAGATGGAACATTCTCTAAAAGGCATCAACTTACAGATTAGACATTCTTATATGTCAACAAAAGTTAGATTTTATTTCCATCATTTACACTTTCAAAATAACGGAAAACAAAAAATTGGTGTCTGCAAAAGTTTGGGCACCCTGCAGAGTTAATATCTTGTACTGCCCCCTTTGGCAAGTATCAAAGCTTGTAAACGTTTTTTGTAGCCAGCCAAGAGTCTTTCAATTCTTGTTAGAGGTATCTTTGCCCATTCTTCCTTACAAAAGTCTTCCAGTTCTTTGAGATTTCTGGGTGTTCTGTCACGCACTGCTCTTTTAAGGTCTATCCATAGATTTTCAATTATGTTGAGGTCAGGAGATTGTGAAGGCCATGCCAAAACAATCAGTTTACGCCTCTTGATGTAATCCCCTGTGGATTTCGAGGTGCGTTTAGGATCATTATCCATTTGTAGAAGCCATCCTCTCTTTAACTTCAGCTTTTTCACAGATGGCATCAAGTTAGCATCCAAAATTTGCTGAAATTTTATTGAATCCATTGTCCTTCTACTCGTGAGATTTTCCCTGTGTCACTGGTTGCAATACAACCCCAAAGCATGATTGATCCACCCCATGCTTAACAGTTGGACAGAGGTTCTTTTCATTAAATTCTGTTCTCCTTCTCCAAACGTACCTTTACTCATTCCGGCCAAAAAGTAAAATTTTAACCTCATCGGTCCACAGAACTTGCTTCTAAAATGCATCAGATTTGTCCATATGTTAATTTTCAAAGTTCAAACGCTGATTTTTGTGGTGAAGACGTAGAAGAGGTTTTCTTCTGATGACTCTTCCATGAAGACCATATTTGTACAAGTATCTCTTTATAGTGGAATATTGTACCACAACTCCAGTGTCTTCTGGAGGGATAGTGCAGTCAAACGTGGGTTTTGAATTGTTTTTCTCACAATCCTGCGAGCTGTTCTGTATGATATTTTTCTTGGTCTTCCAGATCTTGCTTTAACTTCCACTGTTCCTGATGACTGCCATTTCTTTATTACATTTTGAACAGAGGATATTGACATCTGAAAACATTTTGCTATCTTCTTATAGCCTTCTCCAGCTTTGTAAGCGTCAACTATTTTCAGTTTCAGATTTCTAGACAACTGCTTAGAAGAACCCATGGTGCTGATTGTTGGGGCAAGGTCAGATGAGTCTGGGCATTTAAAACCTTTGAGATTGACATCACCTGGTCTTCTGTACCCCCAAATGCTGAAAGTATGTCAGTATGGCACAAGGGGATTAAGTATCACATTAGTATAAAGGTAAGCACACGCCTTTTGTCCGCGGGTACCCCTCGCGTGTAAGTTTCGCACAAATTTACGGGCGAGGGGTACCTGCGGACAAAAGGCGTGTGCTTACCTTCATACTAATGTGATACTTAATCCCCTTGTGCCATTATTCTCCCCTCCATTTTATTCCCCTTGCCATGTCATTATTATGCAATATGGCAAAAGGGAATCAGAGGGAGGGAGGAATAATGGCACAAGGGGATCAGAGGGAGGAGGGAATAATTGCAAAAGGTGATTAAGATGGAGGGAGGATAATCATTACCCCCTCCATCTTAATCCCCCTGTGCCATAATTCCCCCCTCCCTCTGATCCCCTTTTGCCATTATCCATTATCCATTTCTCCCCCTCCATCTTAATGCCCTAGTGCCATTATTTCTCTGGGCTAATATATATATATATATATATATATATATATATATATATATATAAAACACCCCTCCCTCCCATACACTTAGTTTTTACCTTTTTTTTTACATTATCCAGCTTGTTCGGGTACCGCTCCCAGAGTCCCGTTCCTGGAGTCCCGTTCGGCACCGCACAGAAGGGTGACGTCCTCCTGCACTATGCGGCACCTCTGTACGACATCATGGGACCTCACACATCTCCCCAGCAACCACAAAGCTCCCGTAAGGTAGCCGCTGCCGCGATACTTTAGTGAGGGCTGCCGTGGCCATTCCTCGCAATGTGCTGACAAATACTGGCCAATGCATGGCCGTGTATGTCAGCACATTGCGTACCCCTGCACATCCGGTGGCGTACCCCTAGGGGTACGCGTACCACCAGTTGAGAACCCCTGACCTAGTCCTAATGTAAGTGCAGGTCTTACAGGCACTACATGATCATCTGCACAAAAATGCCTTGTAATAAAATTTCAAATAACCCCCTTTTCTCATAAAAAAAATACTAAAAAGAAAATCTAAGCTGCAAAAAATAAATACTACTGGTATCCACTGCATGCAGAAATGTTATTATTTTATCCCACACGTTTAACCCCTTAAGGACACATGACGTACTGGAACGTCATGTGTCCACTCCCGATCTATAACGCGGGGCCACGGCGGCCGGGACCTGTGGCTAATAGCGCCCAGCATTGATCGCTGTGCCGCGCGCTATTAACCCTTTAGTTGAAAGCCGCGTCTAAAACCGAAAGCATCCCAGTTAGCTCAGTGGGCTGTTGGGGATAGCCGCGGTGAAATCGTGGCATCCTGAACAGCTTACAGGACAGCGGGAGGGCCCCTACCTGCCTCCTCGCTGTCCAATCGCCGAATGACTGCTCAATGCCTGAGATCCAGGCATGAGCAGTCAAGCAGCAGAATCATCGATCACTGGTTTCTTATGAGAAACCAGTGATCAATGATAAAGATCAGTGTGTGCAGTGTTATAGGTCCCTATGGGAGCTATAACACTGCAAAAAAAAGTGAAAAAAAAAGTGAATAAACATCATTTAACACCTCCCCTATTAAAAGTTTGAATCACCCCCCTTTTCCCATAAAAAAAAAACACAGTGTAAATAAAAATAAACATATATGGTATCGCCGCGTGCGTAAATGTCCGAATTATAAAAATATATAATTAATTAAACCGCACGGTCAATGACGTGCGCGCAAAAAAATTCCAAATTCCAAAATAGTGCATTTTTTTTCACTTTTTATCTCATGAAAAAATGAATAAAAAGCGACCAATAAGTCCTATCAATGCAAAAATGGTACCGTTAAAAACTTCAAATAACGTCGCAAAAAATGAGCCCTCATACCGCCCCATACATGGAAAAATTAAAAAGTTATAGGGGTCAGAAATGACAATTTTAAACGTATACATTTTCCTGCATGAAGTTATGATTTTTTCCAGAAGTACGACAAAATCAAACCTATATAAGTAGGGTATCATTTTAACCGTATGGACCTACAGAATAAATATCAGGTGTCATTTTTACCGAAAAATGTACTACGTAGAAACGGAAGCCCTCAAAAGTTATAAAATGGCGTTTTTTTTCAATTTTGTCTCACAATTATATTTTTTTCCATTTCACCGTAGATTTTTGAGCACAATGACTGACATCATTACAAAGTAGAATTGGTGGCGCAAAAAATAAGCCATCATATGGATTTTTAGGTGCAAAATTGAAAGAGTTATGATTTTTTAAAGGCATGGAGCAAAAAACGAAAATGCAAAAACGGAAACACCCCCGGTCCTTAAGGGGTTAAAACCATAAAAAATGTGTACCCAGTGACAGAATTGCCTTTTTTTTTTTTTACATTGCACATACCAGAAAACATGTATTGAAAAGTGGTCAAAAAGTCTACCAAAAGAAAACTACAGCTCACCACAAGAAAATGAGCACTCACACAGCTCCACAAAAGAAAAAAGAAAACAAAAGTTAAAAAATAGGTGTCAGAACATGGTAAAAAAATTGAAAAAAAAGTTTCTGGTCTTTAATGATTTAAATGCTTAATATTTGTTTCTCTTTTCTTTTACTTAATTTGTTTTTTATTGACTTTTTATTTTACAGGTTAACTCTTACAGCTGGATTTTCCACTCTGACTGCAATTGTCACTGACAGACATGCGCTAGGTGAACTTAGTTCCAGTTGCAGTGTCTCTGTACTGGGTTTTTGTGATCCTGCAAAAATGAAAGAAAATAATTCTGACTGGTTAGTGCTGCAGATAGAGATGAATTCTCCACAAAAACTTTAGTTTGGTCCGAATTTATCAGACAACTAGAGGCAAATCGCTATAAAAAAAGGCTATTTCTGGGCTACAAAGAGCCTCAACAGGGGTGTAGAACACTTTGCCATGTCATAACACGCATATGGAGTGTGCTGTGTTAGTGAAATAATATTGTTATTCAGTATGAAATGCAGATTAAATGCATCGCTATTAGAATCAGTGCCGCAAAGCGTCTACATGAGGCAGCAGGGTCTGGAGACCATATGGCGTCACAATTGAAGAGATTAAAGATATTTTTTTATTAAATTTTTATTTAATTCAATGTTAACCCCTTAAGGACTCAGCGTTTTTGCATTTTCATTTTTTCCTCATCACATTCTAAAAATCATAACACTTTACATTTTGCACATAAAATTCCATATGATGGCTTATTTTTTGCACCACCAATTCTGCTTTGCACTGCCAATGCCATTTTGTAAATTTTGGGGGCTTCCGTTTCTACGCAGTGCATTTTTCGGTAAAAATGATACCTTATCTTTTTTCTGTAGGTCCATATGGTTAAAACAATACCCTACTTATATAGGTTTGATTTTGTCGTACTTCCGAAAAAAATCATAAATACATACAGGAATATGTATACGTTTAAAATTCTCATTTTCTGACCCCTGTAACTTTTTTTATTTTTCCGCATACGGGCCAGTATGAGGGCTCATTTTTTGTGCCGTGATCTGAAGTTTTTAGCGGTACCATTTTTGCATTGATCGGACTTTTTGAGAACTTTTTATTCATTTTTTCATGATATAAAAAGTGACCAAAATACGCTATTTTGGACTTTGGAATTTTTTTTTGCACTCGTACGCCATTGACCGTGCGGTATTATTAACGATACTACATTTCCAGACATTTCCGCACGTGGCGATACAACATATGTTTATTTTTATTTTTTCACACAGTTTTTTTTTTTTTTATGGCAAAAGTGGGGTGATTCAAACTTTTATTAGGAAAGGGGTTAAATGACCTTTATTAACTTTTTTTTCACTCTTTTTTGTAATGTTATAGCTCCCATAGGGGGCTATAAGACTGCACACACTGATCTTTTACACTGTTCACTGCAAAGCCATGGCTTTGCATTGATCAGTGTTATAGGCGGTCGATTGCTCAATATCAGGCTTGGAGCAATCAAATGCCGATCGGACGTGACAGAGACAGGTGAGGGGACCTCCACTCGCGTGCTAGCTGATCGGGACATCACGATTTCATCGCGATGGTCCCAATCAGCCCAACTGAGCTGCCGGGAAGCTTTTACTTTCATTTTAGACGCGGCAATCAACTTTGATCGCCGCATCTAAAGGGTTAATAGTGCACGGCACAATGATCGGTGTTATTAGCCCAGGGTCCCGGCTATCATTAGTCGCCGGGACCGGCCCGGTATGACACACGTCCATAAGAGATTAATTAATTTTATTTTTTAAATCCTTTTTTGAGGACCCATTCTGGTGAGCATCGAGCTGGCTGCGAGGCGAGCTACCGCCTGTCCCAGCCCCTGACTCTCAGCGCACCCCCAGTGTCCACTTGAAAAGGGCAGGTCTGCAGTACCAGCAACTTGGACAGGAGCACATTCAGCTTCAGTGTCGTTGGATGAGTGTATCTTAAAACCAAGCTGGCGGTCCTCCGCGAGGCTAGCAACCACCTGTTCCAGCCCCTGCCTCTCACAGTGAAACTGCATATTTTTAATTTGATCAGTTATGGTTCATTGTTATCGCTCCAACCTGTTTCATTGGATTCTTGTGGTTATTCCACAGGTAATATATGACAAGGACCATAGGGCCTCCCAATTGAAAAGATTGAAGAGATTTTTTTAAATTTAAATTGAAGATTTTGATTATATTCACAAGTTTAATATCCCAGGTGCCCAAAGCGTTTACTTTGAACCCATACTGTATTACCAAAAAACCCAATATAACAAGGAGTTACATGGTGGCACAAAACATAACTTTTAATATTATTCTTAGGATAAAATATATGGACAAAATTTTTTTTTCAATCTAACAAAAGGAAAGGTGTGCAAAAAATACTATGTTCACCCTACACCACCAAGTATTGTTGTGATGCAAAGACCTCTAAAAGGTGGAAGGGAACAACGTATGGTCCATTGTAACCAATGGTGGTAAAAACTTCTCCTGTAAGACTCTACTCTCGCACTATTACTTCCCTTATTGGCAAGTGTTACTCGCCCTAAAAAGGGTGGCCCCACACAGGAACCTCTACCTATTTCAACCTACAAACACTGCTATTTCCCAGGGTTTTTAGATAGAAATAGGGAGAGGTTCCTGTGTGGGGCTGCCCTTTTTAGAACGAGTAACACTTGCCTCCAAAAGGTGGAAGGGAACAACGTATTGTCCATTGTGGCAGGTGGGGGTAAAAACTTCCTTACGCCCTACTCTCGTCTTATTAACTCCCTTTTTGGCAAGTGTTACTTGCCCGAAAAAGGGTGGCCCCACACAGGAACCTCTCCGTATTTCCACCTAAAAAAACTACCATTTCCCAGGGTTTTTTGTTGGAAATAGGGAGAGGTTCCTGTGTGGGGCCACCCTTTTTAGGATGAGTAACACTTGCCAAGAAGGGAATTAATAGTGCGAGAGTAGGGTCTTACAGGGGGAGTTTTTATCCCCACCTGTTATAATGGACCATACGTTGTTCCCTTCCACCTTTTAGAGGTCTTTGCATCGCATCAATACTGGGTGGTGTAGGTGGCAGATGGTGTTTTTTGCACACCTTTCCTTTTGTTAGATTTAAAAAAAAAATGTCCATATATTTTATCCTAAGAAAAGTTACGTTTTAGCTAATGCATATCCTCAATACTTACTTGTGGTCTAATGTGGAGGAATTTCTTTAACTGTGGACCAGCACCTTAATTATGTTTTGCAGTATCCATGGCAGCACAATGAGAGAGCCTGGAGGTGGTAGCATCAGCATGAGGAGACCATATGGCAACACAATGAGAAAGCCTGGAGGTTGCAGCATCAGCATGAGGAGACCATATGGTGACACAATGACAGAGCCTGGAAATGGCAGCATCAGGAGACCATATGGCGGCACAATGACAGAGCCTGGAGGTGGCAGCAGCAGCATGAGGGCCATGCCAACTGAGGGTTGAGTCTGAGGAACCGACTGTTGACTGGGGGTGTCGGTTGTCACTTGGGATGAAGTGGATGACCGAGTCAACCAATCAATCACGGCTGTTGGGTTACTGGTCTAGACACAACTGCTAGCTGACACTGGGAGCTCAGACCTTTAGCTGCGACTCCTGCTGCCACATGCCCCTACTCTGCTGCGACCTCTGCCTGCACCTGATGAATATAGGCCTCTGCCACTCCTCTGTGAACGTCTTGGCACTTCTCTGCATGACATACTTATATACCATCTGAGTGCGTATATGTTACACTTCTGAGAGGAGGACAATTCGCTCCACTACGCTTAAAACTAACTGTATTGGACTGCAGAAACAAGTGTGTATGTGGTGTCCCGGCACCGGATTGCGTCCGTAGCCTTGTGGTGAGGTCCCCAAAGTCAGAGTCCCTAGGTGTAGGTGGGGTCCTCATCCTTAGTTAGCCCCTTGTCACCCCTTTTGTAATTAAAATTGTTTAAATATAATATATATATATTTATATAGTAAGTGTACTTACCTAGTTAGTGTTGCAGGACCTGCGGGTCACGTGATCGGGTGAAACTTTATGGTTTCTGCTTAAGGACCTTTGGAGGTCCCTATGACGTATTGCGCCCACAATTCCTTGTAACAGTGAGTGACAGATATTTGGACCAATCAAAACGGTCCCGCCCCTGCCCATATAAGGGAGTGGCGGCCATAGCTCGCTCTCTTGTTCCTGGGCTTTCATGAGAGAAGGATCTGCGCTGCTGTCAACAGTGAGTTTAGGCCTGAGCCTTGCGGCAACGGCTGATCGTTACCAAACCGTGAGTGTATCAATCCCTAAGCACTCTGCAAGATCACCGGACCGTATCAATCCCCTAAATCCGGACGGATCTTTGCAATTAACCCTAAATCCAGAGACTTATAAAACAAGTCAAGGTCCGCAACAACTGTCAGTCACTGAACTATATAGAGACTGTTGAATGAGACTGTTACTGTTTATTGGATGTACCGCAAGCCTTTAAGTAAAGTTATCCAAGTTCAAGTTCAACTATCTTGTGGACCTTCAGTCATTATTCATATGCACCTGTCGTTACTGGGAAGGGCGGCGATAGGCTGGAGAATTATCTCAGCATACTACCCCCCAGCCTGGCATCACGAACTATAGGGTTAATCTTAACCCCTGATATATCAAAGCAATACCCTGACTACACTACCCCTACACCCAGAGGCCTGCCACATGTAGCTTTGTCTGACCTTTCACAGTAACTAGGCCCAAATTATTTTAACAGGAAAAAATATAAAGGACACCACGTAGGTGTACATACAGTTTAAACTTATGAGAGGAGGACTATGCGCTTCACTACAAACTGTATAAGGCTACAAAAACAAGTGTGTAGTTTTGGCTTCACAGTAACTAAGCCCAAATTAGTGTTTCAGGAAAAAAAAAAAACTTACACCACGTAGCTGTACCTACAGTTTACCCTTATGCTCCGCTTAAAACTGTATAGGGCTACAGAAAAAAAGTGTGTAGCTTTGGCTGGCCTTTCATAGTAACTAGGCCCAAATTAGTTTTACAGGAAGAAAAAAGTACACCACCTATGTACGCACAGGTTACACTTATGAGAGGACAATAAGCTCCACTACGCAGCCTGTATTAGGCACTGTAATCAGGTGACTATGTCTTTTTGTCCTCGACCTAACTGGCCCCTTTTAGCATTAGAGTTATTGTACACCCAACTGCAGCAGTACATAATCGCTGTGTAGTCGAGCCCAGTACAGTATTATTAGGCACTAATAGCAGGTGACAATGGCTTTTACTGCTCAGCCTAACTGGCCCCTATAAGCTTTAGAGTTGCTGTACACCCCACTGCAGCAGTACAGAATTGCTGTGTAGAAGAGCTCAGTACAGTATTATTAGGCACTAATAGCAGTTGACAATAGCTTTTAGTGCTCAGCCTAACAGGCCCCTATAGGCTAATTTTCGTCTTGGTTTTTTTGGTGCAGTTTTTGAGCCAAAGTCAGAAGTGAATCCATAAGGGAGGAGAAGTGTAAGTCCTTCCTTTATATGTCCTATTCCTTTTGAATACACTTCTGGCTCTGGCTCCAAAACTGCAGTGGCAGTTTTCCAAAAACTACCAGAAAAAGTGGAAACTTAGCCATAAGCTTTAGAGTTGCTGTACACCCCGCTGCAGCAGTAGAGTCGCTATGTATTACACACAAAAGTGTACTTTCTCTCTCTCCCTTCCCGGTCATTGCTTTCCTGCAGTGATTTTGGCTTGTGGTGAATCACTGCTGTCAATCAGTTTTTCTCTGCAACACACACACTGCTCGATCTCTCCCTGCAATGAAATGCTCTCTCTGAAATAAAACACTGGAATGGCTGGCTGCAAGATGGCTGCCGATCATATAGGGCTGTGACATCACAGGGGTGGCAGGCTGCTGATAGGCTGCATGCTTCATGTGATTCAGGGTCATCCCAGATTTCCTTGCCCAATGTCCTTACATGTGGATCTGCCATTTTAGATGCGATGAAGCCTGGATGGCACCAAATGGAGTTTAATAAAGCGATTTGTGCAATCGAATCGCGGCAATATTCGGATTAGTTGCGAAGTGAATTTTTCCTGAAATTCGTAAAGAATTCAGATTTGTCAGATTTGATTAGCTCATCCCTAGATGCAGATTTTATTTCTTTGTAAGACGATTGTGATATATTTGGACTTTGCTTCTGTTTTGCGAATTTGTGCACAATTTACTTTTTAGCGGCTATCCTATACTGTGTGGAAACCTGTGGGTATTTCATGAGATTGGGAGCAGTGCCAGTAGCATCTGCATTGAACAAACCTACTGTGCTTTAGGTGTTTTCTCACAAGCACACAGAATTAGATTTTTAGAATGACTCAACCACATTGCGCCAGAAGTGTTTGGCTGAAGTACCATGTGTTGCTGTGACGACGCCCGGGCCCATCAGGAGCTTGGACATTGAGCCAATCAGATCTGACCTCAGATTCCACACTCTTTTTTTAGGTGGTTATAACCCCTTAACCCAGTAAGAACATAGGGCAAACAGGTATGCCCTGACATCCTGGTAGTTAAGGACACAGGGCGTACTTGTACGCCCGTGGGCAATCCGGTCCCCACTGCTCACCAGTGGGGACCGGACTGGGATGCCTGCTGAAATCATGTAGCAGGCACCCCATGCAAACCCCTGGGGGGGTTCTCAGATCGGCGATTTGCGGCAATTCCGGATCAATCTGGTCCCCGGTGACCCAGAAAAAAAGGGTGATAGGTGCCGTCCGACACAATCCTCCTTGCTGGCCGACGAATAAGGACTCCTGCTGTGGGGGTGTCCCTAACGGCACCTGCTCCGCCCCTATTCTGGAGGCCGAGAGTGGGTGCCAGGAGTGTGTACTTGGAGTGGGGGCCTCCGATCCCCGGCATCGGCGGCGGGATAAGGGCCCCTGGAGCAGAGACAGCGGCGGCAGGCAGGTTCCAGCAGAGCAGGAGGTAAGGCTTGCCTCTTACTGTTGCTTAGCAACAACTCCCAGCATGCACAAAAGGGCATGCTGGGAGTTGTTGTTATGCAACAGCAGAAGGCAGCACTATAACAACTCCCAGCATGCCCTTTGGAAGTTTGTGCGTGCTGGAGGTTGTAGTTATCCTGGAGGCACATTTTTTGTATGAAAAAGTGTACCTCCAGCAATTGCATAACTACAACCCCCAGCATGCACAAACTACCAAAGGGCATGCTGGAAGTTGCAGTAGTGTGCATCCAGCTGTTGCATAGCTACAAGTCCCAGCATGCCCTTCGGCTGTAAGTGCATGCTGAGAGTTGTAGTTTGGCAACAGCTGAAGGCACACTGGTTGTGAAAAACTGAGTTTGTTACCAAATGCAGTGTTTCGCCACAGGTGTGCCTCCAGATGGACTGTACATGCTGGTAGCTGTAGTTTTGCAACAGCTGGAGGCACACTGGTTGCGAAACACTGAGTTAAGTAACAAACTCTCAGTGTTTTGCAACCAATGTGCCTCCAGCTGCTGCATAACTACAACTCCCAACATGCTTGATCTGTCAGTGCATGCTGGGAGTTGTAGTTTTGCAACAGCTGAAGGTTTGTACAGGGTACATTCCCACAGGCAGGGGCTTACAGCAAGTCTTCTGCTGCAAGTTTGAGATGCGGCAAATTTTCCGCCACAGCTCATACTCCCAGCGAGAAACTCACTGTAAACCCCCCACCTGTGTGAATGTACCCTAAAAACACTATACTACACTACACCTACACAAAATAAAAATTAAAAATCCCTCCGCCCCCCCCCCCCCCAATAATAATAAAACAATGTCTTGTACGGCATTGTTTCCAAAACAGAGCCTCCAGCTGTTGAAAAAAAAACAACAGCTGGAGAAACCCTGTTTGGTAAACACTGCCGTAGGGCATTTTGGTGGCAGAAGCCAATCCCCAATTCAGGCCTTAAATGCACATGAAGCTTTCTCGCTTTGGAGCCCTGTCATATTTCAAGGCAACAGCTTAGTGCCACATATGGGGTATTTCCGTACTGGGGAGATATTGCATTACAGATTTTGGTGGCTTTTTCTCCTTTTACCCCTAATGAAAAGGTAAAGTTGGGGTCTATACCAGCATGTTAGTGTAAACAAATAAAAATGTTTACACTAACATGCTGGTGTTGCCCCATTCTTTTAATTTTCACAAGCGGTAAAAGAAGAAAAGCCCCACAAAATTTGTAACGCAATTTATCCTGAGTACGGAAATACCCCATATGTGGACACAAAGTGCTCTACAGGTGCACAACATGGCTCAGAAGTGAGAGCGCACTATGTACATTTGAGGTCTAAATTGGGGATTTGCACAGGGGTGGCTGATTTTACAGTGGTTCTGACATACACGCAAAACAATAAATACACACATGTGACCCATTTTCGAAAGTACACCCCTCATGGAAAGTAACAAGGGGTATAGTGAGCCTTAAAGGGGTATTCCAGGCCAAAACTTTTTTTTATATATCAACTGGCTCTGGAAAGTTAAACAGATTTGTAAATTACTTCTATTAAAAAATCGTAATCCTTCCAATAGTTATTAGCTTCTTGAGTTGTTGTTTTCTGTCTAACTGCTCTCTGATGACTCACGTCCCGGGACCTGTGCAGTTCCTATGGGGATATTCTCCCATCATGCACAGCTCCCGGGACGTGACATCATCATTGAGCAGTTAGACAAAAAACTTCAGAAGCTAATAACTATTGGAAGGATTAAGATTTTTTAATAGAAGTAATTTACAAATCTGTTTAAATTTCCGGAGCCAGTTGATATATATATATAAAAAAAGATTTTGCTTGGAATACCCCTTAACACCCCACAGGTGTTTGACAAATTTTCGTTTATTGGCTGATCAGACATTAGTCAAGATCGTTCCAGGAAGTGCTAAAAAAAAAATTTCAAAGGCTATGACAATCTTTTAAAATAATTTAAAATTCTCCCCATACTTTCATGTTTCTCTATACTTTCTGCTATACAGTCTGCTATGTGAGCTGTTTTTTATCTACACTTGGACATAGTTCATATGATTCTTTTCTACAAAATACCCTTTATTTGCTTTTCTCTCTATCTATACATTGTGTAAGCTGGCATTTGAGTATTCTCCCCCTGCCCTGCACACTGAGCTGAGTAAGCATAATGTTTGTCTGGTTGACTTATCTTTTCTGAGCAGAAGCTAAATGGTAGAAAATTATAAAACAAGCCTATATAGAAAGTTGCTTTATTTTTCATTGAGGAAACAAATGAACAATAAATTTAAAAAATCAGTGCAAAGATGTTCATAGGCTTTAAAATACTAATAACAAATCATGTTCTTGTTTGCATCATTTTGGTTAAAAGCTAATGTGAGAAAGTTATTAAAAGTCAAATTTTTGCAGAAACCAGAAGTGAAGAGGATGGGGGGGGGGGGGGGGGACCACAGAGGGCAAGGCTTCACATTTTCACATTTAGGGGGTGTGTCTCCCTTAACGTGATGAATTTACTATAATTACACCTGTACACCTGCAAGGGATAAATTGTAGTGGGAATCTACACCATCTCAGAGGTGGCATAAATATATGAGGCTGTTGCACAAGAAGCCTCACATGTGACTTTATTCATCAAGAGGTGCGTGCCTTTTAAAGAATCAAGTACGATCCTACATTGGCAGGGATTTAATTTACCGGCGTATGAAATTCCGATCTTGGTAAATCCCCCTCAGTGATTTTATTGTAGCATTTGACAATGACCTCACAAATGAAAGTCAAAAGCATGATACAATTTAAGCTATCAAACTAAAAATGTTCAGTTCTAGTGTATGTATGTATGTATTGCAAACATAATGGTAAAAATCATATGGTGTGCATAACATAAAGTTATATAAAACTTTTGATTAGAACACTTGATGTAAAAAATATTAACTTGCTCAGACTACCTAATAAATCTCCAGATTCTAACATTAGCCAGCAGCATTTCCCTGAAAGCTGTTTCACTCCCGAGATATATTAATATTCATTGGTTTGAAGAAGTGACGAAGACAAATGAGCACTGAGGCTAAAGTCAATTAAAAACTATAGCCAAAGTACAATAAGAGCTTCTTATGCATTGGAACCGGGTATACAACTTGAGTCTTTGAGGGATGCAGACTGGACAGATTTTCCAGGGCAAACATAATGATCAAGGGAACCAAATGAATTACTTGTGAAATACAGAACTCCACAACCTATAAGCTATCATACAATGACCAGTGTGAACTATTAATATGCTTTCTCCCACCCATCTTTGACCTTATAAATGTTATTATTAAAATTAATTTGCAAGGACAATCTTTAGAGCATCAGACTGGAGCACCGTGCAAGGACACTTCTCGGCTAATGTGTTAAAGGTTAATACAACATAAAATTATAGAAAGTAAGAAACAATTAAAAAAGGGCTCTTTAAAGAAGCTGTGAAAATTGATATGAATAAATTCAAGCATCAAGTTATGCACATATTATAGATGGGGCTGTTTGTGTTCATAGCCTATTTGTTAAATGCAAACAATGTAGAGAACCTATCAGGTCCTTGGGGCCTGACAAGAGAACAATGTCCCAATGTTGTTGTCCTTATCTCTCTGCGATGCCATAGCTGAAAAGTAGGTTCATTCAGTGCTATTCAGTCACAGGGCTGGGTGGGTTCACCTTCTTACCAGTAAGGCCAGCTTGACAGTCTTTTCGTAGATGACTGGAAGCAACAGAGAGCTGAGGGGCATAGCAATGAAACACCCCCAAAGATCTGACAGGTTTTCTTTAAAGGGGTACTCCACTGGGAAAAAAAAAATTTAAATCAACTGACGCCAGAAAGTTAAACATATTTGTAAATTGTTTCTCTCTGATGAAACCTCTGTCCATGTCAGGAACTGTCCAGAACATGAGCAAATCCCCATAGCAAACCTATGCTGCTCTGGACAGATCCTGACATGTCAGCAGAAAGCAATGTGGTCAGACAGAAAAGAAATTAAAAAAGAAAATAACTTCCTCTGTAGTATACAGCAGTTGACAAGTACTGTAAGGATTAAGATTTTTAAATAGAAGTAATTTGCATATCTGTTTAACTTTCTGGCACCAGTTGATTTAAAAAAAAAAATTTCAAGCGAAGTACCCCTTTAATAGCTATATGGTAAGTGTGCCTAGAAAAAATGGATTCAAAGTCATCATGATTAGATATTGATACTGAATATATACAGTCAGGTACATAAATATTGGGACACTGACACAATTCTTACATTTTTGGCTCTATACACCACCACAATGGATTTGAAATGAAACAAACAAGATGTGCTTTAATTTGAGGGTATTTACATCCAAATCAGGTGATCGGTGTAGGAATTACATCAGTTTGCATATGTAACAAAAAAATAAAGAACGATAGCATGCACTCACCGCTCAAACTGTGTCTAGACATCCGGAGGTCCGGGATCACGGTGAAGCATGGAAGGAATCACCGAAGTGCTCAGAGGCTAAGCCGGTCGTTTCACGCGACAGTGCGCGCCTCTTCCGGCCTCTCCAACTACGTCATTGCGCTGCGTCTTTTATATCATGTGACTGAAAGAGTAACCATGGCAGCAAGTAAACAATGATGCTCGGCTTATGCACAAAGAAAACTGAATAGTGAAGACTATGTGGGCTGAAAAAAAAATAGAGGTGAGATAAAAACAACAAATGAGCAGAAAAGCTATGGACATAAACTGGTATAGTAAGGAGATACATAATTATATAGCATGTAGAAATGGGGACATATTGGTACGGTCATTGAAACCTATGGGACCCTGGGAGTTACATTTTAAAATCCAACGGGTTTCCCTCTGTAGTAACAGAGAGAGTCTGTCACCTCCTTCGTGTATCTGTGTCACGCGTTCAAGACCTCCAAATCTGAGGACATTAAAATTATTAGCATGACAGGTGTTAAGGTGTTCATCTAATCTAGGAATATCTTTCCCTGTTCTTAAGGCATAAAGATGCTCTCGGAAGTGAATGCATAGTTGACACTTGGTTTTCCCTATACAGAACATATTACATGGGCCGGAAGAAGCGCACACTGTCACGTGAAACGACCGGCATAGCCTGTGAGCCCTTCAGCGATTCCTTCCATGCTTCCCCGTGATCCCGGACCTCCGGACATCTAGACACAGTTTGAGCAGTGAGTGCATGCTATCGTTCTTTATTTTGTTGTTACTATTTACTTCATCTGTATTGCATGCACCCAGCAGGTGTCATTTGGTTCACTGGACCCATACACAGCTCCGCAGGCGTATCCTTTATTCAAGTTGTGCTTATACAGGAGTGCTCTCCCCTTCATTTCTTTCTTCAGTGTGCATAGTTTGCATATGTGCCTCCCACTTGCTAAGAGACCAAAAGCAATGGGACAATTGGCTTCTCAGCTGTTCCATGTCCAGGTGTGTGTTATTATCCCAACTACAATTATCCCAACTACAATGTGCAGATAAAAGGTCCAGAGTTCATTTCAAGTGTGTTATTTGCATTTGGAATATGTTGCTGTCAACTCATGAGATACAAAGATCTGTCACTATTAGTGAAGCAAGCCATCATTAGGCTGAAAAAAACAAAACAAACCCATCAGAGAGATAGCCAAAACAATAGGTGTGGCCAAAACAACTGTTTGGAACATTCTTAAAAAGAAGGAACGCACGGTGAGCTCAGCAACACCAAAAGACCTGGAAGACCAAGGAAAGCAACTGTGGAGGATGAGCGAAGAATTATTTCCCTGGTGAAGAAAACCCCCTTCACAACAGTTGGCCAGATCAAGAACACTCTCCAGGAGGTAGGTGTATGTGTGTCAAAGTCAACAATCAAGAGAAGACTTCACCAGAGTGAATACAGAATGTTCACAACAAGATGGAAACCATTGGTGAGCCTCAAAAACAGGAAGGCCAGATTAGAGTTTGCCAAACGACATCTAAAAAAGCCTTCACAGTTCTGGAACAACATCAACTTGTACCAGAGTGATGGGAAGAAGAGTATGGAGAAGGAAAGGAACATGATGCTAAGCCTCATCAGTGAAGCATGGTGGTGGCAGTGTCATGACATAGTGGGCATGTATGGTGCTAATGGAACTAGTTCTCTTGTATTTATTGATGACAAATGCAGCAGGATGAATTCTGAAGTGTTTCGGGCAATATTATCTGCTCATATTCAGCAAAATGCTTCAGAACTGATTGGACGGCGCTTCAATGTGCAGATGGACAATGATCCAAAGCATACTGCAAAAGCAACCAAAGAGTTTATTAAGGGAAGTAAGTGGAATGTTCTGCAATGTCCAAGTCAATCACCTGACCCTGAATCCGATTGAGCATTTCACTTTCTGAAGACAAAACTGAAGGGAAAATGCCCCAAGAACAAGCAGGAACTGAAAACAGTTGCAGTAGAGGCCTGGAAGAGCATCACCAGGGATGAAACCCAGCAATGTCTGCTGATTTCTATGCGTTCCAGACTTCAGGCTGCAATTGACTGCAAAGGATTGGCAACTAAGTATTAAAGATTGAAAGTTTGATTTATGATTATTATTCTGTCCCATTTGGTCCCTTAACAAGTGGGATGCACATATGCAAACTTTTGTAATTCCTACACCGTTCGCCTGATTTGGATGTAAATAACCTCAAATTAAAGCTGACAGTCTGGAGTTAAAGGGTTATTCTGGGCAAAAGCATTTTATCCCCTATAAACACTGAACAATGCTATACTATAGCACAGCATTGATAAGTGTTATTGGTGTTCTATTTATACAGGCTGCCTTATATTCCTCTCAGCTGATTGGGACTCTGCGATGTTGCCGCTGTGGTCCTGATCAGCTTCCCTAAATGACTAGCACATGCGTTTTAACACTGTTAGACACTGCCATCAACTTTGATATCGGCTTCTATCCGCCTGATTGGTGATGTCTGGCATTAGCCGAGGGTTCCAGCTAATGATTAAGGGGTATTCCAGGAATTTTTTTTATTTGACTATGCTACAGGAGCTGTAAAGTTAGTGTTGTTCATAATATAGTGTCTGTACCTGTGTGTGACGGTTTTCTCACAATTCTTCTGTGATTTTCACTCCAATATTTATTTTTAACAGCATACAAAATGACTGCTGTCTCGGATTTTTTCCAGCTTGCAATGCGGTCGAGACCTGACCCACTAGTCAGCTGATGACAGGGAGCCTGTCTGCTTCAATGGGTGGAGAGAGCAATCTGCAAGTAATAGCTGGAGGCACCCTGATTGAAAACCACAGATCTGCAGCTCATTTATGGTTCAATGGGTGGGGTGGCTGATGTGTGGGAAGGGGGAAAATGGAATCATGGGATTTGTAGGCAAACAAGAAAAATGAAAACAGGAAATACTAGTTCACAAAAAGCTAGCCACAGTGTTATGGTAATCTCACAGCATAGCCATTTAGCCCAAGACAAGTGCAGAAACTTCCTAAGCATGCCCATTACTGTCTGCCAGGTACGTACTAAAATCACCTTATGCTGGATAACCCCTTTAATACAACACAGTGGGAGCAGGCACTGTGAGTACATGTACGTCTTGTGTCCTTATGGTATGTTAACATTTACAGGATCTGCTGCATATTTTCTGCAGTTGATTTTGCTACTCATTGAAGCTAATGGGTTGCAAAATCAGCTGCACAAAATATGCAACAAAAATATTTGATGAAAGGTACCCTTTAAGGTTGTTCTTTTCTGTCTAAGTGCTCTCTGATGACACCTGTCTCGGGAACTGTCCAGTTTAGAAGAGGTTTGCTATGGGGATTTGCTTCTAAACTTGGTGTTTCCCGAGACACGTGTCATCAGAGAGCACTTAGACAGAAAAGAACAACCTTAACTTCAGAAGCTCAGAAGTACTGAAAGGATTAAGATTTTTTAATAGAAGTAATTTACAAATCTGTTTAACTTTCTGGAGCCATATATATATATATATATATATATATATATATATATATATATATATATATATAAAGTTTTTTCCTGGAAAACCCCTTTAACCCCTTAAGGAAAATGGACGTACTCCTACGCCCCCGTTTCCGAGTCCTTAAGGACCGAGGACGTAGGAGTACGTCCTGTCCTTTCCCGGCCCCCTGCCGCTAGCCGGAGGGGAGCCGGTGCCCGGTGCCTGCTGAAATCGTTCAGCAGGCATCGCGGCATATCGCCCAGGGGGGTCATTATGCCCCCCCATGTCGGCGATGGCCGCAGATCGCTGGACAATTCAGTCCAGCGATCTGCGGCGATTCCGGGTCAATCGGGTCTCCAGTAACCCGGTGACCCGGAATTACTGGCTGATCGGGGCCGTCAGAGACGGCCCCGAACAGCCAGAGCCTGCAGGGGTGAGGTGGCACTGGTGCCACCTCACGATCGCCCTGATTCGTCGGCCGGATTACCGGCCGACCAATCAGGGCGCCTGCTGCGGGTGTCACTCCCGCACCCGCTCCGCCCCTCTTCCGGAGGACGTGAGCGGGTGCGGGACGTGCACCCCTGGTGCTGGGGACCCCGATCCCCGGCGTTAATGTTGGGATCGGGGCCCCAGGAGCGACGACGGCGGCGGCGGCAGCGGGACTGACCTGTGCGGCGATCAAGCAGCAGCAGGAGGTGAGTGACAGCCTCCTGCTGTTGCTTAGCAACAGCTCCCAGCATGCAAAAAGGGCATGCTGGGAGCTGTAGTTATGCAACAGGAGGAGGCAGACCACCACAACTCCCAGCATGCACTTATGGGCATGCTGGGACTTATGGTTTTGCAACAGCTGGAGGCACATTCTTTCTATGGAAAAATGTACCTTCAGCTGTTGTGTAACTACAACTCCCAGCTTGCACAAACAGCTTAAGTGCATGCTGGGAGTTGTAGTGGTGCATCTGGTGGTTGCATAACTACAACTCCCAGCATGCCCGTTGGCTGTCGGTGACTGCTGAGAGTTGTAGTTTTGCAACAGCTGAAGGCACACTGAGTTAAGTAGCAAACCAGTGTGTCTCCAGCTGTTGCATAACTACAGTCCCCAGCATCCCCAGCCAAAGTAGTATGCCTCCCGCTGTTGCATAACTACAACACCCAGCATGCCCTTCCGCTGTCCGTACATGCTGGGGGTTGTAGCTTTTGCAACAGCTGAAGGCACACTGGTTGCAAAAGACTGAGTTTGTTGCCAAACTCGGTGTTTCACAACCTGTGTGTCTCCAGCTGTTGCAAAACTAAACTCCCAGCATGCACTGATAGACCGTACATGCTGGGAGTTGTAGTTTTGCAACAGCTGGATGTTCCCCCCCCCCCAATGTGAATGTACAGGGTACACTCACATGGGCGGAGGATTACAGTAAGTATCCGGCTGCAAGTTTGAGCTGCAGCAAATTTTCTGCTGCAGCTCAAGCTGCCAGCGAGAAACTACTGTGAACCCCCGCCCGTGCGACTGTACCCTAAAAACACTACACTACCACAAAAAATAAAATAAAAAGGAAAAAACACTACATATACACATACCCCTACACAGCCCCCCTCCCCTCCCCAATAAAAATGAAAAACGTCTGGTACGCCACTGTTTCCAAAACGGAGCCTCCAGCTGTTGCAAAACAACTACTCCCAGTATTACCAGATAGCCACTGACTGTCCAGGCATGCTGGGACTTTTACAACAGCTGGAGGCACCCTATTTGGGAATCACTGGCGTAGAATACCCCTATGTCCACCCCTATGCAATCCCTAATTTAGGCCTCAAATGCGCATGGCGCTCTCACTTTGGAGCCCTGTCGTATTTCAAGGCAACAGTTTAGATTCACATATGGGGTATCGCCGTACTCGGGAGAAATTGTGTTACAAATTATGGGGGGTATTTTCTGCTATTACCCTTTTTAAAAATCTAAAATTTTTGGGAAACCAACATTTTAGGTAAAAATTTTTTTTTTTTTTTTTACATATGCAAAAGTTGTGAATCACCTGTGGGGTATTAAGGTTCACATTACCCCTTGTTACGTTCCCCGAGGGGTCTAGTTTCCAAAATGGTATGCCATGTGTTTTTTTTTTTTGCAGTTCTGGCACCATAGGGGCTTCCTAAATGCGGCATGCCCCCAGAGCAAAATTTGCTTTCAAAAAGCCAAATGTGACTCCTTCTCTTCTGAGACCTGTAGTGCGCCAGCAGAGCACTTCTCACCCCCATATGGGGTGTTTTCTGAAGCGGGAGAAATTGGGCTTCAAATTTTGGGGGGTATTTTCTGCTATTACCCTTTTTAAAAATGTAAAAATTTTGGGAAACCAAGCATTTTAGGTAAGAATTTTTTTTTTTTTAACAGATGCAAAAGTCGTGAAACACCTGTAGGGTATTAAGGTTCACTTTACCCCTTTTTACGTTCCCCGAGGGGTCTGGTTTCCAAAATGGTATGCCATGTGGGTTTTTTTTGCGGTTCTGGCACCATAGGGGCTTCCTAAATGCGGCATGCCCCCAGAGCAAAATTTGCTTTCAAAAAGCCAAATGTGACTCCTTCTCTTCTGAGACCTGTAGTGCGCCAGCAGAGCACTTTTCACCCCCATATGGGGTGTTTTCTGAATCGGGAGAAATTGGGCTTCAAATTTTGGGGGGTATTTTCTGCTATTATCCTTTTTAAAAATGTAACATTTTTGGGAAACCAAGCATTTTAGGTAAAACATTTTTTTTTATTTTTTACATATGCAAAAGTCGTGAATCACCTGTGGGGTATTAAGGTTCACTTTACCCCTTGTTATGTTCCCCGAGGGGTCTAGTTTCCAAAATGGTATGCCATGTGGTTTTTTTTTGCTGTCCTGGCACCATAGGGGCTTCCTAAAGGTGACATGCCCCCCAAAAACCATTTGTCGCTCCTTCCCTTCTGAGCCCTCTACTGCGCCCGCTGAACAATTAACATAGACATATGAGGTATGTCCTTACTCGAGAGAAATTGGGCTACAAATACAAGTAAAAAGTTTCTCCTTTTTACCCCTTGCAAAAATTCAAAAATTGGGTTTACAAGAACATGCGAGTGTAAAAAATGAAGATTGTGAATTTTCTCCTTCACTTTTCTGCTATTCCTGTGAAACACCTAAAGGGTTAATACACTTATTGAATGTCATTTTGAATACTTTGGGGGGTGTAGTTTTTATAATGGGGTCATTTATGGGGTATTTCTAATATGAAGACCCTTCAAATCCACTTCAAACCTGAACTGGTCCATGAAAAATAGGGAGTTTGAAAATTTTGTGAAAAATTTCCAAATTGCTGCTGAACTTTGAAGCCCTCTGGTGTCTTCCAAAAGTAAAAACTCATAAATTTTATGATGCAAACATAAAGTAGACATATTGTATATGTGAACCCAAAAATGTTTTATTTTGAATATCCATTTTCCTTACAATCAGAGAGCTTCAAAGTTAGAAAAATGCTAAATTTTCATTTTTTTCATCAAATTTTGGGATTTTTCACCAAGAAAGGATGCAAGTTACCATAAAATTTTACAACTAAGTTAAAGTAGAATATGTCACGAAAAAACAATCTCGGAATCAGAATGATAACTAAAAGCATTCCAGAGTTATTAATGTTTAAAGTGACAGTGGTCAGAATTGCAAAAAACGCTCTGGTCCTTAAGGTGTAAAATGGCCTGGTCCTTAAGGGGTTAAGATGTGTCCTTCCTTACCTTTCCTTATGGCTCATAAGATGTATATGAGGATATTCTCTTGGGAGTGGTATATGCTATGTGTCAATATGGGACCAACTGCGATGTGAACTGCAGCTAGGTGTTGCTGGCATATTGAGATATTGTATTAAATTTAAGAAGAAATTTAAATCTTTAACTGAATTCAAGGAGAGGTAAAGGTGGAAACATCTCTATAATGTTACACAAAAATACAGGCAGGAAACTTTTGTCTCCTTACTGTATATGGGTTGTCTGGTTTAGGAAAATATTTTTATATTTTAAAATATCGTACCCAAATTAGGACCTTCATCTTGTAGCTGAAGTGGAGAAAAGCTAAGAACAGAATTTCTTGCTTTGTAGGACCCATGATTTCAATGCATTACATGCACACCCCATTAATCTTTATAGGAATTATGTAAGGCTTCATTATCTGTGGTGGCTCTTATTGTTTCCCATAAAATTACTACTAATTACTATGGACCATTGAAGCGGGACCCTCTTTGATCAGTTTGTTGTCAAGCGACTATTTTAAGAAAAAGGGTTTGTCCCCTTTAACCCTATTCTCACTCTATGTCATATAGTAGGTGGCTATTAGTTGCTCTTCATGATGTTTTTTTTTTTATCATTACTTTCTCAAGGGTACTTACTACCAGTGTGTAAAACCAACAGTGGGCAATATCATTGATACACAGCTGCAATGTATAAAGGAAGATGCTGACACAGGTCATCAGGGCTGTCTCTCATAAATGGCTTTTATTATGTACCTGAATCTTTCTGTTCCATTTTCCCATCCTACTCCAGAATCTGTGAGAAATAAACTAAAAAGAATCCAAGAGCTCTCAGCATGGGCATAGTAAATGCAATGGATCAACAAAAAGTACATGTAGCATAGCTTCAGACAATAGCTGCAGAGCAGGAATTGATGTGAAAAGTGAACGTAATTTTGGAACATCATTTAAACTGTTAAATGGTACCTACAATGCTGATGGAACTCTTGTCTCCAGCCAGAAGTTTCAATCTGATGGTGGGAGATGCAGCCAGCAAAATGGGAACTAGTAAAGCCAAGCATGCAGGGCAGCTTCAGGACTATGGGTGCCATAGCAATAGTAAAACCCATTCTGCTGCTGGATCATCCCTTATCAAGTTTAAAGGGGTACTCCCGTGGAATTTTTTTTTTTTTTTTTAATCAACTGGTGCCAGAAAGTTAAACAGATTTGTAAAATACTTCTATTAAAAAATCTTAATCCTTCCAGTACTTTTAACCCCTTAAGGACGCAGGACGTAAATGTACGTCCTGGTGAGGTGGTACTTAACGCACCAGGACGTACATTTACGTCCTAAGCATAACCGCGGGCATCGGAGCGATGCCCGTGTCATGCGCGGCTGATCCCGGCTGCTGATCGCAGCCAGGGACCCGCCGGCAATGGCCGACGCCCGCGATCTCGCGGGCGTCCGCCATTAACCCCTCAGGTGCCGGGATCAATACAGATCCCGGCATCTGCGGGAGTTCGCGATTAAAATGAACGATCGGATCGCCCGCAGCGCTGCTGCGGGGATCCGATCATTCATAACGCCGCACGGAGGTCCCCTCACCTTCCTCCGTGCGGCTCCCGGCGTCTCCTGCTCTGGTCTGTGATCGAGCAGACCAGAGCAGGAGATGACCGATAATACTGATCTGTTCTATGTCCTATACATAGAACAGATCAGTATTAGCAATCATGGTATTGCTATGAATAGTCCCCTATGGGGACTATTCAAGTGTAAAAAAAAATGTAAAAAAATGTAAAAGTAAAAGTAAAAAAAAAGTGAAAAATCCCCTCCCCCAATAAAAAAGTAAAACGTCCGTTTTTTCCTATTTTACCCCCAAAAAGCGTAAAAAACATTTTTTATAGACATATTTGGTATCCCCGCGTGCGTAAATGTCCGAACTATTAAAATAAAATGTTAATGATCCCGTACGGTGAACGGCGTGAACGAAAAAAAATTAAAAAAGTCCAAAATTCCTACTTTTTTAATACATTTTATTAAAAAAAAAATTATAAAAAATGTATTAAAAGTTTTTTATATACAAATGTGGTATCAAAAAAAAGTACAGATCATGGCGCAAAAAATGAGCCCCCATACCGCCGCTTATACGGAAAAATAAAAAAGTTATAGGTCATCAAAATAAAGGGATTATAAACGTACTAATTTGGTTAAAAAGTTTGTGATTTTTTTTAAGCGCAACAATAATATAAAAGTATATAATAATGGGTATCATTTTAATCGTATTGACCCTCAGAATAAAGAACACATGTCATTTTTACCAGAAATTGTACGGCGTGAAAACAAAACCTTCCAAAATTAGCAAAATTGCGTTTTTCGTTTTAATTTCCCCACAAAAATAGTGTTTTTTGGTTGCGCCATACATTTTATGATATAATGAGTGATGTCATTACAAAGGACAACTGGTCGCGCAAAAAACAAGCCCTCATACTAGTCTGTGGATGAAAATATAAAAGAGTTATGATTTTTAGAAGGCGAGGAGGAAAAAATGAAAACGTAAAAATTAAATTGTCTGAGTCCTTAAGGCCAAAATGGGCTGAGTCCTTAAGGGGTTAAGGGGCTGTATGCTACAGAGGAATTTGGATTTCTCTTATGTCATGACCACAGTGCTCTCTGTTGACCTCTGCTGTCCATTTTAGGAACTGTCCAGAGTAGGATAAAATCCCCACAGCAATCATATGCTGCTCTGGACAGTTCCTAAAATGGACAGCAGAGGTCAGCAGAGAGCGCTTTGGTCATGACAGTAGAAAAATCCAAAAAGAAAAACATTTCCTCTGTAGTATACAGCCCCTAAAAAATACTGGAAGGATTAAGATTTTTTCATAGAATTAATTTACAAATCTGGTTAACTTTCTGGCACCAGTTGATGCCAGAAAGTTACTCCATTGGAGTACCCCTTTAAACTTTCAGCTGGTGACGATATCCGCAATATTGAAAATCACCTTAAAGGGGAACTCCGGTGGGAAAAAAATGTTTTCAAATCAACTGGTGCCAGAAAGTTATACAGATTTGTAAATTACTATTTAAAAATCTTAACCCTTCCAGTACTTATAAGCTGCTGTATACTACAGAGCAAGTTGTCAAGTTCTTTTCATTCTGACCACAGTGCTCTCTGTTGACACCTCCATCCATGTCAGGAACTGCCCAGAGCAGGAGATATGGGCATATGCTTATAATCTGGACAGTTCCTGACATGGAAAGATGTGTCAGCAGAGCGCACTGTTGTCAGACTGGAAAGAACAACCCAATTTTCTCTGTAGTATACAGCACCTGATTAGTACTGGAAGGATTAAGATTTTTTAATAGAAGTAATTTACAAATCTGTTTAACTTTCTGCCACCAGTTGATTTGAAAACATTTGTTTTCCACTTGTTTCCACTGGAGTTCCCCTTTAACCCCTTAAGGTTTTTCCGTTTTTGCACTTTCGTTTTTTCCTCCTTACCTTTTAAAAATCATAACCCTTTCAATTTTCCACCTAAAAATCCATATTATGGCTTATTTTTTGCGTCGCCAATTCTACTTTGCAGTGAAATTAGTCATTTTACCCAAAAATGCACGGCGAAAGGGAAAAAAAAATCATTGTGCAACAAAATCGAAAAAAAAAACGCCATTTTGTAACTTTTGTGGGCTTCCGTTTCTACGCAGTGCATATTTCGGTAAAAATTACACATTATCATTATTCTGTAGGTCCATATGGTTAAAATGATACCCTACTTATATAGGTTGGATTTTGTCGCACTTCTGGAAAAAAATCATAACTACATGCAGGAAAATTTATACGTTTAAAAATGTCATCTTCTGACCCCTATAACTTTTTTATTTTTCCACGTACGGGGCGGTATGAGGACTCATTTTTTGCGCCGTGATCTGAAGTTTTTATCGGTATGATTTTTGTTTTGATCGGACCTTTTGATCACTTTTTATTCATTTTTTAATGGTATAAAAAGTGACCAAAATACGCTTTTTTGGACTTTGGAATTTTTTTGCGCGTACGCCATTGACCGTGCGGTTTAATTAATGATATATTTTTATAGTTCGAACATTTACACACGCGGCGATACCACATATGTTTATTTTTTTTTTTACACTGTTTTTTTTTTTTATGGGAAAAGGGGGGTGATTCAAACTTTTATTAGGGAAGGGGTTAAATGACCTTTATTAACACTTTTTTTTTTTACATTTTTTTTGCAGTGTTATCGGCGCTTGACTGCTCCTGCCTGGATCTCAGGCACGGAGCAGTCATTCGCCGATCGGACACCGAGGAGGCAGGTAAGGGCCCTCCCGGTGTCCGGTCAGCTGTTCGGGACGCCGCGATTTCACCGTGGCGGTCCCAAAACAGCCCGACTGAGCAGCCTGGTCACTTTCACTTTCGAAGCGGCGGTCGATGTGCGGCATTCTAAAGGGTTAATACCGCACATCACCGCGATCGGCGATGTGTGGTATTAGCCGCGGGTCGCGGCCATTGATGAGCGCCAGGACCGACGCGATATGATGCTGGATCACGGCGCGATCCCGCTTCATATCGCGGGAGCCGGCGCAGGGCGTAAATATACGTCCTGCGTCGTTAAGGGGTTAAAGAATATATAAGCCCTCATTTACTAATGTCAACCCTACTTTTTTGGTCGGGTTGTGCGACCAAATTTGTGTCGCATAGCCCATGCGACACAAATTTGGTCGCACAACCCGACAAAAGATATACAAAGCACCTCGCATTTCCTATTGACCCTTGTGTGTTACAGTACTTGACTCTAGTCCATTGTACTATATATGAAAATGTTTTTAGAACTGCATATCAAAAGTCTGTGGTCTAAGGCAAGCCCTCAAGAATGAACAGAACATGGGTTCATGTATTAGTTATATAATCAGTACCCAAATATTTGTAAGGGCAAGAATACAGACATGTTAATGATATTGATGTGAATATTGTAATTCATCCCTATTATCTACAATCACTTTTTCCTGTAACCTTTGTAAAAATGAACCAAATTGGGTGGCAAAGAAAATACATTTTTGAGAATGTATACAGCACTTGCTCCAGTAACTATAGCTCCTAGCTGAAGGATTTGTGAGATCCACAGTCACCCTCTGATTATAATCCTAAGAAATACCTGCTCAGCCTGGAAATGGTGCGTGCACAGGGTTCATAAAGTGGCTTCCTAAATTTCTTTTTCATTAGATTTTCTTAAATCATTTAAAGCTGGCAGCCTTTTTGATGTATGTATGCTTGTCACAAAACAAAAGTGAAGCCTGCTGTGTTCAACCATCTACCATGAGGAGCTTGAGATTGGACAGCAATCAGTACCTGCTAGACCTGCAAGGACATTTTAAATAACTGAACTATTTCAAGCTGTTACCCTTTCCCTGGCCCTATATTAGCTATTATGGTTAGTGGTTGGTCCACAGCAAAGTAGCTGGAACATGATTTTAGGTGGTTCACACAATTAGTGACACCATGGGATATTCAGTATTTACTGTAATAAATTATACATCCAACCTTTAGAAAAAAATTATATCAAAATATGTTTGTACTAAACATGTACCAGTCATCAAATAGATTAAGAAGCTACATGCTTGAGAACTATGACCAGAAGACATATTTTTACACTTGTTACTTTGTAGCAAATACACAAATCACAAAAAGTGAAATATTTGTCTAAGAGCTGAACATTCTGTCTTTATGAAACATCTAGATAATGAGAGGTACTGTAGATAATACAATCTAGTGGATCTAGGGAGAGATGATACAATCAAGTGGATCTAGAGAGTTAATATGTGGTAGTAAAGAATGAGTGCTCAGTCTTTTCTACCACATATTAAAAGGGTATTCTGCTCACAGACATCTTTTCCCCTATCCAAAGAACAGAAGATTAGATATCTGATCGCTGGGGTCTCACCGCTGGGACCCCCTACGATCTTCGTGCAGCACCCGTGCCGCACTCGGCATTCTAAACAGGATATTAAGAATGCTGGGTTTGGACAGCAGGATACGTGATGTCATGCCATGCCTCATCCATGCATGTCTATGGGAGGAGCGTGACGTCCTTGAAATAAAAGTAAATTGCATTAATATTGGCATATGTTTTCCTAGGATGACGAGAGAAAAAAATTACAAAATCACTCATTGTTAAGGGACAACTATGGAAGCAAATTGCAAAACAAATACCTACACAAGTCAAATATTGTAAAATCTTCTGCAGTTAAAAAGGCGATATCACAGCTATGGTACTTGGCTATTCTATAGAAAACATTGTCCCCAAAGAGAGCAATGTCAATTATACAATTCCTGCTAGACGGGCATGAAACAGTGTGACAAAGGATGTTGGTTGTTCCTAGTCAGCTGTATGTAAAATGTGGTGCAGAGATAAACAAAATGGGAAAGTTTTAAAAATATAACATCTGAGCAGGCCAAGGAAAATGTCAAAAAGTCAGAATATAGAGTATTTTTTAAAGACATATTTATTCCTCAGAAATCTCAAAAATTAATAGGAGACACAATTAAAACCTTTTTCAAATATATTTACTGTTCTTGGTAAAAATGAAGCATTTTCTTCTAATGTAGTAATAACACCCTGGAACTGGAAAAGACACTATTAGTGTTAGAGTCTGAAGCCTTACAACCACGGGGCCGGAGTATCGGGATGTCATGACTCCGCCCCCGCGTGACGTCACGCCCCGACACTTCAATGCAATTCTATGGGAGGGGGCGTAACAGAGGAACTTTCTGTGAAGGGGGCGTAACGGAGGAACTTTCTGTGAAGGGAGCATCAGGAAATGTAAAGCAGATTATATGAAGGGGTCAACAGTAAATGTGAGGCACAAAAAATGCTAGGGAAGCATAAACAGACTGTAAATCACTGCAGAGAATGTTCATTACTTCAACCTCCAACCTGTCTCACACAATTACATTTTTACCATTGCCTTCTATGCTCTCTTGCCATTGGATGCAACAGGGAAGACAGGTTGCTGGTAGCCTTTATTCCAGTACTCCACAATATTATGGCAGCTTCCACAACAGAACCAGTGTTGGGAGGAAACAGCCCAGTTGCATCTTGTACATTATCTCCCCTTCCAATGAACAGGAGTGAGGTTAGCAGCAGTAGCCACAGTGAGGAGATACATTAAGCAGTAGATAGAAGAGCTGATTCTCATTGGTTCAGGTGAATCGGCAGTGATTCAAACAGGTAGTCAGCTTGACCAAGGAGAATCAGCTAGATCCCACCCTTGAATGAGCCCCACCATATTGGCCTGGAACCACCAATCTCTTTGTCCACCTTGAAGCTACACTACTGGCAGAAGGAAATAATTGTAGCTATAATTCTATTACCTACAAATAGGATAGGCAAATGTTCAGTCAATTTAAATGAAGCAGACCTAGATAAAGATGCTCCATGTGTAATACATGCAGATAACATTGTAAATACATGTATTTTGGGGAAACCATTCCCATCACATCAATGTTTCTATAAAGGGGTATGTAGTTTCATCTAGAGAGTCAAAGATTCCAGGTATATGTTAACATCATCTTACAAGGTTACATGCAACCTTGCAACTGCAAGACAAAATGCCGACCTCCCCCAACCATTTACCCAGATATTAATCAGGGTGTTTTCAGTATGAGCATTCCCTAGTTACTGCCTCTTACGATTCTGCAGTTCCTTTGCACAATGCTGATCTACACCTCATGCAAGATACTTTGGTATCAGATAGACAAACTTTTCAACAAATAAAAGCATTAAAAGTTGTATCTGCATCTGTACAGGTTTGCCTCTGTTCATGCTATGTTGGGGTTATTGTCTACTTTTTTTGACAAGGGTAATTTCCTCCAGATCTAAAAAAAAAAAAAAAAAAAAGGTTTCCATGGGTCCCTTATAATAATAATAATAAAAAAAAAAGGGCTTTCTATTTTATATTGTTTTCCTAGGATTTTCACAAAATCAGAGTAACAATGTCACATTATGTGCGCTTCTAGGTACATTATTTCACAGGTTATATACCGTATATACTCGAGTATAAGCCGACCCGAGTATAAGCCGAGACCCCTAATTTCAACCCAAAATCCCAGGAAAAGTTATTGACTCGAGTATAAGCCTAGGGTGGGAAATACCTCATCCCCCCCTGTCATCATCCAGACCCGTCATTAACATCCTCATCATCCCCTTGTCATCATCCCACACATCCCCCCTTCATCATCCCCTTGTCATCATCCCACACATCCCCTTATCATCCCACACATCCCCCCTTCATCATCCCCTTGTCATCATCCCACACATCCCCCCTTCATCATCCCCTTGTCATCATCCCACACATCCCCTTATCCCACACATCCCCCCTTCATCATCCCCTTGTCATCATCCCACACATCCCCCCTTCATCATCCCCTTGTCATCATCCCACACATCCCCTTATCATCCCACACATCCCCCCTTCATCATCCCCTTGTAATCATCCCACACCCCCCCCCCTTCATCATCCCCACCCCCCTTCATCATCCCCACACCCCCCCCCCCCTTCATCATCCTCTTCTCATCATTCGCCCTCAGTGGTCTTCAACCTGCGGACCTCCAGAGGTTTCAAAACTACAACTCCCAGCAAGCCCGGGCAGCCATCGGCTGTCCGGGCTTGCTGGGAGTTGTAGTTTTGAAACCTCCGGAGGTCCGCAGGTTGAAGACCACTGCGGCCTTCAACATGCGGACCTCCAGAGGTTTCAAAACTACAACTCCCAGCAAGCCCGGGCAGCCATCGGCTGTCCGGGCTTGCTGGGAGTTGTAGTTTTGAAACCTCCGGAGGTCCGCAGGTTGAAGACCACTGCGGCCTTCAACATGCGGACCTCCAGAGGTTTCAAAACTACAACTCCCAGCAAGCCCGGGCAGCCATCGGCTGTCCGGGCTTGCTGGGAGTTGTAGTTTTGAAACCTCCGGAGGTCCGCAGGTTGAAGACCACTGCGGCCTTCAACATCATCCAGCCCCCTCTCACCCCCTTTAGTTCTGAGTACTCACCTCCGCTCGGCGCTGGTCCGGTCCTGCAGGGCTGTCCGGTGAGGAGGTGGTCCGGTGAGGAGGTGGTCCGGGCTGCTATCTTCACCGGGGGCGCCTCTTCTCCGCGCTTCCGGCCCGGAATAGAGCCGTTGCCTTGACAGCGACGTATCTGCGTCGTTGTCAAGGCAACGTGACTATTCTGAGGCCGGGCCCGAAGCGCTTAGAAGAGGCCTCCCCGGTGAAGATAGCAGCCCGGACCACCTCCTCACCGGACCACCTCCTCACCGGACAGCCCTGCAGGACCGGACCAGCGCCGAGCGGAGGTGAGTACTCAGAACTAAAGGGGGTGAGAGGGGGCTGGATGATGTTGAAGGCCGCAGTGGTCTTCAACCTGCGGACCTCCGGAGGTTTCAAAACTACAACTCCCAGCAAGCCCGGACAGCCGATGGCTGCCCGGGCTTGCTGGGAGTTGTAGTTTTGAAACCTCTGGAGGTCCGCAGGTTGAAGACCACTGCGGGTGGGGGAGTTCACTCGAGTATAAGCCGAGGGGGGTGTTTTCAGCACGAAAAATCGTGCTGAAAAACTCGGCCTATACTCGAGTATATACGGTACATGCCTAAATGAACTAACACACCTCAGAATTACAATGCTGATACTAAAGATTCCTTAGGTGACTCAAGGAGATTCCCAAATATGAAGTTAAAAACCAGTATGAATATGAGAATTATTGTTTTGTGTTATATTTTATGCTGTCTTTACATGTTAGCCACTAGTCAATATAATTTTATACGTTGAGTTACATTATACATATTTTTTTTAAAATCTAACGTTACTCAAAGGTCTTAAAATAAGTGACACAGAAAACACAAATAGAAATTGTATTGTTTTTAATGGGTTGTGAAATATATCTTAAAAATAAACATAAAAATAACATGTTTACAAAGAATTTACTTTGTTCCTAAACATTAAAGATGCTCCTTTAACTGGGGAGGACACTGCTGTTGTTGTAAGCTTCACATTTTCATGTAGAAAGTTACGTTTTTGATAAGACACTGGTCTTCTGACACCCATTGAATGTACTTTAGGAGAGACATTTGAAGGCAGATTGTCTTTTGGAGGAAGTCCATTGATCTCATAAGTCCATTGCATAGAAGATGTCTGTAAAATCAAGTGAAAACAAATTTCAGGATAGTAAATCATTTTCCAAAGCAAAGCTATCCATCATGGTGCCAATGTACTTGTGAGTTTTTTTTTTTAACCCTAGGCCTTACCTGTTTTGCTCTCAGAATCTGCTATGGGGCACTAAGCTATCATTTTTATGGGGCACTGTGACAGTAATATGGGAGCCTTAAGCTGTAACCATTATGGGGCACTGTGCCTGGCTATGACCTCGTTCACATTGCCGTTGCAAGCTCTATTTTTTTCTCAGCTAAAATCCTGTAAAATTACTGGGTCACTGACGGAACCTATGTAAGTGAATGGGGTCCATCATGACCCGGCAGTAGCCGTATGCATCCGACCCGTTTCAGGGTCCAATTAGCTCAACAACAAAAAAAAGAGCTGATCAGACCCTTAACGGGTCAGATGCAAATGACCATGCAAACCTAGCCTATTCTGTGAGAACTATGGCTGTAGTTGTTACTTTTAAACACCTCTTTTAGAAAAGTAATGAAACCACAAGTGCACAACAGAAAATCGGCCACCAGCCTGCCTACTATGTTATATATGAACCAATTAATAACTAAAAGTACTATATTTTGACTGTTTTCACACCAAACAGGCTAACTATTCAGAAATGTTAAACTTTTTCTATGTTTTACTATATATGATAGTTTTTAGTGTATTTGAAGAGTAATGCTTATTATTTTTTTGTTTTTGAGACATATCATTTCCCAAACTAGCCCTGCATATCCTTTTAACTTGCCATAACATTTATTGCATACAATTTCCATTATTTTTCATGAATAACAGTTTCTTCCTATTGACGCATTTCTGTTCTACTATATTGTTCATTTTTTCCATTGTTTATATAATTCTCAAGGTTAAATAATTCAACCATATATCATCCATAGATAAGTCACTGTACAAACTGTAACTAAAATGATCTCAGATGGAATATTGAGAAAATGATATTCAGCATGACTACATGTATAAAAGGAGCAACTACATGGATGAAATCTTAAGAGGTTTAACAAGATAAATAAAAATTTGGTGAGGTTTCCAAAGCCTTAAACACAATGGCTGTACCATCATTCAGAATGCAGACGGCTTATCACATTTAATATAATAACAAGGGCAGGGGACAGAAGGGAAGAGGTCATGAACAGAGAGCTGTAAAAATAAAAGTGTAAGATAATAACAATATAATTTTAATGACCACACACCGGCCTGTTAAGTTTCTGTAGTTTTATTTTATAATAGTTTCTATAACTGAGTAATGAAACTATGCTGGATGTTTTCATTACGGATGTTTAAATAAAATGTTAACAGCAATGTGCTCGAATACCGTAACTGCCCCCTTTACACTGACTTTTATGTAACCTGGTCTATAAATCTAAAGGCAATAAATATGGATTTTTGTGGGAAATTGCTATTTTCAAAGTCAATTTCAATAGAATCTAGAATTTTTCCAATATTTCTATTATTTCAGGTTCATTGCATAAGCTATATTTTCAGTCATTCATGTATCAGGGACTTGATAATTACAGTAATGCTAAGTATATATAATACAATGCATGGTATACCAGTATACCCTATGCCTATGTGGTGTGTCAGCACATCCATATGCATCCTACACATGGCCTAGCAGTCTTCTCGATTTCGCAGTACAATATATCCAGTATCTCAGCATGGTGTCTTTTACCCTACCATTTCCTCACTGCTCATTGTGACTCCAAATTAGTGTCCAATACCAATATACAGAGGGGCAACAAAGTATTTAGTCAGCCACCAATTGTGCAAGTTCTCCCACTTAAAAAAAGATGAGAGAGGCCTGTAATTTTCATCATAGGTATAACTCAACTATGAGAGACATACAGAGAAAAAAATTCATAAAATCACATTATCTGATTTTTAAAGAATTCATTTACAAATTATGGTGGAAAATAAGTATTTGGTCACCTACAAACAAGCAAGATTTCTGGCTCTCACAGACCTGTAACTTCTTCTGTAAGAGAACAAACAGTCACACTCCAAACTCCAAGAGCAAAGAGCTGTTGAAGGACACCAGAAACAAAATTGTAGACCTGCACCAGGCTGGGAAGACTGAATCTGCAATAGGCAAGCAGCTTGGTGTGAAGAAGTCAACTTTGAAAGCAATTTTTAAAAAAATGGAAGAAGTACAAGACCACTGATAATCTCCCTGGTGTTAAAATGATCACAAGAACGGTGAGCAAAAATCCCAGAACCATACGGGGGGACCTAGTGAACGACCTGCAGAACACCTTACCTACTGTGAAGCATGGGGCTGGAAACATCATGCTTTGGGGCATTTTTACAGCAAAGGGACCAGGACGACTGATCCGTGTAAAGGAGAGAATGAATGGGGCCATGTATCGTGAGATTTTGAGTGAAAACTTCCTTCCATCAGCCAGGGCACTGAAGATGAAACGTGTCTGGGTCTTTCATCATGACAATGATCCCAAACACACCGCACAGGCAACAAAGCAGTGGCTTCGTAAGAAGCATTTCAAGGTCCTGGAGTGGCCTAGCCAGTCTCCAGATCTCAACCCCATAGAAAACTTTTGGAACGAGTTGAAAGTCCGTGTTGCCCAGCGACAGCCCCAAAACATCACTGCTCTAGAGGAGATCTGCATGGAGGAATGGGCCAAAATACCAGCAACAGTGTGTGAAAACCTTGTGAAGACTTACAGAAAACATTTGACCTCTGCCAACAAAGGGTATATAACAAAGTATTAAGATGAACGTGTTATTGACCAAATACTTATTTTCCACCATAAATTGCAATTAAATTCTTTAAAAATAAGACAATGTGATTTTATGGATTTTTTTTCTCATTATGTCGCTCATAGTTGAGGTATAACTATAATGAAAATTACAGGCCTCTCTCATATTTTTAAAGGGGAGAACTTAAATTTATCAAAATTGTATGAGGTTGTTTCATAAATCTGTCCCATTTTTAGGCTTTCTTTTAGATGAACTATAAGTTGACTTAAACTGGGACAAAATTTGCACCAAATCTGGTGCAATTTTACATACTGTGCAGCATATTGAGCTTGACCCCCTTTCATCAAAGGCTTGATGAGGGTGCCGCTCTGCACGCTGCAAGAAAGTTAGTAGCCAGCTAGCATCCCAAGCACCTGCCAAGCCAGCAAAATCTGTCAAATAGTAAGGTAATTACATGAGAAGGAGATTTGTTACAGTGTTTCTTCCCAGTAGTAAGGGGATTACATGAGGAGGAGGGTTATTACAGTGTGTCACCCCAGTAGTAAGGAGATAGCAAAGAAGGAGGTTTATAACAGTGTGTTACCCCAGTAAGGTGCATGCTGGGAGTTGAAGTTTTGCAACATCTGGAGGGTCACCGTTTGAGACCACTGCTGTAAGTTTTCCTAAGCTATATGAAACACATAGTCTCTGAATACATTGTGAACAGAGCCTTAGAATTAACAAACATATTTGTAACCAACTTGTGTAACAGAAATGATTTAGCGCTTAGTCCTGCAGAACAATGTGTGGTTTCTCTTATACTGTCTATTAATGAGCTGACGCCTGATTATAGTCGCCCCACTTCAATCAGGCAATGTGCTGATTTCAATCTGTACAACAACTCTTCTTTTAATAAGCCTTTAACCCAGAGGGATCATAGTTGCTTTGTTAAGTGAAGCTGAAGGTGAAACAGTTTATCTTTTTTGGATTCATGGAAATGTACCCCAGGGTTATGCTGACTGTGAATATGATTTATTAACCTCTGTTAAATCTTTATACATATCAGAAAAGCCACCTAAAGTTAACCCTATTTACACTGCTGTCCATTTATTCTGTTATATGCAATTGAGTATGTTATACAAGTTTGAATTCTTATTATAGAACAGCATTGTAGAACAGCATTTAGAGAACAGCATTGTGTTCCTATTGCCTATTGTCTTAACCCCTGCACATTTGTGAGATGTAACCTGTGTCTTCTGCTTGTGAGCTTAGATTTGCTTTGACTTGTTAAAAGGAGGAATCCTGAAAGCTTGTCTCTACAAAATTCTGTTAGTCCAATAAAAAAGGTATTACAAGATACTGCAACATTTTATGATATTGCATCTGTTCCTATAGACATAGATAGAAAACAATCAGATAAAGGGCAGGGTCACAAGGGAGTGCCTCCGCAGTGTATTCCACCCAGCTGATGTGTGTCTGTGTGTCCGCTCGTGGCTGCGGATTTCCCGCCAGCAGTCACAAGTGGACACAAAGAGCTCTGCATTGCTCTGTGACTGCCAACAGCGCATCCGCAGCTGTGCTCCCGTGTAACATTACCCAAAGGGAGAAAATAAATGGGTGAAACATGAGTGTCAACTATATCACCCTTTATTTCTTCTTCATTGACCGAGATGCAAAAAAAAAAAAAAAAAAATTAAATGCCATACGACAAACCCATTCGAAATTGTGGGATCCAACTGGTTTCTGGAATGGTATTCGGCATGTTACCATAGCATGCTGTGCTGTTTTGTCCAGAATTTTTATTTGAACCCACTACCAAGGCTCCTGAAGAATCTCCAAAATGTCTGTAAATCCAACCTGAGTTGTCAAGCTTTAGACAAGTCAACAATTTTCCTAAAGTTTTCCTGCTTTTTCCAAAAATTGTTTGACATGTTACAGAGATGTGTATAAGGTTTTAATTAGCCAAAGTTTCAGTGCTGTGACTCACCACAATCAGTAGTATGCTTTACTTCTCGGCTTCAAAGAAAAGCCCCATAGACTTATATTAGGGCTTTCAGGATGAAGAACGCTGCGAGCTGGGGAGTGATGAGCACTACCACACACATTTTTCATCAGCTAGGGGACGCACCAGTAATGGAGGACATCAGCAATAGTGCCATTAACTCTCAGATGCCGTGATCAATACTGATCACGGTATCTGCTGCACAAGCAGTGCTGTGGGAGATTGATCAGACCACCCGCAGTGAAATCAGACCACCCACAGTAGCTCAAACAGTCAGAACAGCCGCCGAAGGTCCCCTATCCTGCCTCCCGGTGGCTCTGGCACTCTGTTGCTCTAGTTTGCCTTCTAGCAGACCAGAGCAATAGACTACAGATATTACTGATTAGTGCTATGCATATGCATAGCAATGAACAGTAATAGCAATCTAAGGATTGCTATGTAAAGTCCCCTATGAGGACATAAAAAAGTGAAGCTAGCAAAAAAAAGTTTTAATAAAATATGAATAAGCCTGTTGCCCTACAGAAATTGAAATCCCCTCCTTTTACCATTTAAAAAAAAGTGTAAAAAAAATTAAAACAAATATATTTGGTATCATCGCGTGCATAAATGTCCAAACTATTAAAATATAATGTTGATTATTCTGTACGGTGAACAGCATAAACGTAGAAAAAACTAAATCTGAAATTGCTCCTTTTTGGTCACATCACATACCCCAAAAATTTAATAAAAAGTGATCAAAAAGTCACATATACACAAAGTTACAGATAAAAACTTCAGAGTACAGTGCATAAAATGAGCCTTTATGAAGCCCAGTATACATAACAAATGAAAAAGTTATAGGGGTCAGAATAGAGCCATTTTAATCATAATAATTTTGTTTAAAAAAAAAAGTTGTATTTTTTTTTTTACTCCTTTTTTTTAACCCCTTTTGACCTTAAGGACCAGAGCACTTTTTTTTTGCAAATATGACCACTGTTACTTTAAGCATTAATAACTCTATGATGCTTTTACTTATGAATTTGATCCCGAGAATGTTTTTTCGTGACATATTCTACTTTAACATAATTGTAAATTTTCAGCAATACTTGCATAATTTTTTGGTGAAAAATTCCAAAATTTCATGAAAAACTTTGAAGCTCTCTGCTTGTAAGGAAAATAGACATACCCTTATTACATTCTGTGAGGGGTGTAGTTTCCAAATTGGGGTCTTCAATTCCAGCCAAATACTGTCTCCAAAAGGCCAATGGTGCTCCTTCTTAGCCCAGTAGTGTGCCCGCAGAGCACTTTACATCCACATATGGGGATTTTTTCATACTCAGAAGAAATGGTGTTACACATTTTGTTGGTCTTTTTTTTCCTATTACCCCTTGTGAAAATGAAAAATTTGGAGTGACACCAGCATTTTAGTGAAAAAAATCTAATTTTTCATTTTCATGTCAAACTTTAACAAAAATTTGTCAAACACCTGTGGGGTGTACCCCTTGTTACGTTCCATGAGGGGTGTAGTTTCCATAATGGGGTAACATGTGGGTGTTTTTTTTTTTGCATTTATGTCAGAATCGCTGTAACTATCATCCACCCCGTGCAAATCACCAATTTAGGCCTCAAATGTACATGGTGCGCTCTCACTCCTGAGCCTTGTTGTGCGCCCACAGATCACTTTACACCCACATATGAGGTATTTTCGTACTCAGGAGAAATTGCGTAGCAAATTTTGGGGGTCTTTTTTTCCTTTTACCTCTTGTGACAATGAAAAGTATGGGGCAACATCAGCATGTTAGTGCAAAAAATATAATTTTTTTGCACTAACATCCCGTTGTAGATCCCAGCTTTACTTTTTCATAAGGGGTAAAAGTAGAAAAAGCCCCCCATAATTTGTAGCGCAATTTTCCCAAGTATGGAAATACCCCATATGTGTCCCTAAACTGTTGCCTTGAAATACAACAGGGCTCCGGAGTGAGAGAGCGCCATGCGCATTTGAGGCCTAAATTAGGGATTTGCATAGGGACGGACCCCGCTTGCCACCTCTACCAAAAATACTGTACGGAAGTGTTTCCGAAACAGGGTGCCTCCAGCTGTTGCAAAACTCCCAGCATGCCTGGACAGGCAATGGCTATCCAGCAATACTGGGAGTTATTTTGCAACAGCTGGAGGCTCCGTTTTGGAAACAGTGTCGTAGGAGACATATTTAATTTTTATTTGGTGGGGAGGGACAGTGTAAGGGGGTGTATATGTAGTGTTTTTTTTTTACCCTTTATTTAGTGTAGTGTTTTTAGGGTACATTCTTATGGCGGAGGTTTACAGCGAGTTTCCCACTGGGAGTTTCAGCTGCCACAGCTCAAACTTGGCCCAGGATACGCGCTGTAAACCCCTGCCCGTGTGAGTGTACCCTGAACATTCACTTTGCTTTTGGGGGGGGGGGGGTGGATGGAAAAATAAAAGTTATGGCTCTTAGAAGGCGAAGAGAAAAAAATGCAAAAAACTGGCTTGGTCCTTAACCTCCTAAAAACGCAGGACATAAATGTACATCCTGGTGAGCTGGTAATTAAAGCACCAGGACATACATTTACATCCTATGCATAACCGCGAGCGTCATGAGCGGCAGGTCCTGGCTGCTGATAGCAGCCAGGGACTCGCCCGTAATGGCGGACATCCGCGATCGCATGGATGTCCGCCATTAGCCCCTCAGATGCCATGATCAATACAGATCACGGCATCTGCAGCATTGCGGACACTAAAATGGATGACTGGATTGCCCGCAGCAGCATGGCAGAAAGGAGGTCCCCTCACCTACCTCCGCTGCCTTCCACAGGTCTTCTGCTCTGGTCTGCAATCGAGCAGATCAGAGCAGATGACGACCGATAATACTGATCATTGCTATGTCCTATGCATAGCACTGAACAGTATTAGCAATGAATGATTGCTATAAATAGTCCCCTATGGGGACTATTAAAGTGTAAAAAAAAAAATTTTAAAAGTTAAAAAAAAGTTACAAAAAATAAAAAAAAAAACTACTCCAATAAAAACGCAAATTGTCCCATTTTCCCTATTTCACCCCCAAAAAGTGTAAATAAAAATATTTTATATACATATTTGGTATCCCAACTATTAAAATAAAATGTTAATGAAACCGTATGGGGAACGGCATGAACATAAAAAAAAAGTCCAATATAGCTTCTTTTTTATAACATTTTATTCCAAAAAAAATATTTTAAAAAGTATTAAAAGTTTATATAAGCAAATATGGTATCAATAAAAAGTACAGATCAAAAAATGAGCCCACATACCGCCACTTATACGGAAAAATGAAAAAGTTATAGGTCTTCAAAATAGGGGGATCTTAAATGTACTAATTTGGCAATTTTGCAATTTTTTTTTTTAAAGCGCAACAGTAATAGAAAAGTATGTTATCATGGTATAATTTTAATCGTATTGAGCCAAAGAATAAAGAACACATGTAATTTTTACTGTAAATTGTATGTAGTGAAAACAAAACCTTCCAAAATTGGCAAAATTACGGATTTCTTTTTAATTTCCCCACACAAATAGTATTTTTTTGATTGCGCCATACATTTTATGGTAAAGTGAGTGATGGCATTACAACGGACAACTGGTCGCGCAAAAAACAAGCCCTCATACTAGTCTGTGGATGAAAATATAAAAGTTATGATTTTTTGAAGGCGAGAAGGAAAAAACTAAAACGTAAACATAAAATTGTCTGAGTCGTTAAGGGGTTAAAGGAGTACTCCGTCACAAACATCTTATCCCCTCTCCAAAGATAAGGCAAAAAAATTATAGATCGCGGGGGACCCACTTCCGGCACGGAACCCCGTCATTAGGCGCACGGAGCAAACTCTGCTCTGTGCCCGATGACTGTCACCTCCACGCCTCCTCCATTCACTTCTATGGGAAGAGACGTGATAGCTACGTCATGGCCGTCACGCCTCCTTTCATTGCCATGAATGGAGGGGGCGTGATGTGACGTTTTGAACGCGGAAGCTGCAATCTCCACTGCCGGCCACAGAGATCGCGGGGGTCCCCAGCGGCGGGACCCCGCAATCTAACATCTTATCCTTTATCCTTTGAATAGGGGATAAGATGTTTGCGATGGAGTACCCCTTTGCGGACACAGGCTAAAATGGGCTGTGTCCGCAAACTCTGCTCCATGCCCAATAACTGTCAATGCGGCCGCCACGCCTCCTCCATTTCTCTTCTGTGGGAGGAGACATGATAGCTACATCATACCCTCGAGTCTCCTTTAAGGCTAAAATGGGCCGTGTCTTTAAGGGGTTAAGATCTATTTCATGGAGCACAATATAATATAATGTTTAGGGGACAGTGTCAATGTATATTTAGCCTTTGGTATTATCATTTTCTTTTCATGTTGGATGGTCAGGGGATCTAAATGAACATAGATAATAAACCCACATTTTCCACAGTTCAGGATGCTAATGTCAAAATGTATACCACAAGAATTAATAGTATGCTAGGATATTTAATCACATCCTATTTATTAACAACGGAAATTTGACAGCTAGGGCCACCAACGATCCTTACAGTTTAGGAAATACCATGCTAGTTAAGCTCTGTGGCTGTTTCACTGTTGTCTCCAAGTAATTAAACTGAGCTAGAAAAAATACAATAAGGACTATAGCTAACATGACATGTCTAAACAGTTGCATGGTATAAAGAAAAAAATAAACAAGCATCTGTCAAGATGTATATCAGTTTATAAAATATGAAACACAACTATTATTCTGACACAAAACTTTTCCTTTCAGAGCTGAAAGAATCTGCTTATACTAATAATACAGTGGAATTGCAATGTCAGATATGTCTGGTAAGTTCAGCATTCTGCCATTCTTTGGATTAACAGTCCAATAAACTTTAATAAATCAAACTCACTGAAGTAGAAGGAAGGGAATGTTATGATGAAAAATCTGCCAATATGTGAAAAATGTACACAAATGCAGCATTGTTTACCAGTCATTTTCAGCTCCTTTCAGGAATCTATTGCACACTTCTAAATATCAAGAGTGTGAGAAATGTCTGCTTCAGCAAGAAAAAATAGTTTACAGGTATCTGAAATACATTTTCTTTTAAACAAATATTTTAAGAAGTTACAAAATGTTTACTTTGATTTAACTGTGTTTTAATTTTTTTAAGGCAATGTCATTACAAAATGCTAAAAGGAAACTGACAGGCTGTTCACCTGCACCAAACCCAATACACTGGGTTATACTGTAGTGCATATGAACAGCATTACAATGATGGGTCACTTACATAATTCTGTCCTGTGGATTAAAGGTTTTCCCTTCCAATATCCTCACTGCTATAGCGCTGCCGTGTGCAATGAAGGTGGGGAGCCAGCTTGCAGAGCTCCCCTGACTCCTCTATATGCAGCACTATGCCCACCGATCTGATGAATATTCTAAGAGCTCAGCTAAGCACTTTTCCCCATGTCTCTCCCCTTTTTGCATTGAACAGATTCTATAGCAAGTATATAAAGATGCTATAACAAGTCTCCTGCAGCGAGAGGAATGCACTTGACTGAGGGCTTCTCACTGCTCATTCTAGCGATCAATGGTGATCTAAGCACCCAGACTGTGCAAAAGTTTTGACATGACTTTTTTCAAATGTCAGTGACCCTCTCTTTCGAATCCACACCCAAAAGTCACAAACTTTAGTTAAAATTCATGTTTAAACATTTTTGGTGAATGTACTTTCTTAAAAAGTTGGCCTGCAGTTTAAAATGTCTAGCAGTTTACTATAACTAAAATAAACTTCTACTTTCTTAAGCCTTCAGGTATCCATACTTTTTCTCTTCTATGAGTTGTAAATACTGCAATTGTGGCAAGGTGCAAATATTATAAATAGGCTGGTCTGAGCTTGCTTATAGATATACATAATGCAATGAGTTAGGGATGGAACAATGAAATATCATTATGTAGTACATAGTAATAAATAAAACTCCCAGGCTTTTAAGATGGAGTGTAAGGCAATCAATAAGGTAGACATGACAGCTCCTAAAGCCATGGATCTCATCCATCTTTACAGAAATAAATATTGTGAGTAACAACCCCTTCAGACTTTTATCAGTTATTTATTCTTATTGATTGGCTCCTTCTTTCCTTTTATTGTTGTCTTCCTTTTAAACAGCCTGGTCTTAAAAAGTATTTTTTTTTTACATTATGTACCTGGAGACAAGATGGCACAAGGATACAGAAATGAAAAAAGGCAAGCTGATGGAGGCAATGTGAGGGTCTGAGCAATGTTCAGCTGGGAAATCTTAGATCTTGGCAATTATATGGATATAGAAACAGTGTTTAATAATGGTAGAGGCTAAGATGGATAATGCACTGCCACACTGCAGAAATTGTTCAGGAATGGTTTAAGGAACATGACAAATATTTCAAGGTGTTGACTTGGCCACCAAATTCCCCAGATCTCAAATGACTTAAGCATCTGTGGGATGTGCTGGAGAAACACATCTGATTATTGGATGTCCCACATCTCATCTCAGTGACAGATACCATACCATGATAAGTATTGTGAGGCCTAGAACTCAATGGCCCTGATTTACTATTGTAAACCCGACATGTTTTGTTGGCTCGTGCGCCAGAAATTCTGTCTGCGCCAGAATTTGCGGCAAAATTAAAGAAGAAAAAAAACCTGACTAACTCTCCATTTTACTGAGAAAACCAAAAAAGGGGTGTGTGATCCTCAGAAAAAGTGGTCTTGGCAGTCATGAAAAGTGGGCATGGCCCCAACATTTTCACAAGAACCCAACATATTTACTAAGGTTTCTACATAAAATGTAGAGGAAAACCCGACAGTTTAGAGCATGTGTAGAAAAAGCAAAATGTAGGGAAAACCGCAAAATGTAGGAAAACCTTAGTAAATAATGTGGAAAAAAATTGTAGGGAATTAAAACCCACAAAGAAAACAACACTCAGCTCATAGTAAATCAGGGCCAATGAGTCAATCCTGAGAGCTGCAGCATAAGGGGGATGTACACAATATCAGATCAGGCTGTTTTAATGTTATGGGTGATCATTTTATGTGAATCGTAAGAAAATGTGGTGTCTTATGAAACACAACAATTTTTGTTTTACTTTCCTATGTTCGACAAAAACAGACAACTTTTTTCCCATTGGACTAAATAAAAAAAATGCATCAACAATAAGGGAACAGCAGTGTTAGGCTGGGTTCACATATATCAGGCGTCTGGCATAGTTTCCCTCTGGCGTGCACTGGAGGGAAACTGATGCTGGAACTGATCCCCTTCATTTGAATGGCACAGTTCACAATCATCCAGCATCTCAAGTTTGACGCCGAATGGTTGGACACACTGGAGGGTACCAGGCAGGGGAAGCTTGTTGCATTCCCCTGTGCAGAAACAATAGACGCCAGAAGCAATATAGCTGATGACAATTTGTCATCAGTTGTGGCATCAGTTGCGTCTAGATTTAGGCTGAGTTTACCTATGCCGGATGCCGGACATATGTGAACCCAGCCTTATTTAAAGTGAAGGTAGAAAATTGTTGATATAACATACAATACATTGCATAAGATTTTGACCACAGAATTACAATACAGTATGTACAATGGGAGGTTAAATTTACTAAGTATTTACACATGACTGTGATCTTTAATTTGTAGCGTACACAATCGCTTCATTGCTCGAAAATCTGCACTTTTTGTACAAACTCATTGTAACACTCACGTTTCTGAAGACAGCAACTCCGGTGTATGTGGATCCGCTGGACCTGTGTGGCAGATGACTCGGGCCGTGCCAGGGAACGGAGTCTAAGGTGCCGCTGGTCTTCACCAGAGCCCGCCGCAAAGCAAGATGTTCTTGCTGCTGCAGGCGACACCCAGGTCGTAACCCCCGGCAACGGCTCAACCTCACAGGCAGCTGAGGAGATGCGAAGCACAGAAGGGATGAGACAACTCATAGTCAGGATAGCTGTAGGTCAGGGCAGGCAGCACAATAGCGTAGTCGGGACGTAGCAGAAGTTCAGTAGGCAGGCGGCAGAGAAGCAAGGTCAAGGTCACAAAAGCAGGAGATCTGGTTCACGGCAAGGCAATATAAAGGGACGCTTCCTCTAGGGCACAAGGCAACAAAGATCCGGCAGAGAACTGAGGAGGGTAAAGGAATTTATCAACAAGACACAGGTGGTTAGACTAATGAGCATACTGGCCCTTTAAATCTTAAAGCAGAGCAGAGAGGTGGAAGCAGAGGCAGGGGAAACACCCGGAGAATGATGGACTGGGGCTCTCATGCGGGTGCGTCCCGCAGTACGAGTCCCAGCCCCATCGGCAGCAGAAGGTAAGGGTACCATGCGCTCACGGCCAGCGTGTGAGGCCGGAGCGCATAGCGTAACAGTACCCCCCCTTTGGTCTCCCCCTCCTTTTACGAGAGAGGAAACTCCTGAGAAGGTCACGGTCCAGGATATTCTCCTCAGGTTCCCAAGATCTCTCCTCAGGACCGTAACCCTCCCAGTCGACCAAAAAAAATTGTTTACCTCTGACAGTCTTTGCAGAAAGGATCTGCTTAACTTTGTAGACATCTGATGAGCCGGAGACAGGTGTTGGGGGAGGATTCTTCTGAGAAAACCGCTTTACAACAAGAGGCTTGAGGAGAGAGACGTGGAAGGAATTGGGAATACGTAATGTAGCAGGTAGATGGAGTTTGTAGGAAACAGGATTGATCTTTTGTAGAATCTGGAAGGGACCAAGGTAGCGGGGACCGAGCTTGTAACAGGGGATCTTGAAGCGGATGTATTTGGATGAAAGCCACACCATGTCACCAGGAGAGAAGGAGGGAGGAGATCTTCTACCTTTATCCGCTTGCGCCTTCATGCGTGAAGAAGCCTGGGACAATGACTGTCGGGTCTGTTGCCAGATGGTGGAGAAGTCACGGACCAGCTCATCAACAGCAGGCACACCGGAGGAGACTGGGAGAGGAAGAGGAGGACGGAGATGGAGTCCGTAGATAACAAAAAAGGGAGACGACCTCGTGGACTCGGAATCTTTAAGATTATAAGAGAATTCAGCCCAGGGGAGAAGGTAGACCCAACCATCTTGGCGAGCTGAAACAAAATGCCGAAGATAAGTCTCAAGGATTTGATTGACTCTTTCCACCTGACCGTGTGACTGAGGGTGGTAGGCCGAGGAGAAGTCCAGATTGATGTCCAGACGGTTACAAAGGGCTCGCCAGAACTTAGAGACAAACTGCACACCTTGATCCGAAACGATATGTTGTGGAAGACCATGTAAACGAAAGACATGCGACAAGAAGTACTTTGCCAGCTTTGGAGCAGAAGGAAGACCTGGTAGAGGAATAAAGTGAGCCATCTTGGAAAACCGATCTACCACGACCCAGATGACAGTGTTATTATGAGTAGGTGGCAGATCGGTGATGAAATCCATGGCGATATGGGACCAGGGAGTCTCTGGAATGGGTAAAGGCTGTAAGATTCCTGCAGGTCTTTGCCGAGGATTTTTGCCACGGGCACAAGTTACACAGGACTGAACAAAATCAGAAACATCACGTTCAAGATGGGGCCACCAGTAGTGCCGGGAAATAAGAAGTAGGGTCTTGCGTATTCCAGGATGTCCTGCTGTTAAGGAAGAATGACCCCATTTCAAGACCTTGCGTCTCAATCTGGTGGGCACAAAGGATTTTCCCGGAGGAATTTGCTGAATCTCGGCAGGAGCGGTAGGAATCAAATGGTCAGGAGGAATAATGTGCCTAGGCGTGGAGTCCAAACCAATGACGTCAGAGGACCTGGAGAGTGCATTAGCCCTGATGTTCTTGTCTGCAGGACGGAAGTGAATGAAGAAATTGAAACGGGAAAAGAACAGTGACCATCTTGCCTGGCGGGGGTTCAAACGCTGAGCAGATTGAAGGTATAGAAGATTCTTATGATCGGAATAGATACTGACCGGATGAGAAGAACCTTCCAGTAAATATTGCCATTCCTCCAAAGCTAGCTTAATAGCGAGGAGTTCACGATCTCCAATGGAGTAATTCCTCTCAGCAGGAGAGAAAGTCTTGGAGAAAAACACACAAGTTACACTCTTGCCCTTGGCGTTTTTCTGTGTGAGGACGGCTCCCGCTCCAATAGATGAGGCATTAACCTCCAACGCAGAGGGCCTCTCTGGATCAGGTCTTGTAAGCACGGGAGCAGAGGCAAACGCAGACTTTAAACGGGAGAAGGCCTCTTCAGCCTCTCGAGGCCAAGACTTAGAATTGGATGCTTTTTTAGTGAGAGCTACAATAGGAACAACCAAGGATTAAAAATGTGGGATAAACTGACGATAATAGTTAGCGAATCCCAGAAAGCATTGAATTGCACGTAGGCCCGAGGGACGAGGCCAATCCAAAACTGCAGATAACTTATCTGGATCCATCTGCAGGCCCTGATGAGAGACAATGTAGCCAAGAAACAGAAGACTAAACTTTTCGAACAGGCATTTCTCCAATTTGGCGTAGAGATGATTCTTCTGTAGTCTCTGAAGAACCAGACGAACATGAGCACGATGCTCCACTTAGCTGGAAGAGAAGATCAGGATGTCATCAAGGTATACGACAACACAGGTGTAAAGAAGATCACGGAAGATATCATTAACGAATTCCTGGAAAACGGCTGGAGCATTGCAGAGACCAAATACCATAACAAGATACTCAAAATGTCCGTCACGAGTATTGAAGGCTGTTTTCCATTCATCTCCCTTGCGGATACGAATGAGATTATACGCACCGTGTAAGTCCAGCTTGGAGAAGACCTTGGCACCACGTAAAGGGTCAAAAAGTTTTGAGATAAAAGGTAAAGGGTAACGGTTCTTGACCGTGATTTTGTTAAGTCGCCTGTAGTCAATGCATGGACGGAGTGAGCCATCTTTCTTCCCTACAAAGAAGAAACCTGCTCCTGCAGGAGAAGAGGAGCAAGAGACAGAAGATGAGAATGTTGGGACACAGATGTCAGGCGGGCAGATTCCCTCTCAAAGTGCAATTCCTCCTGTCTTTCGGCAAAACGCACATCAATGTGTGTGGCCAAGTGGATAAGTTCAGACAAAGAAGATGGAGGATCTCGTGCTGCAAGGGCATCTTTAATCCTGCTTGACAGTCCTTTTTTAAATGTGGCACACAAGGCCTCTTCATTCCAGGCAAGCTCAGAGGCTAGAATGCGGAACTGAACCGCGTAGTCACCAACGGTAGAATCTACTTGACATAGATTCAGCAATGCCGTCTCAGCTGAAGAGGCATGTGGGGGTTCCACAAAGACACTGCAAAATTTGGCCAAGAATGCAGACAAATTGGAGGATACTGGATCAACACGGTCCCAAAGGGGTGTAGCCCAAGCCAGGGCTTTTCCAGAAAGTAGACTAATGACAAAGGCCACCTTACTACGTTCAGTTGGAAACAGTTCAGACATAAGCTCCAAATGCATGGAACACTGTGTAACAAAGCCTCTGCATGACTTGGAATCCCCATCATACTTGGAAGGCAAAGGCTGGTGCAGCTGGGAGCCAGGAGAGACTGCAGGAGCTGGAGGAGGGAGTGGGCCAGATTGTGGTACCTGCTGCTGTTGCAAGGCCAAAAGCTGTTGCATCATGGCTGCAAGTTGATCCGCAACTTCAGGCAGGGGTTCCTCAGCAGGATCCATGGCCGGATCTTACTGTAACACTCACATTTCTGAAGACAGGAACTCCGGTGTATGTGGATCCGCTGGACCTGTGTGGCAGATGACTCGGGCCGTGCCAGGGAACGGAGTCTAAGGTAAGGGGACCATGCGCTCACGGCCAGGGTGTGAGGCCGGAGCGCATAGCGTAACACTCATGCTATCAACATATCCTTAAATTTACAATCTACATTGAAGGAGTCATTTAATAAATGCAACTTTTTATTTTTGGTGCAAATTATTGTGCAAAGTTATGTCAGCCATAATTATTTGAATACTAAGTTTTACTTTTTACAAACCCACAAATGACTATTTGATAAACTGGTCACACATGAGTACCACTTACAGCACTCTTCTTGCCATAAGAGCCAGTTAATAAATTCCCCCTAATGTGTATACTAAATGTATCTATGAAGCAATGTACGGTGATCACAGAGACTGATAATAAGCAGACTTGCATTTCTAAATAAGAATTCAGATAACTAAATTGTCATGCCAAAATGGAATGCAAGTGTTTGTATAACTGATAAAAAAAAAAAAGTATGCCTTTTAGTATGCCCATTAGAGGATTTAATATAGGCCTAGACTAATTATTTTTCCTTAGTGGCACCAGCATTGTTTAAGATGACTTTCCTTATGTGGCTTCATATCTTTCAATAGGTAAAGAGTAAAAAGCTTCATATCGTTCAATAAGTAAAAGTTTTCGGTTTGTGAAAGTGGCAAGACAGTTCCATTTTCCAGTATGCAGATTAAGACAAGGTAAAAAAGAGAGAAGCACTAAAAGATTTAACATTAAAAATGAATATTTATGTGTTAGTCTTGAGCTCTGTCTACATCATATACAATCAATAAGATAAACTTAGGCTTCTTAAAGTTAAATGGACTTACTTTATGTACATTGTGGTAATGGAAGAGGCACACATTTAAAGATGCTGAGACTGAATGGTCATTATAGTTGAAAGAGTTGATACACTGCCTGATTTGAACTATATAATAAAGCAAAATATCAAACTTAAAGATAAGCATGAGGGATTTAGTAAAATGGTTTGTGAATGTTGTGCCTGTACTGCCTTTTAGAGCAAGGGGTAAAATCTAAGTATTTAAAGTAAGTTAAAACACAGGCCCAACTAACCCTATCTACGCCCTAACCTTAAAGGAAATCTGTCATCAGAGTCACAAGCACTAAACCTGTTACACAGGCTTGTATCTGGCGAACCGCTGCACAGTTTTTAATGAGGTAAGAAGCATTTTAATCAGGATCACCCGCACTACAAGCCTGTGTAACAGGTTTAGTGTGGGTGATTCTGATGACAGATTTCCTTTAAAGGAAATCTGTCATCAGAATCACCCGTACTAAACCTGTTACACAGGCTTGTAGTGCGGGTGATCCTGATTAAAACGCTCCTTACCTGGTTAAAAATGGTTCAGCGCTTCTTAAGATATCTATATTTTTAGTTTTCTGTTATTCCCTGGCTTGGGACTCAGTGGGAGGTGTTATCATCTGGGACTCGGCCACACGTCATTCTAGCTGGACAGAGCCGCCGCCCGGCTCATGAATATTCATGAACTTATCCTCCTGGTCTAATTCTTCTTTCTCGGTCTGTTTGTGAATAAATACACCCTCCGTCCCTCCCTTCCTCCCACCCCCGGCTTTTCACTCATGCAGCCCGTCTTCTTACTTGTATAGGACCGCAGCTTGAGTGAAGCCGGGGGGAGAACGCCGCTTCTGGGTGTACGGAACGCGGCGCATGCGCGGCCCTCCACACCAGACCGAGAAAGAAGAATTAGACCAGGAGGATAAGTTCATGAATATTCATGAGCCGGACGGCAGCTCCGCCCAGCTAGAATGACGTGTGGCCGAGTCCCAGATGATAACACCTCCCACTGAGTCCCAAGCCAGGGAATAACAGAAAACTAAAAATATAGATATCTTAAGAAGCGCTGAACCATTTTTAACCAGGTAAGGAGCATTTTAATCAGGATCACCCGCACTACAAGCCTGTGTAACAGGTTTAGTGCGGGTGATTCTGATGACAGATTTCCTTTAATTATATCTAACTCCTAGTCAAAGAACTTTATTCATATAAAATATAACCTATTTATGGCCAATTTATTTATGGCTAGACAGCTACCTAGGATTTAGATATTGTAGGGTGAAAGTATGAGGTAGAACATTATCATGTGATGCTGTTTGGTTAGTACAAAAGTGTTCTAGAATCGTACATTAGTGTAGTTCTTTGGTCCAGCACAGTCCATTATCAGGCTCTACACCAGGGGTCCTCAAACTATGGCCCGCGGGCCACATGTGGCCCGCTGAGGACATTTATCCATCCCTGTGTCCCAAAAGTAGTTTTCGGGACAAAGTGATGCGTTCTCGGCGGCCCCGCGTTTACCAGGAGGTAGCGCACAAAGGGACGTTACTGACGTCCCGTGCGTGCGCCCATAGCAATGGAGCACTGAGGAGCGGAGCAGCGAGTAGGACGTTTGGTAAGTTTGGCAAGTGTTTCCAGCTGTACGTCAGGGACCTACTGCTATGGCCGGACCGGAGGAATGGTGGTCGGAGCACTGAAGTGTGGCACAGGCATACAGACTCCAGCAATACACTGTATGGCTGGAGGCTGTATGTATGTGGGGGAACTATACTGCACCTAATGTGGGGAACTATACTGAACCTAATGTGGGGGAACTATACTGCCAACTAAATGTGGGGGAACTACAACCTAATGTGGGGGGAACTATACTGCACCTAATGTGGTGGACTATACTGCACCTAATGTGGGGGAACTATACTGCCAACCTAATGTGGGGGAACTACAACCTAATGTGGGGGGAACTGTACTGCACCTAATGTGGGGAACTATACTGCCAACCTAATGTGGGGAGCTATAATGTCAACCTAATGTGGGGGACTATACTGCCAACCAAATGTGGGGAACTATACTGCCAACCTAATGTGGGGAGCTTTAATGCCAACCTAATGTGGGGGACTATACTGCACCTAATGTGGGGGACTATGCTGCACCTAATGTGGGGGAACAATACTGCCAACTAAATGTGGGGGAACTACAACCTAATGTGGGGGGAACTATACTGCACCTAATGTGGGGGAACTACAACCTAATGTGGGGGGAACTATACTGCCAACCTAATGTGGGGAACTATACTGCACCTAATGTGGGGGAACTACAACCTAACGTGGGGAACTATACTGTACCTAATGTGGGGGAATATACTGCACCTAATGTGGGGGTACTATACTGCCAACCTAATGTGGGGAACTATACTGCACCTAATGTGGGGAATTAAACTGCCCCTAATGTGGGGGAACTATACTGCAAACTAAATGTGGGGGAACTACAACCTAATGTGCCGGGAACTACAACCTAATGTGGGGGAACTATACTGCCAACCTAATGTGGGGGAACTATATTGCACCTAATGTGGGGAACTATACTGCACCTAATGTGGGGAACTATACTGCACCTAATGTGGGGGAACCACAACCTAATGTGGGGGAACTATATTGCCAACCTAATGTTTGGGGGAACTATGCTGCACTTAATGTGGGGGAATACACTGCACCTAATGTGGGGGAACTATACTGCCAACTAAATGTGGGGGAACTACAACCTAATGTGGGGGGAACTATACTGCCAACCTAATGTGGGGGAACAACAACCTAATGTGGGAGAAACTTATTTTTGAAAGTTATTTACAAATCTGTTTAACTTTATGGCACCAGCTGACTTAACCTCTTCAGGACCCATGACGTATGCATACGCCATCACACCCTGGGTCTTAAGGACCCATGACGTATGCATACGTCATGTCTTTTCCTGGTCTCCGCCGCTCACCCGGCGGAGATCGGAAGCGGATCCCTGCTGAAATCCTTCAGCAGGGATCCAGGGCAAACGCCGAGGGGGGCCATGTATGCCCCCCATGTCGGCGATCGCCGCAAATCGCAAGGGAAATCGCCCTTGCGATCTGCGGCGATACCGGGCTGATCGGGTCTCTGGGACCCGACCGCCCGGTAATTTCGCATGATCCCGGCTGTCACAGACAGCCAGGACCATGCTAAAGCATAGGAGCGAGGTGGCAAGCCTGCCACCTCCTCCGATCCCCTGCGATTCTTCGGTTAGTTAACCGACCAATCGCAGGAGGGGGGGCGGTTACTTCCTCCCGTCCTGCCCGGCCCCTTGAAGTCCGGAGAGGACGGGAGGAAGACCGGAGGATGCGGCGGGGGAAGGGGGAGTGCTGGGGACCGGCCCCGGTACTTACCTCGTCCCTGAAGACCCGGATCCCGGCGAGGAAGATGGTGGCGGCGGCGACAGGTGAGTAGATCTTCAGCCGCGGTCGGGCCCTTTACAGCAATGCACGTCGCCGTAAAGCGACATGCATTGCTGTATTGGGACCCTATATACTACAACTCCCAGCATGCCCAGACAGCCCTTGGCGTCTGGACATGCTGGGAGTTACAGTTTTGCAACATCTGGAGGTCCACAGTTTGGAGACCACTGTGCCCTTCCAGATGTTGCAAAACTACACATTCTCAGCATGCCCTTACTGTCCAGGCATGCTGGGAGTTGTAGTTCTGTAACATCTGGCCCTTCAGATGTTGCAGAACTACAACTCCCAGCATGCCTGGACAGTTTTGGCATACTGGGAGTTGTAGTTTTGCAACATCTGGAAGGGCACAGATTGGGAACCACTGTATTAGTGGACTGCAAACTGTAGTCCTCCAGATGTTGCAAACTACAACTCCAAGCATGCTGGGAGTTGTAGTGCGGCAACATCTGGCTCTAAAGATGTTGCCGAACTACTACTCCCAGCATGCCTGAGAATGTTTGGGAGTTGTGGTTTTGCAACAACAGGAGGCACACTGGTTGGGAAACATTGTCTGTTTCCTAACTCAGTGTTTCCCAACCCGTGTGCCTCCAGCTGTTGCAAAACTATAACTACCAGCATGCACTGATAGACTGTGCATGCTGGGAGTTGTAGTTTTGCAACAGCTGGAGGTCCCCCCTTGTGAATGTACAGGGTACATTCACATGGGCAGGGGGCTTACAGTGAGTATCAGGCTGCAAGTTTGCGATGCAGCAAATTTTGCGCGGCAGCTCAAACTCGCAGCGGGAAAATCGCTGTAACCCCCCCCCCGCCCGTGTGACTGTACCCTAAAAACACTACACTACACTAACACAAAATAAAATAAAAAGTAAAAAACACTACATATACACATACCCCTACACAGCCCCTCTCCCCTCCCCAATAAAAATGAAAAACGTCTGGTACACCACTGTTTTCAAAATGGAGCCTCCAGCTGTTGCAAAACAACAACTCCCAGTATTGCCGGACAGCCGTTGACTGTCCAAGCATGCTGGGAGTTTTGCAACAGCTGGAGGCACCCTGTTTGGGAATCACTGGCGTAGAATACCCCTATGTCCACCCCTATGCAAATCCCTAATTCAGGCCTCAAATGCACATGGTGCTCTCACTTTGGAGCCCTGTCGTATTTCAAGGCAACAGTTTAGGGTCACATATGGGGTATCGCCGTACTCGGGAGAAATTGCCTTACAAATTTTGGGGGGCTTTTTCTCCTTTCAACCCTTATGAAAAGGTGAAATTGGGGTGTACACCAGCATGTCAGTGTAAAAAAAAAATTTTTTTTACAGTAACATGCTGGTGTTGCCCTATACTTTTCATTTTGACAAGAGGTAAAAGGGAAAAAAGCCCCCCACAATTTGTAATGCAACTTCTCCCGACTACGCAGATACCCCATATGTGGGCGCAAAGTGCTCTGGGGGCGCACAACAAGGCTCAGAAGGGAGAGTGCACCATGTACATTTGAGGTGATTTGCACAGGGGTGGCTGATTGTTACAGCGGTTTTGACAAACGCAAAAAAAAAAAAAAAACACATGTGACCCCATTTCGGAAACTACACCCCTCACGGAATGTAATGAGGGGTGCAGTGAGCATTTACACCCCACTGGTGTCTGACAGATCTTTGGAACAGTGGGCTGCGCAAATAAAAAATTTTGTACAGCCCACTGTTCCAAAGATCTGACAGACACCAGTGGGGGGTAAATGCTCACTGTACCCCTTGTTACGTTCCTCAAGGGGTCTAGTTTCCAAAACGGTATGCCATGTGGGTATTTTTTGTTGTCCTGGCACCATAGGGGCTTTCTAAATGCAACATGCCCCCGAGCAAAATTTGCTCTCAAAAAGCCAAATATGACTCCTTCTCTTCTTAGCATTGTAGTTCGCCCATAGTGCACTTCATGTCAACTTATGGGGTACCTCCATACTCAGAAGAGATGGGGTTACAAATTTTGGGGGCTATTTTCTGCTATTAACCCTTGCAAAAATGTGAAATTTGGGGGGAAGCACACATTTTATTGAAATTTTTTTAAATTTTTTTTACATATGCAAAAGTCGTGAAACACCTGTGGGGTATTAAGGCTCACTTTATTCCTTGTTACGTTCCTCAAGCGGTCTAGTTTCCAAAATGGTATGCCATGTGGGTATTTTTTGCTGTCCTGGCACCATAGGGGCTTCCTATATGGGACATGCCCCCCAGAAACCATTTCAGAAAAACGTATGCTCCAAAATCCCCTTGTCGCTCCTTCCCTTCTGAGCCCTCTACTGTGCCCGCCGAACACTTTACATAGACATATGAGGTATGTGCTTACTCGAGAGAAATTGGGCTACAAATAGAAGTATAAATTTTCTCCTTTTACCCCTTGTAAAAATTTAAAAATTGGGTCTACAAGAACATGCGAGTGTAAAAAATGGAAATTGTGAATTTTCTCCTTCACTTTGCTGCTATTCCTGTGAAACACCTAAAGGGTTAAAATGCTGACTGAATGTCATTTTGAATATTTTGGGGGGTGCAGTTTTTATAATGGGGTCATTTGTGGGGTATTTCTAAGATGAAGACCCTTCAAATCCACTTCAAACCTGAACTGGTCCCTGAAAAATTGTGATTTTGGAAATTCTGTGAAAAATTGGAAAATTGCCGCTGAACTTTTAAGCCCTCTGGTGTCTTCCAAAAGTAGAAACTCGTCAATTTTATGATGCAAACATAAAGTAGACATATTGTATATGTGAATAAAATAAAATAATATTTGGAATATCCATTTTCATTACAAGCAGAGAGCTTCAAAGTTAGAAAAATGCAAAATTTTCAAATTTTTCATCAAATTTGGGGATTTTTCACCAAGAAAGGATGCAAGTTACCAAAAAATTTTACCACTAAGTTAAAGTAGAATATGTCACGAAAAAACAATCTCGGAATCAGAATGATAACTAAAAGCATTCCAGAGTTATTAATGTTTAAAGTGACAGTGGTCAGATGTGCAAAAAATGGCCGGGTCCTAAGGTGTAAAATGGCTGGGTCCTTAAGGGGTTAAAGACATTTGTTTTCCACCAGAGTACCCCTTTTAAATAAATTATATTTCCAACTTCCCTCCAAGTACTTTTATTTTGTTAACATTGTAGCAGCGACTTGAATGGTAGGTAATAATAGACAACATTTCCATTTTTATTTCTCCTATACAATGAGGACAGTATACTAGGTATGAAAAAAACAGCTAACCTTTTCATGATAAAACATACCTGTACTACAAGTGTAGCTCTGTGCTTCTTGCTGTACATTGTAGGTTTAAAACTAACAGTAATTAAGGTGCCAGCAGTTCCAAGGGGAAGCAGTTCTCCAGATTGTGGTGATACAGAGAACTCCTGATCACTTCTATGTATAAAGTATGCACTGAATGGCTCTGGGTACCTTGGAAAAGCAAGAAAACATTCATTATAATTAGTTTTTACTTTCTAGCAAATATTTACAGAGTTATCAAGATGCTACATTGTGAATTGAATGGAGAAGTAAATACAATCTGATAGCGTAGCCGTGATTTTAGTAATACATAATGATGGAATGTCTCGGAAGCATTTCTCTTTCTACTGCACTGATTAACAGGATAGAAATGTCACTAGCAAACTGCAGTTCAATCCGTCACTATGGTTTGGCCTCAAATGCCATTACACCTATGTCACGCAGCATTGTGTGTCCTGGGAAATAAGTAAAGGCCGTACACCTTAAACAGTAAGCGTTATGAAGACTGATAGAAGTAGTTTACTCTTGTTATAGACGTCCTGGAAATTGATTACAACTGTTATTTTTAAATAATTTATCCCCCAAAAAATTCCCATTTTATTTGTTATAATATGGCATACCTAATGCCTAAGAAATTATAATATTTAATTATGTTTTACAATAATGATACAAATAATATTTACAGTTCAGCTGGGGCAATATATTTTGGCTTGTGACAAATAATGCACTGAATTATGTTGACACTGTAGTCCAAATAGATTCCAGAATAATTTTAATGCATAACATACTATAAAAAAACAATTTGTTGCTGGGTAGATATAGAAAAGTGCTACAGAACAAAACCAGCTCAGAAATAACAAAGAATATAATTTCCTTGGTTCGGTGTACATGCATGAAATGCTGGCCTTCACTAGCATACCTTCCACAAATACATGTTATTCCACTATTATGGTACCTGGTAGGTTGAGGTAGCATAAAACTGAATCCAGCTCTATGTTTAGAGATTTTGCAACAGTAGGATTTGCACAATAGTGTGACAATAGTGGTTCCACTAATCTGAACACTAAGGGAATTTAGCATGGAATGGGTAAGTGGAGCTTATTTAGCCATTTAATATCATGTTCCTCCAATTTTTATGTGCAAAGTGAAAAAGTTAAAGTTAGGCAAAGGCCAATCCAAAGTCATAGGCAAAATCATGACAAATAGTGGGAATATCACTCCATGAGGATAAAGAATATGATGACAAAAGTCTGTGCAACAAGTGAAACGTAGGGATAGGGAGAAAAAAAGGAATAACCCCTTAAAACCTTAACAGGGTTTTCCATAACTTGAACACTGATGGCGAATCCTTGAGTTAAGACACCGGTGTGACTGATGAGGTTTTTGAAATTTGCTGTCTACACTGGCCAGTAGAGATAAGCGAATATCCCCAAAATTTTGATTCGGCCGTTTCGCCAAATTTTCCGGAAAAATTCGGTTCGGACCAAATTTATTTGCAGCGCATCGCTATTTAAAAATGCTATTTCTGGACCAAAGAGAGGCTCAATAGGGGTGTAGAACACCTTGCCTTGTCCTAACACACATAGGGAGTATGCTGTGTTAGTGAAATAATACTGTTATTCAGTATGACATGCAGATTGCAGGCATCGCTATTAGAATCACTGCCCCAGAGCATCTGGATGTGGCAGATTTTTTATGTAATTTTAATATAATTTTAATTTATTTTGATATCAATTTCTTTATATTAATCTTATATACATTTTTTGATTACCCATTCTGGTGAGCATCGAGCTGGCGGTCCTCCACCAGGCAAGATACCACCTGTTCCAGCCCCTGCCTCTCAGCGCCCCCCTGACTGTAAAAATGTGAATGTTTCATTTAATCAGTTAAGGTTCATTGTTATCACTCAAAGCTGTTTTATTGGATTCTTGTGATAATTCCACAGGTAATGTGAAGTCGACGACCATAGGGCCTCAGTCTTGAAAAGATTTATATTAGATTCCCAAGTTTAATGTCCCAGCGTTTACTTTGAACTAATACTGTATGACCACAAAACCCAATCTAACAAGGAGTTACATGGTGGCACAATGACAGAGCCTAGAGGTAGCAACATAAGGAGACCATAATCTGGCAGAATGACACAGCCTGGAATTGGCGGCAGCAAGAGGAAACCATATAGTTGCTGAATGACACAGCCTACAGTTGGCGGCAGCATGAGGAGATAGGGCCTCACAATCCCTAAGATTAAAAGATGAATTTTCAAATTTACATTGAAGATTTATGGTAGCTAGTGCTACCATAAAAATTTTTAGGTAATGTCCCAGGACCAGCAACATGAGGAAACCATATAGTAGCTAAATGACACAGCCTGGAGCTGGCAGCAGCATGAGAAGACAATAGGACTTCACAATCCCTAAAATTAAAATATTCATTTTCAAATTTAAATTGAAGATTTATGGTAGCTAGTGCTACCCTAAAACTTTTAAGGTAATGTCCCAGGCCCAGCAGCATGAGTAAACCATATAGTGTCTGAGTGACACATCCTGGAGCTGGCGGCAGCATGAGGAGACAATAGGGCTTCACAATCCCTAAGATTAAAAGATGAATTTTCAAATTTAAATTGAAGATTTATGGTAGCTAGTGCTACCATAAACATTTTCAGGTAATGTCCCAGGCCCAACGGCATCAGTAAACCATATAGTGGCTGAATGACACAGCCTGGAGCTGGTGGCAGCATGAGGAGACAATAGGGCTTCCCAATCCCTAAGAATAAAAGATGAATTTTAATTCTGTCTTTTATTCAATCCCCTGGGGACCCGTGTTTCTAGGGCCATGATCCAGAATATCTCTCGTGCAAGTACTCTTTGACAAAAATCACCACCTCTGTGTGGGAGGGTGACTCGCTCTATACCCTGCACTATTAAGGACGCAGTACTACCTGCATGATACTGTGCACAATGTATAGATAATACATCTATAAATTGAGCACAGTATCATGCAGGTAGTACTGCATTCTTAATAGTGCAGGTATAGAGCGAGTTACCCTCCCACACAGAGGTGGTGATTTTCGGCAAAGAGTACTTGCACAAGAGATATTCTGGATCATGACCCTAGAAACAGGGTCCCCAGGGTATTGAATAAAAGACAGGACACATTACTCTACTATCATTGAATAGGTATACATCCTTGTGCATTACCTGTCTGCTTTTATATCTACAGTATCTCTCATCACTCCTGCCTAACAATAATTACATATATATTTTTCTCAATACATTTTTCTTAATATATTGCTTGCTCAGCTCATTCATTTTGTATTTTCTGTTGCCTATGACATGTCATCTAATGATTACCACATTTGGCAGCAGAATAAAAATCTTTGTTCTTTTTGATATTTATGTGGATTTTGGTACTTTTTAGTATGTATGGGTTAAAGTGCCCTGGGATAGGTGTTTCCCATATTCCCTAGGTCACTTCCCCTATTTAACTGAAGAACTTCATTTCTTATGTTGTATGACTAAGGGCGATGAAGCCTGAAACACGTCATTCCTTGTTCACTGTTGTGTCTCCTGACTTTTACTGAAATAAACGGGACTCTGCACTTTACTACATCAATGCTGGCTTTTGCTTCTGTTTGCATTGGACTTTTGGTGCTGCCATACATCTGCCGTGCTGTGGATGGGATCCGCCTGTGGTGAGCTGGCCGACCTATTCTATCTGTTCCAATAGTGGCTGAATGGCACAGCCTGGAGTTGGCGGCAGCATGGGGAGAACATATAGTGGCTGAATGATACAGCGTGGAGGTGGCGGCAGCATAAGGAGAATATATAGTGGCTGAATGGCACATCCTGGAGTTGGAAGCAGCATGAGGAGACCATATATTGGCTCAATGGCACAGCCTGGAGTTGACAGCAGCATGAGGAGACCATATAGTTGCTGAATGACACAGCCTGGAATTGGCAGCAGCATGAGTAGAACATATAAAGGCTGAATAACACAGCGTGGATATGGCAGTAGCATGAGGAGAACATATGGTGGCAGAATGAGACAGCCTGGAGGTGGCAGTAGCAGCGATGGATGGCAATACCAGTACCCAGTGACGAAGGTGGATGAAAAAAGGTCTGATGCGGAGGAATGTTTGTAACTGGGGAGCAGTGCCTTAAATCTGTTTGGCACTATCCATATTTGTGAAGTGTTGGTGTGGCACCATGGTCAATCTACTCTGATGCATCAGGGATTGGTGGGTGGAAATCCTGGCTGATCCATGCCTGATTCATTTTTCGTGGACAGACAAGTTATCCTTGGGGTGACTATGGCCCCCGCCACACTAAACACTCACTCTGATGGCACACTTCTGGCCAGGCAGGACAGCTTTTCCAGGGCAAAATCTGCTAGTTGCGGCCACAAATCAAGTTTGGCTGCCCAGAAGTCCAGCGGATATTCAAGGTGTGTTGGCATGGGTATGTCAAGGTATGCCACCACCTGCAGGTCCTGCTCCAGGTCTACCTGCTGCTGATGAGTTGCTTCACTATGCGGGTGAAGAAAGGTACTCATCAGCGACTGTAGACTCAGGCTGCTGCTGATGGAGCTGGTACTGCTCCTGCTACCCCACCCCTCCCCAGCAGCCATGGCAGTGGAAGGAGAGCGCAGAGGGCCCCCCCGAGTCAGACCTGCAAGAAGATGGACTATGGCCCTGATAGGCATCAGCCAACTGACTACGTAGGATGTCTCTGTAGTAGGTCAATTTGTCCTCCCTCTACGTGGGTGTAAAAAAGGTCCCCATTTTGTGCCGGAAGCAAGGATCCAATAACGTGGAGAGCCAGAAGTCATCCCGCTGCCAAATGGTGACAATTCGGCAGTCATTACGCAAGCAACTGAGCATGCATCGTGCCATTTGTGCAAGTGACTCGGAGGGACTCCCTGCCCCCATCTCCACTGCATACTGCATTGGTGTGTCTGGTTCCTCTGTCTCGCCTTCCCCATAACCCTCTAGCTCCTCTGGCTGCTCCGGCTCCTCCTCTCCTGACAGATGACTAGAAAACCTAAACTGTGCTCAACTGTGCCCCTCCCCTCCTCCTCCTCCAATTCAACTCCCACAGGGCTCATGTGGCCATGAGATGTAGGTGCCACGTCTCCAGTGCCCTGACCAGCCATTGTTTCCAAGACGAGTTGTGGGAAATGAAGCAGTGGAATGACATTGTTTATCCTGTAATCTTGGCGACTGACTAATAATGTGGCTCCCTCAAAGGGCCTGAGCAAACGGCAGGTGTCAAGTATGAGCTGCCACTGGTTAACATTGAAGTTACACAAGGGAGTCCCCCTATCCGCTGGGATCATCAAGAAATCGGTGATGGCTTTTCCCTGTTCGTATAGTGGGTAAAACATATGGAGGGTGGAATTCCAATGTGTGGCAATGTCGCAAATCAGACTATGTTGGGGGATACCGTTCTGATGCTGCAGCTCAAGGAGGGTGTGATTTGCGGTGTTTGAGTGGCCGAAGTGCATGCAAAGTTTCCTTCCCATTTTTAGGATGTCTTGCAAATGGGGGAAACACTTCAGGAACCGCTTGACAACCAGATTGAACACATGTGCCATGCAGGGAGCATGGCTCAGCCTTCCTTGTCACAGCACAGGCAATATGTTCCTCCCGTTGTCAGTCACCATGGTTCCCATTTCCAATTTTCATGGAGTAAGCCATGCTCCGATTTTTTTATGAATGACTTTTAGCAGTTCCTCACGTGTGACTCCGTTTGCCAAATACGTGAAGAACAGCGTGACACCGCCGTGCCCTGCAAACATGGTATGCTGAAGGGGCACTGAGACTTGTCCGTGCAGCGGTGACTGAGGACACAGTGGAGGATGCGGAGTCGCACACTGTCACAGGACCAATGGCCTGAGAGCGTGGAGGAGGAAACGGCGTGACCTGTCCAAGTTGGTGTTGTGGCTGTGCAGGAACCACATTCACCCAGTGGGCCGTAAAGGACATGTATTGTGCCCGACCATAGTTACAGCTCCAGACGTCAGCACTGCCTTGCACTTTGGTACAGATCGACAGGCTCAAGGACTGGCTCACCTTCTCTTCCACAAACTTGTGCAGGGCTGGTACTGCCTTCTTCACAAAGAAATGATGGCTTGGGTCTCCACCTCGGCTTGGCACAAGCCCTCAGTTCTCTGAAAGGTGCAGAGTCCACCACTTGAAAAGGGAGGGGACTGCAGCACAGGCAACTTGGACAGGAGCACATTCAGCCTCTGTGCCGTTGGATGAGTGGGTGCATAGTGTTGTCTCTTGGACATGGCTTTGCCGATGGATTGCTGTCAGAATGACTGACTAAAAGTAGGAGGAGTAGGAACATCTGGAGCGACAGAAGGAGGGTATGACACAGCTCCCTTCGGCTGAGATGGTGGAGCCTTGGTTGGCTGAAAGAGGGAGCAGCATGCCACTGGGTAATGCAGCAGGCTGGACCACCACATTAGAGCCACAGTTCTCCCAGGCTTATTTTATGGTGGCACGGCATATGTTAACGCAGGGTCGTGGTGCCAACATTGGGACCCTGGCCAAGTGTCACCTTCTGCCGACATATCTTGCATGTGGCTATGTTAACCTCCTCCGGATGCTTGATGAAAAACTGCCACACCGCCGAGTAGCTGATTTTGCCACCAACAGTCCGTACTAATTGACTGCTACTGCCGCCGTCTCCAGGAACCCCTGTTCCACTAACTCCCGGGAAGGTAGGCTGCCGTGAAGCAGGTGGTCTCCCCCTGGCACATTTGGGTCCATAATTTCCACTTCTGCAACCATGCTGATTGCCAACCATGCTACCACCTTGCTGGCTCAGCTGTTGCCTCACGGGAAACCTGCAACCCTCTTCTCCTGATGATGATGAAGCCCCTTCTGCACCCGGCTCCCAATTGCGATCGGCTTCATCATCATCAACAAGTGTCTGCACGTCACTGATGTCCTCCTCTGGTTCCTCAACAGTGTATGCTTCAGGACCCTGAACGCTGGCAACACCACCTCCCACGTCACTTTCCTCATCACTACTTGCCCGCCTAGCGGAGGAAGCGGTGGATGTCTCCTCCACTTCTTGGCTGGGCAGTAGCTGCTGACTGTCCTGTATTAGATCATCCTCACTGAATAGTGGAGCTGAACCCACAGCATAAGATACTACTTTAGGGGAGGGAACAGCATAGGACAGAGGCAATGGGAAGACAGGGACTGCTCCCAGGCCATGCCAACTGAGGGTTGTGTCTGAGGAACCCACCGACTGTTGATTGGGGGTATGAGATGTCACTTGTGATGAAGTGGATGACTGTGTTAACCAATCGATGAAGGCAGATGGGTTGCTGGTCGAGACAAGACCGGTAGCTGATCATGCCTCTCGCTGCGACTCCTGCTGCCAATCGCCCCTAGTCTGCTGCAACCTCTGCCTGTGCCTGATGAATTTAGGCCTCTGCCACTCCTCGGTGCATGTCCTGGCACTTCTCTGCCTGACATACTTAGTGCGTATATGAGTGAAATACAATACGCTTCACTACGCTTAAAACAGTATTTGTCTAGAACAGCAGCAGGTATGTACTTTTGGCTGGCCTTTCACAGTATCTAGGCCCTTAAGAGTTTATCAGGAAGAAAATGGTACAACACTTTGATGTACGTATGTGGTATGCACTTATGAGGGCAAAAAAAATGTGCTACAGTAAGCTTTAAAAAGTCTTCGTATAAAACACCAGCCGGTGAGCCCTTTTGGCTGCCCTTTCACAGTACCTAGGCCCTTGAGACTTTATCATGAAAAAAATGGAACAACACTTTGATGTACGTATGTGGTATGCACTTATGAGGGTAGTGCATACAAGTTAAAAGTTTTTGCGCACAACACCATCAGTAGACACCAGTGCTGCAGCACACAGTCGCTGTGTACTACAGCCAAAATTGCACAATCTCACTCCCTTCCCTATCAGTGCTTCTAGCCAGGAATTGTGCTTGAGCTGAATCACTGCTGTTCTTCTGTGCAACACACTGCTCTCTGATCCTCTCTATAATAGAAAGCTGTAGACAGTGACTGGGAGGTGGATTGCTGCAGTTAGCATGCTTTTCTGTGACAAGCAAACTGCTCACTGTCAAACAGAACACTGACTTGACTAGGAGGTAAATCGCTGCTGGAAAAAGCTTTTCTGTGTAACACACACATGGCTGTCTGTCCCTATGTATCTCTCTGCAGTGTAAGGATGAAGTGACATGCCGCAATATGGCTGCCGTTTATATAGGATTGTGACATCACAGGGGTGACTGGCTGCTGATAGGCTGCATTCTGCATGTGGTTCAGGGTCATCCCGCCTACCCTTGTTCCCACCTTTCCAGGATTCCTTGCCCCATGTCCTCACATGTGGATATGCCATTTTAGATGCCCCAGAGACTAGACCACAATAAATGGAGTTTAACCCCTTAACGACGCAGGACGTATATTTACGTCCTGCGCCGGCTCCCGCGATATGAAGCGGGATCGCGCCGCGATCCCGCATCATATCGCGTGGGTCCCGGCGCTAATCAACGGCCGGGACCCGCGGCTAATACCACACATCGCCGATCGCGGCGATGTGCGGTATTAACCCTTTAGAAGCGGCGGTCAAAGCTGACCGCCGCTTCTAAAGTGAAAGTGAAAGTGACCCGGCTGCTCAGTCGGGCTGTTCGGGACCGCCGCGGTGAAATCGCGGCGTCCCGAACAGCTGATCGGACACCGGGAGGGCTCTTACCTGCCTCCCCGGTGTCCGATCGACGAATGACTGCTCCGTGCCTGAGATCCAGGCAGGAGCAGTCAAGCGCCGATAATGCTGATCACAGGCGTGTTAATGCACGCCAGTGATCAGCATTAGAGATCAGTGTGTGCAGTGTTATAGGTCCCTATGGGACCTATAACACTGCAAAAAAAAAGTAAAAAAAAAGTGTTAATAAAGGTCATTTAACCCCTTCCCTAATAAAAGTTTGAATCACCCCCCTTTTCCCATAAAAAAAATAAAACAGTGTAAAAAAAATAAAAAATAAACATATGTGGTATCGCCGCGTGCGTAAATGTCCGAACTATAAAAATATATCATTAATTAAGCCGTACGGTCAATGGCGTACGCGCAAAAAAATTCCAAAGTCCAAAAAAGCGTATTTTGGTCACTTTTTATATCATTAAAAAATGAATAAAAAGTGATCAAAAAGTCCGATCAAAACAAAAATCATACCGATAAAAACTTCAGATCACGGCGCAAAAAATGAGTCCTCATACCACCCCATACATGGAAAAATAAAAAAGTTATAGGGGTCAGAAGATGACATTTTTAAACGTATAAATTTTCCTGCATGTAGTTATGATTTTTTCCAGAAGTGCAACAAAATCAAACCTATATAAGTAGGGTATCATTTTAACCGTATGGACCTACAGAATAATGATAAGGTGTAATTTTTACCGAAATATGCACTGCGTAGAAACGAAAGCCCCCAAAAGTTACAAAATGGCGTTTTTTTTTCGATTTTGTCACACAATGATTTTTTTTTCCGTTTCGCCGTGCATTTTTGGGTAAAATTACTAATGTCACTGCAAAGTAGAATTGGCGACGCAAAAAATAAGCCATAATATGGATTTTTAGGTGGAAAATTGAAAGGGTTATGATTTTTAAAAGGTAAGGAGGAAAAAACGAAAGTGCAAAAACGGAAAAACCCTGAGTCCTTAAGGGGTTAATGAAGCGATTTGCACGATACAATAGCGGTGATATTCGCATTGGTTTCGAATCAAATTTTCCATGAAATTCGTAATGAATTTGGATTCGACAGATTCGATTTGATCATCTCTACTGTCCAGTCAACTATATGTGGTAGTACAGGTCACAGACACAGCTTCACTCATATGTATGGGGCCATGACTTTGTCTTTAATACAAGGGTTGCCTTTCTTGCTGGATTGCAACAGCTTCATCAAACTCCAAAAAGTGGGGGCCAGGGTGTTAAATACTCACCAATTGACTCTATCCTGTGGCCTATCCTGTGTCCCACAAAACCCCTTTAACATTCTGGGACCTCAAAAAAGTAACCTGTCTTAATGGGAATGAACATAATAAATATGTGTTTTAGGATAAGCTCTTACTATAGTTAGAACAAGGTAGGAGGAATTGTTCCAGAAACATAAAACACATCGCCCTGTTGAAATCAGGATTAAGTTAAAATCTAAATAGCCTTTTCATATAACAGGATTTCCCCTTTATTTAATCGCTCCTTTTGACTTTAAACAAGTTTTCAATGTTAACCAAGAAATCCAGATGCGATGCAAACCAAATAAATACAATCATATTTAATGTTCTAATCAAACTCTAATTCTCCCTTGCTACTAAAGTGAAATTCATACAAATAACCTGCTCCTACACTGTGACCTAACCTCAGCAAATCTCTGCCAATTAGAAAAATAATTGGATCTGTAAATGCCTACTAAAATAATTATAGGCTGGAATACAAGCCCAATTAACAATTAATAGTAAACTTATATTTAAAAGTTAGAAAAACAAATAATGAGTTTTACAGGGCACGGCTACCAGGCTGGAATATCATTCTGTTGTTCTCAGACCAACAATCCGTTATCTCATGAAAACTGTCCTCTACGGTTTAACAATGTGGTAAGATAAGAATGCATTCAAGCATTATGTGTAAAATAATGATAACACACTGTCCTCCCCATGCTCATACACTGTGCAGCCAAGCCATGGTTTACCACTAAGTGCAGACAAGCATGGCAAAAAAAAACTATTAAACCACAAGCAGCTCTTACAGCTTGGCCTCAATATGTACGAGCACCCTTTAAAGGTGTACTCCAGAGGAAAACATTTATTTTTTTCAAATCATCTAGTTCCAGAAAGTTAAACAGATTTGTAAATTACTTTTATTAAAAAAAATCTTAATCCTTCCATTATTTATAAGCTGCTGTATGTCCCGGGGGAAGTTGAGGTCTTTGTGGTTGTTCTTTTCAGTCTGACCACACTGCTCTCTGCTGACACCTCTGTCCATGTTAGGAACTGTCCAGAGCAGGAGAGGTTTGCTATGGGGATTCACTCCTGCTCTGGACATATCCTGACACATACAGAGATGTCAGCAGAGAGCACTGTGGTCACGCTGAAAAGAATAACTCAACTTCCAATGGAACATACAGCAGCTGATAAGTACTGGAAGGATTAAGATTTTTTTAATAGAAGAAATTTACAAATCTGTTTAACTTTCTGGCACCAGTTGATTTGTAAAAAATAATTCCATTGGAGTACCCCTTTAACCCCTTAAGGACCAAGGGCGTACAGGTACGCCTTTGCTCCCTGGTACTTAAGGACCAAGGGCGTACCTGTACGCCCGTGGGAATGTCGGCCCACGCCGCACGCCGGGCAGGGACCGGGTCGGGGTGATTGCTGATATCTATCAGCAGGCACCCCGCGCAAATGCCCAGGGGGGTCATTACACCCCCCCATGTCGGCGATCGGCGCAAATCGCAAGTGAATTCACACTTGCGATTTGCGCCGATTCCGGGTCATTACGGGTCTATGGTGACCCGGAATAGAAGGGGGATCGCGGATGTCCTAGACACCCACGATCCCCCTGTAGCGATAGGAATGAGGTGGCAGAGGTGCCACCCCTCTTATCTCTGCTATTGGTGGTCTAGACGTGACCACCAATAGCAGATCGGGGGCGGAGGGGTTTACTTTCGGTTTCCCCGTCCTGCCCACCCACAATAGGCGGGGCAGGACGGGGAAACCGACAGGGACCGGCGCCGAAGATCCACTTACCCATCGGCGACGGCAGCGGGCGACGATCAGCGGCGGCAGCGGGCGACGATCGGCGGAAGAAGAGGGCGGCGACGCAGCTTCCTGGATCCGACGGAAGCCGGTGAGTTACTTAGCAACATCTGGAGGGCTACAGTCTGAGACCACTATAGTGGTCTCTAAACTGTAACCCTCCAGATGTTGCAAAACTACAACTCCCAGCATGCCCAGAGAGCTGTTTAGGCTTGCTGGGAGTCGCAGTTTTGCAACAGCTGGAGGTCTACAGTTTGAGACCACTGCAAAGTGATCTCTATACTGTGCACCTCCAGATCTTGCAAAACTACAACTCCCAGCATGCCCACACAAAAGTTTGCTGTCTGGGCATGCTGGGAGTTGTAGTTTTGCAACATCTGGAGGCCCACAGTTTGGAGACCACTATACAGTGGTCTCTAAACTATAGCTCTCCAGATGTTGCAAAACTGCAACTCCCAGCAAGCCTAAACAGCAAACAGCTGTCTCTGCATGCTGGGAGTTGTAGTTGCGATCCCTCCAGCTGTTGCATTACTACATCTACCAGCATGCCTTTTGGCGATCAGTACATGCTGGAAGTTGAAGTTTTGCAACAGCTGGAGGCACACTGGTTGGAAAATACTGAGTTAGGTAACAGAACCTAACTGAAGGTTTTCCAACCAGTGTGCCTCCAGCTGTTGCAAAAGTACAACTCCCAGCATGCACGGTCTGTCAGTACATGCTGGGAGTTGTAGTTTTGAAACAGCTGGAGGTTTGCCCCCCCATGTGAATTTACAGGGTACATTCACACTGGCGGGTTTACAGTAAGTTTTCTGCTTCAAGTATGAGCTGCGGCAAATTTTTCGCCGCAGCGCAAACTCCTAGTGGTAAATTCACTGTAAACCTCCGCCAGTGTGAACGTACCCTAAAAACACTACACTACACTACACTTACACATAATAAAGGGTAAAACACTACATTTACACCCCCTTACACTGTCCCCCCAATAAAAATAAAAAACGTATTGTACGGCAGTGTTTCCAAAACAGAGCCTCCAGCTGTTGCAAAACAACAACTCACAGCATTTCCGGACAGCCACTGACTGTCCAGGCATGCTGGGAGTTTAGCAACAGCTGGAGGCACCCTGTTTGGGAATCACTGGCGTAGAATACCCCTATGTCCACCCCTGTGCAATCCCTAATTTAGTCCTCCAATGCGCATGGCTCTCTCTCACTTAAGAGCCCTGTTGTATTTCAAGGAAACAGTTTAGTGCCACATATGGGGTATCTCCGTACTCGGGAGAAATTGCACTACTAATTTTTATTTATTTTTTCCTTTTACCCCTTATGAAAAAGAAAAGTTGGGGTCTACACCAGCCTGTTAGTGTAAAAAAAAAATTTTTTTTACACTAATGGTGTTATCCTTTACTTTTTATTTTCCCGGGAGGTAAAAGGAAAAAAAGACCCCCAAAATTTGTAACGCAATTTCTCCTGAGTACGGAAATACCCCATATGTAGGCGTAAAATGCTCTGCGGGCGCACAACAAGGCTCAGGAGTGAGAGCGCACCATGTACATTTGAGGCCTAAATTGGTGATTTGCACAGGGGTGGCTGATTTTACAGCGGTTCTGACATAAACCCAAAAAAATAAATACCCACATGTGACCCCATTTTGGAAACGACACCCCTCACGGAACGTAACAAGGGGTATAGTGAGCCTGAACACCCCACAGGTGTTTGACAAATTTTCATTAAAGTTGGATGGGAAAATGAAAAAAAAAAATTTTTTCAATAAAATGCTGGTGTCACCCTAAAGTTTTCATTTTCACAAGGGAAAAAAAAAAAAGCCCCCCAAAATTTGTAACCCAATTTCTTCTGAGTAAGAACATACCCCATATGTGGATGTAAAGTGCTCTATGGGTGCACTACAATGCTCAGAAGAGAAGGAGCGCCATTGAGATTTTGAAGAGAAAATTTGTCCGGAATTGAAGGCCACTTGTGTTTACAAAGCCCCCATGGTACCAGAACAATGGGCCCCCCCCATATGTGACCCCATTTTGGAAACTACACCCCTCATGTAATGTAATAAGGCATACAGTGAGCATTTACGCCCCACAGGTGTCTGACAGAATTTTGGAACAGTGATCCGTGAAAATGAAAAATTTAATTTTCCATTTCCACAGCCCACTGTTCCAAAGATCTGTCAAACGCCAGTGGGGTGTAAATGCTCACTGCACCACTTATTAAATTCTGTGAGGGGTGTAGTTTCCAAAATAGGGTCACATGTGGGGGGGGTCCACTGTTCTGGCACCACGGGGGGCTTTGTAAATGCACATGGCCCCTGACTACCATTCCAAATGAATTCTCTTTCCAAAAGCTCAATGGTGCTCCTCCTCTTCTGAGCATTGTAGTTCGCCCGTAGTGCACTTCAGGTCAACTTATGGGGTAACTCAATACTCAGAAGAGATGGGGTTACAAATTTTGGGGGGTATTTTCTGCTATTAACCCTTGCTAAAATGTGAAATTTTGGGGGAAACACACATTTTAGTGAAAAAAAAAATTTTTTTACATATGCAAAAGTCGTGAAACCCCTGTGGGGTATTAAGGCTCACTTTATTCCTTGTTACATTCCTGAAGGGGTCTAGTTTCCAAAATGGTATGCCATGTGTTGTTTTTTTTGCTGTTCTGGCACCATAGGGGCTTCCTAAATGCGACATGCCCCCCAAAAACCATTTCTGAAAAACTTACTCTCCAAAATCCACTTGTCGCTCCTTCGCTTCTAAGCCCTCTACTGCGCCCACCGAACAATTTACATAGACATATGAGGTATGTCCTTACTCGGGAGAAAATGGGCTACAAATATAAGTAAAAATTCTAAAATTGGGTTCACAAGAACATGCGAGTGTAAAAAATGAAGATTGTGAATTTTCTCCTTCACTTTGCTGCTATTCCTGTGAAACACCTAAACGGTTAAAACACTTACTGATTGTCATATTGAATACTTTGGGGGGTGTAGTTATAATGAGGTAATTTGTGGGGTATTTCTAATATGAAGACCCTTCAAATCCACTTCAAACCTGAACTGGTCCCTGAAAAAAAGCGAGGTTCAAAATTTTGTGAAAAATTTGAAAATTGCTGCTGAACTTTGAAGCCCTTTGGTGTCTTTCAAAAGTAAAAACATGTCAATTTTATGATGCAAACATAAAGTAGACATATTGGAAATGTGAATAAAAAAAAATTATTTTGAATATCCATTTACCTTACAAGCAGAAAGCTTCAAAGTTAGAAAAATGCAAAATTTTCAAATTTTTCACCAAATTTTGGGATTTTTCACCAAGAAAGGATGCAAGTTACCACAAAATTTTACCACTATGTTAAAGTAGAATATGTCACGAAAAAACTATCTCGGAATCAGAATGATAACTAAAAGCATTCCAGAGTTATTAATGTTTAAAGTGACAGTGGTCAGATGTGCAAAAAACGCTCTGGTCCTAAGGTGTAAAATGGCCTGGTCCTTAAGGGGTTAAAGGAAAAGGAAGGGAGATTCATCTTTAGTAAATAATTTGATGTCTTTGTCCGCCCTCATATCATCATAGTCATTATTACCTGTGTATCTTGTACCTCCCATATGCGTAGGCATTATACACACCAATGTAACATGTTCTATAAAAAAAAAAAGTGTAGCAATAGCACTTGAAATGGTGTGAAAATAAATCAATAAATGATATTACCTTGTCTGACTGGTTAGTCTGAAACCAACAGCTGATTCTTTGTTAAGTCCAACTGCTTCAATCTGAATGACATCATCTACATTTGGTTCAGTGGATACAAACTGAATAGGAAACTTCCATATTCCGCCAGTTACACACTGTACAACTAGTACAGCAGAGTGCCTGAGATGAAAATAATAAAAAGCAACACAATAATGAATGTGTACTGGTAACTGGAAAAAGATGCAGAAAGTAGAACAATACTAGTGTTAAAGGGGTTATCCAGGAAAAAAACTTTTTTTTATATATCAACTGGCTCCAGAAAGTTAAACAGATGTGTAAATTACTTCTATTAACACATATTAATCCTTTCAGTACTTATGAGCTGATGAAGTTGAGTTGTTCTTTTCTGTCTAAGTGCTCTCTGATGACACGTGTCTCGGGAACCGCCCAGTTTAGAAGCAAATCCCCATAGCAAACCTCTTCTACTCTGTCCAGTTCCTGAGACAAGCAGAGATGTCAGCAGAGAGCACTGTTGCCAGACAGAAAACAACAACTCAACTTCAGCAGCTGATAATTATTGAAAGAATTAAGATTTTTTAATAGAAGTAATTTACAAATCTGTTTAACTTCCTGGAGCCAGTTGATATATATATATATATATATATATATATATATATATATATATATATATATATATATATATAAATATATATATATATATATATATATATAAAAAAAAAAAAAAAAGTTTTTCCCTGGAATACCCCTTTAAATGGGCACTGTCATCAACTTTAAAAAAAAAAAAATTTTAGTACATATGTACTACAACATATCTCTAATATATTTTCATTATTTTTTTTCTTATTAAAATGTTTAAATTAACGTTTGAAAACCGGCCACTAGGGGTCTCCCTCCTAGTGGCCGGCTGCAGGCTGGCGTGACGTTACGCCTGAATTCGGACCGATGCCAGCCATCGGTCCTTATTCATTCAGAATGCGCTCGCTCCCTGCCTGTCAATCAGACAGGCGGGAGCGAGCGAATTGGCTCCCTGGCCTCAGACGCCGGCCACTCCTCCCGCACCATGCCGCTGATACTGCTGGACTCTGCAGTTTGTATGTATGGGGATCGGGGTTTAAACACGGGGGTTGCGGGGAGAGCGGGGCTTGGGGTTTCAACACGGGGGTTGCGTGATCGGGGTTTCAACACTGGGGCTGGGGTTTTAACACGGGGGGGGGGGGGGGGGAACGGGGTAGCACCGTGCAGCGCCCATGGCCCTAACTTATTGTTTTCAACACAGGGTGCCTCCAGCTGTTTCCCCACTACAACTCCAAGCATGCCCTGACAGCCAATAGATGTCAGGGCAAGCTGGGAGTTGCAGTGGTGAAACAGCTGGAGGCACCCTGTGTAGAAGAACTAGGGGCAGAAGTGTCGGGCCCAGCAGGCATCAGTGACGTCTGCCTGCTGGGGAAGTCTGCCTGGTAGTTAGCACACTACCAGGTAGACAAAAATACCTTTTTAATATAGTAAAAAAAAAAATGTTAAGCAGGGAGGGGCTTAGGGATAGATGGGCAATAGGCAGGGACAGAAAAAAAATATATAGGATGGTGGGAGCTACACATTAAGGGATGGTAATTGTATGGTGCAATGGTTTCTATATAGAGGTTTAATATGCATTGTATATAATTCTCTATTGTGGAGATTTATCAAAACCTATGAAGAGGAAAAGTTGCCCAGTTGTCCATAGCAACCAATCAGATTGCTTCTTTCATTTTTGAAAGGGCCTCACAAAAATAAAAGAAGCAATTTGATTGGTTGCCATGGGCAACTAGTTAAATCTCCCCCTATGTGTGTAAATTATCAAGGTAAACATTTCCCTATAACACCCTACTAGGAAAAGCCAGATCTATAAACAAACTAATATACAGCCAGTCTCATCTTGATCCCTGTTGAGTTAAGATATTGTACAGCATTCCTGATTTTGGTACACAAAGTAAATTCAACATTACTCCTTAATTACCAGCCTTATCATGATTCCTGGGGCAAGAGGATATTTAGACACAACACATTGCTAATGAGAAAAGATTAATTTATATGTAATTTTCTTTTAAAGTGGTACTCCGGTGAAAAACATTTTTTTTTTTTTTTAAATCAACTGGCGCCAGAAAGTTAAACAGATTTGTAAATTACTTCTATTTAAAAATATTAATCCTTCCAGTACTTATCAGCTGCTGTATACTACAGAGGAAGTTCTTTTCTTTTTTAATTTCTTTTCTGTCTGATCACAGTGCTCTCTGCGGACACCTCTGTCCATGTCAGGAACTGTCCAGAGCAGAAAAAGTTTGCTATGGGAATTTGCTGCTGCTCTGGACAGTTCCTGACATGGACAGAGGTGTCCGCAGAGAGCACTGTGGTCAGATAGAAAAGAAATTAAAAAAGAAAAGAACTTCCTCTGTAATATACAGCAGCTGATAAGTACTGGAAGGATTAAGATTTTTAAATAGAAGTAATTTACAAATCTGTTTAACTTTCTGGCACCAGTTGATAAAAAAAAATAAAAAAAATAATAATATAATAATGTTTTGCCCGAAGATGCCTGGTATTAACCCTTCAGCCGCGGCGATCAAAGTTGACCGCCGTGTCTGAAGTTAAAAGGAAACCATCCCAGCAGCTCAGTGGGGCTGTTCGGGACTGCCGCTGTGAAATTCCTGAACAGCTTGCAGGACACGAGGAAGATCCCTACCTGCCTCCTGTGTGTCTGGTCGCCGAATTACTGCTCTGTGTCTGAGATCCAGGCAGGAGCAGTCGAGTGGCGATAACACTGATCAATGCCATGTTAATGCATGGCAGTGATTAGTGTATGAAATCAGTGTGTGCAATGTTATAGCCCCCTATGGGGGCTACAACATTGCAAAAAAAAAAGTAAAACTAAAGTGTTAATAAATGTGATTTAACCCCTCCCCTAATAAAAGTCAGAATCACCCCCCTTTTCCCATATAAAAAAAAATATACTATGTAAATAAAAATTAATATTAACATATGTGGTATCGCCGCATGCGCAAATGTCTGAACTATAAAAATATATTGTTAATTAAACCGCGCGGTCAATGGCATACACGTACAAAAAATTCCAAAGTTCAAAATAGCGTATTCTTGGTGACTTTTTATTCCATAAAAAATGAATAAAAAGCGATCAAAAAGTCTGATCAAAACAAAAATGGTACCGATAAAAACATCAGATCATGGCGCAAAAAATTAGCCCTCATAAATCCCCATATGCAGAAAAATAAAAAAGTTATAGGGGTCAGAAGAGGACATTTTTAAACATATAAATTTCCCTGCATATTTATGATTTTTTCCAGAAGTACAACAAAATCAAACCTATGTAGGGTATCATTTTAATCGTATGGACCTACAGAATAATGATTTCTTACCGAAAAATGCACTGCAAAGTCGAATTGGTGGCACAAAAACTAAGCCATAATATGAATTTTTAGGTAGAAAATTGAAATGATTATGATTTTTAAAATGTAAGGCGGAAAAAACAAAAATGGTAAAACTGAAAAACACTGAGTCCTTAAGGGGTTAAAGCTGCACATTTCCTGTCTTCTAATGGGATCAAGAATAATTCCAAGCATGCAATTCTACATATGTAACACTTTACCTCATTGACTTATAGGGTGCAAAAATGATGTTGAAAATTAATGTGACAATCCCAGATGGTGTATCACGTTCCTTTCTCACTAGTTCAATCCCCACAGATGGTTCCAGCTGGGATTTTGACTCTTCAGATTCATACCTAATCTCATATAAAAATTCTTCTGCGGTACTGAATCCTAATATTAGAAAAAGTGGTTAATGGCTTTGTTGACAGTGTTACAAACATAAGTGACATGAATAGGCTTTCTTATGCACTACATCCTGTCTATACAAACATTTGCATATGTATCTCTCTCTCTCTCTCTCTCTCTCTCTCTCTCTCTCTCTCTCTCTCTCTCTCTCTCTCTCTCTCTCTCTCTCTCTCTCTCTCTCTCTCTATATATATATATATATACAGTATATATATATATATATATATATATATATATTTTTTTTTTTTTTTTTTAACAGAGCCATACAGGGATAGATTCCTGGGATGTATAGTATATACATTAATTTTTATTTTTCAAGTTATATTGGGATGTACAGTATATACATTAATATTTATTAATAACCAGCATTGGACAAAGATATTTACACCAGAGGTATTTTTTCAAAGGGTCCATCCTTCACCTATAGTGCACAAATGCATGTCCAATGATCTATGTTGCAGATAAAAGTGCCTAATATGAAAGTTATTAAAAAGTATGATAACGTATCTCAGTATACAAATAGGATAATTTAGGAGTATTTAAATTGGATATTACCACTGGTTGATTTTAAAGCTTTTATCAATATCATATTTTCAGCTATTATAACATGTTTCTTACCATAGTATTGTTTTTATATCTAATTTTTTGCAGCATAGCCTTTCACATGGTAGCAAACAAGCCTTAATAAACATAAAGGTCTTATCACAGCCACGGTATTACTTTAATATATCAGTTATAAAGAAGCAAAAATAATCTCAAAGTTTAATATGAAAAAAGTACAGACTGTTCTTAGCTTTATGACAGAGATGAGAAACACAAAATTAAAAAAAGAACACTACTTTTTGTTTCAGTGTTCCCTAAGGCTGTTGTATAATAGTATTTCTCAAAAAGATGTTTCCAACTTGGAAAAAAAACGAACATTGCCAATCATTAAAAAATCATTTGAAAACGTGTCATAAAAGTATAAAAGCTAAAATAATGGAAAATAACATTTTCTTCTGTAAACTTAAGTGATTTACACATTTATCATAATTTGTATTACATTACATTAAGTTTCAAAGACATTATTTAATATTTTATTTATTCTTATGTTACAAAAACTGTTGTATAATATCCACACCTAGCACAAATCATTTCTTTAAAAAGGCATGCTCCATAAAAATGGCATTGGTATTAAATATTATGGCCAGCATTTATCATTGTAGGTGTAAGTGAAGCATTTATCATTGTAGGTGTAAGTGAAGCATTTTTCTACACTTTTTTGTGTGCTGGTAATGTGTAGGAGCAACAAATTTATTAAATGGTCACAGAGCATATGATACATTTTGTGCAGGTCACATTTTCTGAAATTTCTCTCTTCACATACACCAAAAAGCTAAGCTAAGTCTGGGCTGGTGTAGTTTTAGAGACTTTTCAGTGGCTTTGCACCTTTATGGCTCCTTTTCACAAAAAGGCGCAATTCAAAAAACTCTTCCATATCATGTGTATTGCCAAAATCAGTGGATTGCAATCCAAAATCAGCAGAAATGGGTAAACCAAAAGGTGGAAAAGAGGCGCAAATAAGGCCAGCTTGCACCATTTTTGCGCCTTTTCTACACACAAAAAACTGTCGGCCTATATGTCTTTGGAACACTAGTACCATTTTTTTTATTGCACTGCAAGCATTTTATTACAGAAAATGTACCTAGAGCCTACCAGCTAGGATTAAAGACAAAGCTAAAAAGGCTCTTCCATCTATATATATAAAACTCAATGGCCCTCATTTACTATTGCAAACCTGTCATGTTTTGTTGGGTTGTGCGCGCATTGTGCCAGAAATTCTGTCCACGCCAGAATTTGCACCAGAATTGAGAAAAACCGGACTAACTCTCCATTTTACTGAGAAACCTGAAAAAGGGGCTTTGCTGTCAGGGAAAGGGGGCGTGGTCACATAAAAGGGGCGTGTTCCCGGCATTTTCACAAAAAAACAACATATTTACTAAGGTTTCCACAGAAAATGTAGTGGATTTAAGCTGAGGAAAACCCGACAGATTTACCCCTTGAGGACCAAGCCCATTTTCATCTTAACCCCTAAAGGACCCAGCCCATTTATACCTTAAGGACCCGGCCATTTTTTAAACATCTGACCACTGTCACTTTAAACATTAATAACTCTGGCATGCTTTTACTTTTTAACATTTTATTTTAAATTTAAAATGTTGCATTTTTATTACTTTGAAGCTCTCTGCTTACAAGGCAAATGGATATTCCAAATAAATTATATATTGATTCACATATACAATATGTCTACTTTATGTTTGCATCATAAAGTTACCATGTTTTTACTTTTGGAAGATATCAGAGGGCTTCAAATTTCAGCAGCAATTTTCCAATTTTTCACAAAATTTTCAAAATCAGAATTTTTCAGGGACCAGTTCAATTTTATGAAGAGTCTCCTAGGACTGTATCCACCTTTTCCAGCCCACGGGAGCACCTGAAAGCTGAACTAATTTATGCAGGATAAGTCATCAACTGCCGAGCCGAGAAGTTCGTGATAAATCGAATTTACTGTAAGTTTGCTCATCTCTATTAGTAACCCTTGAGGTGTTTCACAGGAATTACAGCAAAGTGAAGGAGAAAATTCTAAATCTAAATTTTTGTTACACTAACATGTTCTTGTGGACCCGGTTTTTGAATTTTTACAAGGGGTAAAAGGATAAAAAGCCCCCCAAAATCTGTAACCCAATTTCTCTCGAATAAGGAAATACCTCATATGTGAATGTAAAGTGCTCTGTGGGTGCACTAGAGGGCTTAGAAGCGAAGGAGCGACAATGGGATGTTGGAAAGTGAATTTTGCTGAAATGGTTTTTGGGGGGCCCCTATGGTGCCATAAGAGAAAAAAAAATAAAAACACATGGCATATTATTTTGGAAACTACACCCCTCATGGCACGTAACAAGGGGTACAGTTCAGTTTTGGATGACTTTCTGGTAAAGTCGGATGTGCAAATGAATTAATTTTTTTCACTAAAATGCATTTTTCCCCAAAAAATTTACAATTTTTACAATAGGTAATAGGATAAAATGCCCCACAAAATTATAGAAATACCCCAAGTGTGGACGTAAAGTGCTCTGCGGGGAAACAACACCCCTCAAGGAATGTAACAAGGGGTACAGTGAGCCTTTTCACCCCACAGGTTTTTGACAAATTTCCGCTAAAATTGGACGTGAAAATGAAAAATTAGATAGTTTTCACTAAAATGCTGGTGTCACAAGGGGTAATAGGAGAAAAATCCTCCGAAAATTTTAACCCAGATTCTTCTGGGTATGGAAATACCCCATGGCCCTGATTTACGAAGAGTGTTGTGTAGAAAAACCCAAGAGTGATACTTTTCATTAAATCACATAAATCCAGGCTCACCTTGACTTTGATTAACCGCATGTTTTTGCAGCAAGAAACATGACATAACACTGAGAAAGGTCATGGCTGACCAAACTGTCCAGTGTTGCAACATTTTATTGACCAATATATATTTGTGTGGGCCTGAATTTATGTAAATTTAAAGGGGTATTCCAGGAAAAAACTTTTTTTTATATTTCAACTGGCTCCAGAAAGTTAAACAGATTTGTAAATTACTTCTATTAAAAAATCTTAATCCTTTCAGTACTTATGAGCTTCTGAAGTTAAGGTTGTTCTTTTCTGTCTAAGACCTCTCTGATGACACGTGTCTCGGGAAACGCCCAGTTTAGAAGAGGTTTGCTATGGGAATTTGCTTCTAAACTGGGCGTTTCCCGAGACACGTGTCATCAGAGAGGTCTTAGACAGAAAAGAACAACCTTAACTTTAGAAGCTCATAAGTACTGAAAGGATTAAGACTTTTTAATAGAAGTAATTTACAAATCTTAGTAAATAAAGAACAAAGGTGCCCTGCACTCACCGCTTCAGTCCAGGTAATCCTGCTCCCATCTTGGGTCCCAACTCGAACACGGAGGACATGGACAGTGGAGCGCTCAGAGGCGACTGCATAGGAATGCGCTTCATCCGGCCTCGTTAACGTCATCGCGCTGTGCGAATAATAAAGGTGCAGCTGGTGAGTCACATGATTCCAGGTGAACTCTCACCCCGTATTGTGAGAAGGAATAAACGGAAAAGAAACCACATAAGGAAGCAAAAAGCAAGTTAGGTAAGTACATTAATACTAATAATCCTAGAACTGCCCTGAAAAAGGAGAAACTTATAGAAAAGGGGAAAAGTCAAGTTTATCATTTAACCCTAACGGTCCCTGCGCGTCAAGCCGTAATATCCATCGCGCCTCAGTGCGCAGGAGCTTGTTGCAGCTTACAGGAGAGCTGCAACAAAAAACAGAGAGGAACTACTTATAGATTCAAAAAAGAAAAAAGATTTTCAGTCTATTGCTGAACAAAATTCAAGATTTATGTTTGCTTTTAAAAACAGCCCACTGAATCATGTTATCAAATCTGCCATTACCAAGAACTGGCATCTACTTATGGCAGATCCGGACATTGTGAATACAGCCCAGAATAGACCTATAGTAACCTTCAGAAAAAATAAGACGATCACTGACTTATTAAAGGGTCAGAAGTTGAACAGATAAGCACATTCCAAGGAGACTTGGCTGTCTGGTGTAGCCCCGAAAGGGAACAAGAAGTGCGGTTTCTGTCCTCAATGCCCTCATAATATTAATGCGATTTCTATTATATTAGGGAGTTACTTTTTTGAAATAAGACACCTTATTACCTGCCGGAGTACCTTCGTTGTATATTTTCTTATTTGTAGCTGCCAATTCTTCTATATTGGAGAAACAGAGAGACAGCTCCGAGCCCGAGAACATATTTATTCGGTTCGCAAAGGAGGCGGGTCCCCAAGATTTGTACAACATATGCAGTCTATACACGGTGGAAATTGTACATCTTTAAAATTCGGAGGTCTTGAAACAATCCCTTGTCATCCCTCTGGAGGAGACAGACGCCGTTTGCTCCTGCGCGCTGAGGCGCGATGGATATTACGGCTTGACGCGCAGGGACCGTTAGGGTTAAATGATAAACTAGACTTTTCCCCATTTCTATAAATTTCTCCTTTTTAAGGGCAGTTCTAGGATTATTAGAATTAATGTACTTACCTAACTTGCTTTTTGCTTCCTTATGTGGTTTCTTTTCCGTTTATTCCTTCTCACAATACGGGGTGAGAGTTCACCTGGAATCATGTGACTCACCAGCTGCACCTTTATTATTCGCACAGCGCGATGACGTTAACGAGGCCGGATGAAGCGCATTCCTATGTGTGAAACTGCCGGCAGTCGCCTCTGAGCGCTCCACTGTCCATGTCCTCCTTGTTCGAGTTGTGACCCGAGATGGGAGCAGGATTACCTGGACTGAAGCGGTGAGTGCAGGGCACCTTTGTTCTTTATTTACTACTATTTGGTGACTACGGTCTTTATTGTCCTAGCACCTCCGCTGCCAGGGTGGATTTCCAGACTAGCGGGACGCCGTCTCCATCTCATGGTCTTAGGAGGTATCGGTGCCACTTCTGTTTCTTTTTTACTACTAGTTAATTTACAAATCTGTTTAACTTTCTGGAGCCAGTTGATATATAAAAAAAAAAGTTTTTTCCTGGAATACCCCTTTAAATCTTGCAACAATATTGTTTTTGGGTAGTGCTGTGGATTCATTTGAATTGTACACTGTTATTTATGCACATCCAAAGTAGACCACATAGTATCAGAAGACTCAGGGGCAACTGCAACAGTTGTCCTGGAATGTCTTCTGGAGGGTTCATCACAGTAGCTAGGGGGCACAAAGAATGATAGTAGTAAAGCTATGTCAGTCTCTCTATTCCTCCTCAGCAGAATATACGGTACTTCATGAGCCATGATATTTGCTTTTTATGTGTGTCTCTGAGTATGAGGTATTTCAACAGGTGTTGTGTTAAAAAATGTTTACAAATTAAATGTGAGAATGTAAAACTTTAGAATAAAGTACAATTAATGCAAATGTAATCCATATTGCACATGAATGCTGTACCTCTGGGGGCATGAAAAAAACTAACAAACACATAATCCACCCCAAACAGTTAATTCATGCACATTGTCACCATAGATAACTAGGCATGAGGGGCACATAGGTTAAAAGTTCAAAATTCTGGAATACCTATTTAATGTACTGTACTGTACTCTATCTGCACCACACGTACTGTACTCAACCTGTGCTACCTGTTCTATACTTCTTACTACATGTGCATGGGATGAGCAGAACCTAAAGAAACTCTTGTACTAGAGACAGAAAAGTGTTTTACCAGGCTTTACTTGCTTTTTCTGACAGTTTATAATGCCTTGATTAACAGTATTTGTATTATTCACCTATGGTATTTTTACCTAAGTTACAATTACAAATGTTCTATAGGGTTATCACCCAATTTCCAATATATATTCAAGTTAAAGGAGATATCATATTATTTATCTCTGGAAACGGGGTGTACGAAGTGGCGGCCAACATGCCCCTACGCCCCCTTCATGTATCGCTATGGAATGCCAATCGGCTATCTTTGGCTCTCCCATAGAGATATAAGGAGGCTGCGTGTCGGCCACGACTTTGTGAGTGGGTTGACAAACTCTGTTACCAGGGAGAGCTGGGGCCCTGTACAGGAGATCGCGGGGGTCCCAGCAGTCGGACACACTGCAAATTAAACTTATCCCTTATCCTTCAGATAGGGGATACGTTTTTTACGTGATACATCTCCTTTACGTTCTTTTCACCTGTACAGTATCTTGCACAGATTTCATGTGCAGTATTTTATGCTGCATTTTTCAATGTAAACTAAATTATTGAAAACAGCGTCCAAATCCTGCACATCAAATCTGTGCAGGATACTGTACATGTGAACAGACCTGTAAAAACAGTATTAGAACATTGTATTTAAGACTATCACCCCAAGATACATGATTTACTAATACAGTGTCATTACAAATTGTACTGATGTCAGCATGCTTTTGCAAGACAGGAATTTAAATAGTCCCTTTGTTTTAAATGCGGTGTTGTCTCCAGCTCCCCAGATCCTCCCTCTCTCATCATCCTTGGCTGTTTTAGGAGGCTTGGCTGGATGTTGTATGTGAACTTTAACACCACCTCCTCAGTGATGCCACCATCTCTGAGCAGCCCCTACAGCCTACATTACTATTTCCCTGCCATATCCATAAATACATACATATATCTTTGCTGGGACATTTATGGAGAATAAGGTGTGTCTAAAATATTCTGCCAAGTGCTTAACAATGCCACAGGCAGAGAAGCATACGGGAAATAAATAGCAGGTGCTGCAACCTTACTGTGCAATAGTCTACTGTGAAATTAGTTGTTCTGCAGCAGGTCTAGGCAGGAAACTGGTAGAATTGCTGTGGACTGGAAATAGGCAGGGTAGAGGACTGTCACGAAAACCTTTGGTGAATTCTGGGAATTGTAGTGCTGAGTAACTGCTAAATCAGAAAGCACAACCTTTAAACAGTATCTGTCACCAACCTTTAATATAGTGTTTCTTGTGTAATTAGTAGACACTTTCCCATTCACTTGCTTTTAAAATTATCAATACAAATATGTTTAAAATGTAATAGAAAAAATGACAGCTAGGTGGCTCTGTTCTGTTCCCTACAACAACTAATACAGTGAGTTTAGTCTCCTCCCGGCCTGGCCAGAGACCAAACTCAGAAAGTGCATCCCTGCACAGAGATTGATTAACAGCTGCACAGAGCCTCACTGAAAGCTGCAAAGAGCATGATTGAAAGCTGCAAAGAGCCTCACTGAAACATGCATAAAGCCTCAGTGAAATATTCACAGAGCCTGAGGTCTTCTATTCATCACAGCACTGCAAAGATGTGAGGGCGGAAGTGGTCCCCCAGCAGGCTTCAGTGATGTCATGCCTGCTGGGAAATACCCACTTTCTCTTGCTGGAAGATTGCACTATATGAGCAAGAAGAATGGTAAGATGCACAGCTTTTTAAAGCTCTGAATTTTTTTTTAATGGCAGGAGGGGTGTTAGAAGTGGTTAGGGAACATAGCCTGAGTTAGTTTAGAAAAGTTTATTTAAAGGGGCAATAACATCTTATCCCCTATCCAAAGGATAGGGGATAAGATGTCTAATCGCGGTGGGCCCCCGCGTGATCTCCCTGCAGCACCCACATTCTATACGGGGCTGCGTCTCCAGTTTCCGGGAATGGGGACGTGACATTACTCCACACCGCCTCCATTCATGTCTATGGGAGGGGGCTGCAGGGAGATTGCGGGGGGTCCCAGCAGCGGGCCCCCCGTGATCAGACATCTTATCCCCTATCCTTTGGATAGGGGATAAGATGTTTTTGCCTGGAATACCCCTTTAATGACAGGTACTCTTTAAGTATAGGGCTAATATCCTTACAACAAATGGATTTTTGGTGGTTTCAGCACTGTGGCAGACATGGAAACAATACTAAATGCTTCTGCCAAATTTGTATGTTTTTTTCCCTGATGTCAGAGTATAATATCTCTTTAACCTGTTAAGGACATAGGACGTTCTCTAACGTCCTCGCTACCTGGGCTTTAATGCCCAAGGACGTTAGAGAACGTCCTGTTGTATTTCCGGTCTCTGCCGCTCGCCGGGCAGAGATCGGAAGCGGATGCCTGCTGAAATCCTTCAGCAGGCATCCAGGGCAAACGCCGAGGGGGGCCATGTAGGCCCCCCATGTCGGCGATCGCCGCAAATCGCAAGGGAAATCGCCCTTGCGATCTGCGGCGATACCGGGCTGATCGGGTCTCTGGGACCCGACCGCCCGGTAATTTCGCATGATCCCGGCTGTCACAGACAGCCAGGACCATGCTGAAGTATCGGAGCGAGGTGGCAAGCCTGCCACCTCCTCCGATCCCCTGCGATCCGTCGGTTAACTAACCGACCAATCGCAGGGGGGGGGGGCGGTTACTTCCTCCCGTCCTGCCCGGCCCCTTGAAGTCCGGAGAGGACGGGAGGAAGACCGGAGGACGCGGCGGGGGACGGGGGAGTGCTGGGGACCGGCCCCGGTACTTACCTCGTCCCTGAAGACCCGGATCCCGGCGAGGAAGATGGCGGCGGCGGCGACAGGTGAGTAGATCTTCAGCCGCGGTCGGGCCCTTTACAGCAATGCACGTCGCCGTAAAGCGACATGCATTGCTGTATTGGGACCCTGTAAACTACAACTCCCAGCATGCCCAGACAGCCCTTGGCGTCTGGGCATGCTGGGAGTTGCAGTTTTGCAACATCTGGAGGTCCACAGTTTGGAGACCACTGTGTCCTTCCAGATGTTGCAAAACTACACATTCTCAGCATGCCCTTACTGTCCAGGCATGCTGGGAGTTGTAGTTCTGTAACATCTGGCCCTTCAGATGTTGCAGAACTACAACTCCCAGCATGCCTGGACAGTTTGGGCATACTGGGAGTTGTAGTTTTGCAACATCTGGAAGGGCACAGATTGGGAACCACTGTATTAGTGGTCTGCAAACTGTAGTCCTCCAGATGTTGCAAAACTACAACTCCCAGCATGCTGGGAGTTGTAGTTCGGCAACATCTGGCTCTAAAGATGTTGCCGAACTACTACTCCCAGCATGTCTGAGAATGCTGGGAGTTGTGGTTTTGCAACAACTGGAGGCATACTGGTTGGGAAACATTGTCTGTTTCCTAACTCAGTGTTTCCCAACCGTGTGCCTCCAGCTGTTGCAAAACTATAACTACCAGCATGCACTGATAAACTGTGCATGCTGGGAGTTGTAGTTTTGTAACAGCTGGAGGTCCCCCCCCCTGTGAATGTACAGGGTACATTCACATGGGCAGGGGGCTTACAGTGAGTATCAGGCTGCAAGTTTGCGATGCAGCAAATTTTGCGCGGCAGCTCAAACTCGCAGCGGGAACTCGCTGTAATCCCCCGCCCATGTGACTGTACCCTAAAAACACTACACTACACTACACTAACACAAAATAAAATAAAAAGTAAAAAACACTACATATACACATACCCCTACACAGCCCCCCTCTCCTCCCAATAAAAATGAAAAACATCCGGTACGCCACTGTTTCCAAAATGGAGCCTCCAGCTGTTGCAAAACAACAACTCCCAGTATTGCTGGACAGCCGTTGACTGTCCAAGCATGCTGGGAGTTTTGCAACAGCTGGAGGCACCCTGTTTGGGAATCACTGGCGTAGAATACCCCTATGTCCACCCCTATGCAAGTCCCTAATTCAGGCCTCAAATGCACATGGCGCTCTCTCACTTTGGAGCCCTGTCGTATTTCAAGGCAACAGTTTAGGGTCACATATGGGGTATCGCCGTACTCGGGAGAAATTGTGTTACAAATTTTGGGGGTCTTTTTCTCCTTTCACCCCTTATGAAAAGGTGAAGTTGGGGTCTACAACAGCGTGTTAGTGTAAAAAAATAAATTTTTTACACTAACACGCTGGTGTTGCCCTTTACTTTTCATTTTGACAAGAGGTAAAAGGGAAAAACGCCCCCCAAAATTTGTAATGCAATTTCTCCCGAGTACGGAGATACCCCATATGTGGGCGCAAAGTACTCTGGGGGCGCACAACAAGGCCCAGAAGGGAGAGTGCACCATGTACATTTGAGGTGATTTGCACAGGGGTGGCTGATTGTTACAGCGGTTTTGACAAACGCAAAAAAAAAACAAACCCACATGTGACCCCATTTCGGAAACTACACCCCTCACGGAATGTAATGAGGGGTGAAGTGAGAATTTACACCCCACAGGTGTCTGACAGATCTTTGGAAGAGTGGGCTGTGCAAATTAAAAATTTTGTACAGCCCACTGTTCCAAAGTTCTGACAGACACCAGTGGGGGGTAAATGCTCACTGTACACCTTGTTACGTTCCTCAAGGGGTCTAGTTTCCAAAATGGTATGCCATGTGGGGGTTATTTTGCTGTCCTGGCACCATAGGGGCTTCCTAAATGCGACATGCCCCCCGAGCAAAATTTGCTCTCCAAAAGCCAAATATGACTCCTTCTCTTCTGAGCATTGTAGTTCGCCCGTAGTGCACTTCAGGTCCACTTATGGGGTACCTTCATACTCAGAAAAGATGGGGTTACAAATTTTGGGGGGTATTTTCTGCTATTAACCCTTGCAAAAATGTGAAATTTGGGGGGAAACACACATTTTTGTGAAAAAAAATATTTTTTTTTTTACATATGCAAAAGTCGTGAAACCCCTGTAGGGTATTAAGGCTCACTTTATTCCTTGTTACGTTCCTCAAGGGGTCTAGTTTCCAAAATGGTATGCCATGTGAGGGTTTTTTGCTGTTGTGGCACCATAGGGGCTTCCTAAATGCGACATGCCCCCCGACCAAAATTTGCTCTCCAAAAGCCAAATATGACTCCTTCTCTTCTGAGCATTGTAGTTCGCCCGTAGTGCACTTCAGGTCCACTTATGGGGTACCTCCATACTCAGAAGAGATGGGGTTACAGATTTTGGGGGGTATTTTCTGCTATTAACCCTTGCAAAAATGTGAAATTTGGGGGGAAACACACATTTTAGTGAATTTTTTTTAAATTTTTTTTTACATATGCAAAAGTTGTGAAACACCTGTGGGGTATTAAGGTTCACTTTACCCCTTGTTACGTTTCCCAAGGGGTCTAGTTTCCAAAATGGTATGCCATGTGGGGATTTTTTGCTGTTCTGGTACCATAGGGGCTTCCTAAATGCAACATGCCCCCCAAAAACCATTTCAGAAAAACGTACTCTCCAAAATTCCCTCGTCGCTCCTTCGCTTCTGAGCCCTCTACTGCGCCCACCAAACACTTTACATAGACATATGAGGTATGTGCTTACTCGAGAGAAATCGGACTACAAATATAAGTATAAATTTTCTCTTTTTACCCCTTGTAAAAGTTCAAAAATTGGGTCTACAAGAACATGCGAGTGTAAAAAATGAAGATGGTGAATTTTCTCCTTCACTTTGCTGCTATTCCTGTGAAACACCTTAAGGGTTAAAACGCTGACTGAATGTCATTTTGAATACTTTGGGGGGTGCAGTTTTTATAATGGGGTTATTTGTGGGGTATTTCTAATATGAAGACCCTTCAAATCCACTTCAAACCTGAACTGGTCCCTGAAAAATAGTGAGTTTGAAAATTTTGTGAAAAATTGGAAAATTGCTGCTGAACTTTGAAGCCCTCTGGTGTCTTCCAAAAGTAAAAACTCATTAATTTTATGATGCAAACATAAAGTAGACATATTGTATTTGTGAAAAAAAAAATTTTTTATTTGGAATATCCATTTTCCTTACAAGCAGAGAGCTTCAAAGTTCGAAAAATGCAAAATTTTCAATTTTTTCAGCAAATTTTGAAATTTTTCACTATGATACGATGCAAGTATCGACAAAATTTTACCAATAACATAAAGTAGAATATGTCACGAAAAAACAATCTCGGAATCAGAATGATAGGTAAAAGCATTCCAGAGTTATTAATGTTTAAAGTGACAGTGGTCAGATGTTCAAAAAACGCTCCGGTCCTAAGGTGTAAAATGGCCTGGTCCTTAAGGGGTTAAATACTATTTAAACTTGAAGGTTACCAGTATTATAGCAATGATCTCAGGCATCATATGACACTAAATAGGAGGAAAATGACAAAGCTGCAACACATTGATGATCACGTCTGCTGGATTTTACTTTACTAGATCGTCTTGCTTTAGCACTATCCACCCAATGTCCCACTGATCTGACATGCAATGTGAGAAATTCTTTGTGACAGAGCACACAATTGTAAGAGATTACCCAATATAACAGTTCTACAACTGCATTATTAACAACATAAAATTACATTTTCAATTCTACTAAAGCAATCAACCATAAACATTATTGTATTGTAAAAGATGTCTCACCCGCTCTCAGGTTTCTACTGCATAATCATTTCCCACAATTCTTTCCATTTAATTATGTGGCCTATGTTTATTCAGCCAATATTGCCTGACATGCTTGATATTATTGAGCATCTCTAGGGTTTATTCTTGGCTAAGTGGCTAAAATATAGAATTGCAGATGTGCCCGTTTACATTTCTCTACTTTGCAATTATTCCACCCTATAAATCAACTGGAAAATTGTCTTATTTTACAAAACATACATATGTGATTTTTAACAATATAATCCTATTTGGTGTAGCACATTTCCCCAGTATCATTTTTTTTATAATGATACTGTGGGTCTGATTCTCAATGACAATCTTCAGAAGAAAACTAGCAGCCAATACTCCACTTAATTTTGTAGTCAGAGTCTAAGGCTACCTGAGACGTCACCACAACCTTTACCAAGATCACATGGATTTGGCTGCTAGCAAACCAGGCTGAGATGTAATAATAGCACTAGTCAGAAAGCTGAAAACTATCACAGAAGTCTTAAGAGGGTATTGTATGGTTGTCTAGCCGGGTCATAAATGACATAAATCAACAGACAGGAGAATTAAAGGGGTATTCCGGGCAAAAACAATTTATCCCCTATCCATTCATGTCTATGGGAGGGGGCGTGGCGGCCATCACGCCCCCTCCCATAGACATGAATGGAGGGGGCGTGGCGTGACATCATGTCCCCAGATTCTGCACCCGCATAGAATGTGGGTGCTGCAGGGAGATCGCCGGAGGGTCTCAGCAGCGGGACCCCCGAAATCAGACATCTTATCCCCTCTCCTTTCGATAGGGGATAAAATATTTTTGCCCGGAATACCCCTTTAACTATAAGAGTCCAGAGGTCAAAAACCCTGAAGGTCCCATATATGTAGAATCATGCTGAGGGTTTAAGGGTTAAAAGTCCACAAGTCAAGCCAGGAGGCCGCATAATAACAAAAATAGACAGACAAGTGCTAGTGATAAGGCTATCCTTCATATAAGATAGGGCCAGGGACTATTCATAGTATTTAGATCATTGGGCAGACTAGATGGGCCAAATGGTTCTTATCTGCCGACACATTCTATGTTTCTATGTTTATATGCTCAGAAATGCTTTTGATTTGATAAAGGAAGGACTCCCAAAAGCTTGTTTCTATAAAATACTGTTAGTCCAATAAAAAGGTAACATTCTATGATTTGGCATCAGTGGGTAGGGTATGTAGATATACTGCCAGGAGGAAAACATCACAAGCATCTACCATGGGTAAATTCTAAACACCAGCATTGGACGCAGAGCCCAGATGCTCAATACTCAAAAAGTATCCTAACGTTGTTTGATCGACTAGCCTTCCCCACAGTAAGGTTGGTGGCCATGGAATCCTTGTGATGACAATGCTCTGCACTGCAGCACTGAACAAAGTGGAAAGCAGTAAAGGAGACAAGCACTGCAGAGCCCTGATGGGTTATTATATTGGAATTTTTTCCTGGTGTATTCACGGGCTTGGAAAAAGGGGAAAAAAATTTAATGCATTATGGTTTTTCATTACTTTTCTCATTGCTGTATTCATATAGTGTCACTTTGCACATACTTTTTTCCTCTACTCTACATAAACATCACAATCTAAAACTCATTGGGGAAGATTTACTATTGCAGATGCACAAGAATTCTGGTGCTATTTGGGGAAAAAAATCTATTTAATGACACATTTATTATGTGTTTTTTTTTTTTAGACCTTTTTGCAACTTGCTCAAAAAGGGGGGTAGCTTAAAGGGGTATTCCGGGCAAAAAACATCTGGAAACCTCCGGGCTTCCGAGACGGAGACGTGACG